>NC_133105.1:28682167-29013797 GCF_022965805.1 Primulina eburnea | reverse complement strand
GGCCACCTTGATAATATTGTGTAGCAAATACAAAAACACAAAAATGACATTCATAGTGTGTTTAAGAAATGTACCTATCAATCACAAGGATTGATATATGGCTCCAACTAAAGTGTAAACACTTTAGCTCTTGAATGGATGAGTTGATCTACAAGCTTCCTCCTTTCCTTCAAAATCAAGCCCACCACTAACTAGCTAGAACCCTTCTTATTTTGCACTAGAAAAATAAGAAGATTTTTCAAAGAGAAGTCTTTTTCTTTCCTCAACACTTGAAGAAAAATGAGAGAAAAACTTGGTGAAAACTTAACAAAGTTTCGGCCATCTCATGTATTAAGGGGGAAGGGAGACTTGTCTTGGTCCTTGAAAAAGTTGATGTGAATTCCAATGCCAAGCCTAGATATTTGAAAAAGTTGTCTCCCAACCTTTCATCTTCCCATGCATGCAAGACTTATTTGATTTTTCACAATTAAAAATCCATGGACTTAATTTAATTATCTCAAACATATTTGAGACTAATTAAACATTACTTGAATTTACTCAAGTCCACTAGTTTAAATAATTTATTTAAATTGAGCTCTACAAGACTCAATGTGATTTAATTAATTCAACACTTGAATTAATTTAATTATTTGGACTCTACTAGGTCCACTAGTGTTTAATTAATTCAACACTTGAATTAATTTAATTTAGTCCATAATAATGTTTATGAAAATCAAAATTTTCAAATACATTATTCACTTGGCCAACTTTTAATTTAGGAACACTTCCATAAATTAAAATTTACATTTCTCTCATAGAAGTCATACTTCTAATTTTCCTTACGCTTATAAACTCCTTTATAAGCCGTTCAACACATTGAAATATTTTACTTCTCAACGGGATCTAGAAAGCTAGTACTTGTGTGGCCCTCAATGGTTCATTGATACAACTAGCCGTGGGTTCACATCTCCATGTGATTCGGACTAAACATGTCCTTATATGAGCATACCCCAATTGCTCCATTCTTACTTATCAACTCCTTGATAACAAGAACGTCAGAACTCAAGTCTGATAGTACCCAACCAATCATGTTAAACACCTAGCAGCATCGCTTACATGATTCCCTAGGTATCAAATGATAGTGCCAGCAAGAACCATTCAATTATGGTTAGCGTACAGTACAGTCCCTTCAACTCATATATCCCGATCGATTCGACAACTATTGGTATATCGAGAGTTGTCAATGAATCGATACTATGTGTCATGTCGTAGTTGCATCGATGGTGTAATCTATGAAACCCCTTTCATAATTACCACCATACTCTGATCAGAGATTTCAACCTACATACACATGAGAACACATAGGATATCCATACCGGAAGGTAAGCGGTGAATCCCCGACTACAATGCATCGACTCCTATATGTTTCGACAGAATAACCAACCTTGCCACCTGATGACCCCTTGAGAGTCGGTAAACAAGTCAAAGTGCAATTCTAGCACATAGAGTCTCAATGTTGTCCCGGGTCATAAGGACTAATGGTGTACAACCATAAACTAGGACGTTTCCACTCGATAAGTAAGAACCACTTGGAAAGTCCTCAATGGAGGGTTGTTCAGTGCACTCTACCAGGAGCACCTATCTGCATGATCAGACATCACAATGTCCCCTACCAATGAAACGTGGTACTCGCATCGCAGATACTAGTCTCTAACTCGAGCGACCTATATCCTTCTTATCGGCGGCTGAATCGACTAGGAACTGTTTAGAATATACAGTATTACAAATATGAGTTTCATGATACTCATCATATGAGCATCTCATATTCTTTCTACTATTTGTATATTCAAGGGCTTTATCTATGCAGCTAGCATGGGTATACAGATAAAGATGTGCCAAAATAATAATTTCAAATATTATTAAAATAAAGATTGCTTATACATAGAGTTTCATTGTGAACACTCGGCCAACACTTGGCTCGACGTGCACCTACTCTAACAGTTTTGTCACATGAAGGATATATATTTTAGGTGTAGACACATTTGCGTTGCTAGACTCCGGAGCTACACATTCGTTTATATCTGAATCTTTTTTCTAGGTACTAGGAATCATACCAGAGGCAATGGATTTGGGTTTCAGAGTATCGATTCTATCCGGAGATCAGTTGTTTACTCACAGATAGTAAATAGATTGGAGCTTCGGTTACAGAAGATTGCGGTGCATGCAGATTTGATTGTTCTACTATTGCCGAAGTTCGACACCATCTTGGTTATGGACTGGCTTTCTTCGAACAGAGCTGCCATATATTTTTGACGAAGGTCGGTATTTGTCCGACCGCCTAGAGGTAAGACATTTGTATTTGAGGCAGCCAGACATTAGTAGATGTCGCACATCATTTCTTGCATCTGTGCAAGGAAGCTCATGAGGAGGGGCTACCATGAATTTTTGTCCAGTATTGTGACAGTGTTCGAGCCACACAGTCAATCAGAATCTGGAGGAGGTCGAGGTGGTCAGATATTTCCCCAGTATTTTCTTTGATGAAGTTTCAGGCATTCCACCAAACAGAGAGGTCGACTGTTCTATCGAGTTTATTATTGGTACAGTGCCTATTTCTACGGCGCCTTATCAACTAGAACCTGCAGAGATGAAGGAAATGGAGGATAAGATACATGACTTGCTATTTAAGGGTTCCATTCGCCATATCTTTTCTCCATGGGGCACACCGGTACTAATTGTTAAAAAGAAAGATGACATCCTTATCTATTCGAAGGGCAGAGGGGAGCACAGTCAGCATCTGAGGACCATACTGCAGACTTTACATGACAGACGGCTGTATGACAAATTCAGTAAGTGCAAGTTATGGCTGGACAGAATGAAATTCTTGGGCCACATTTTATCCCGAAACGGAGTGGAGTGTTAGAATAGGTGCCCAGCAAGCCAACTTGTGGCTCGGGCTTTATTGACACTAATTTAAAATAATCTTTATTTTAATAATATTTTACGATTTTATTCGATTATGGCAATATACTTTATCTGTATAGCCATGCAAGCTACATAGATAAAGTCCTTGAATATACAATAGGTACCATGAGGTCTGCGTCTCAACGTAAGATCATGAAACTCATTAGGAAGTGTATCGTATATTCTAAACAGGTTCCTAGTCGATTCAGCCGCTTAAAACAAGGATAAAGGTCGCTCGAGCTCGAGACTAGCATCTGTGGTGTAAACGCCATGTTTCATTGGCAAGGGTATGGATATGTCCATTCACACAGATGGGTGATCATATGATGATGCACTGAACAACCCTCCCTCGGACTATCCAAGTGGTTCCCACTTATCGAGTGGAATAGTTCGCAGTTATGGTTGTACACCATTAGTCCTTTGACCAGGGACTATGTAGGGGCTATAAGTACTAACATGCAATTTGATCCGTTTACCGACTCCATCGAGGGTCATCAGGTGGCGAGGTTGGGTGTAGTTTAGAAATACGTAGGAGCAAATGAATTGTAGTCGGGGATTCACTGTTCGCCTACGGGTGAAGATATCCTATGTGATCTGATGAGTTAATAGTGCAAGGAGTCTCTGGCCAGAGAAAGAAATGTGCTTTAGGGAAATGTGTTTTCCTAGTTGCACATGCCATGCCACTATTAGTACTCAAAGATAAATCACATCGTTATCAAATTCATATGCAACTCTCGATATACCAATGGTTGTAGATTCGATCGGGATATATGTGTTGAAGGGACCGTACTGTACGCTAACCATGACTAAAGGTTCTTGCAGGAACTGTCAGTGATACCTAGGGGATCATGGGGCGATGCTATTAGACGCTCTTACCATGATCCGATGGGTGCAATCAGAAATGAGTTCTGACATTCTTGATCAAGGAGTTGATGAAAAGAATGGGGTTAACTAGGGTAAACCCGAATAAGAATAAATGTTATTCTGAATCACATGGAGATGTGAACCCATGGCTAGCTGTATCCCTGAACCATTGAGGGTCACACAAGTATCGGATTCTGTGTTCCCGTTGAGATAGTCAAATTTCA
The DNA here is from genome assembly GCF_022965805.1 of Primulina eburnea. Lineage (NCBI taxonomy): Eukaryota > Viridiplantae > Streptophyta > Magnoliopsida > Lamiales > Gesneriaceae > Primulina > Primulina eburnea. The sequence continues at coordinate 29,009,769 of NC_133105.1, read as the reverse complement.
AGGAGTTGAATTTGGCGACTATAGTTTGATGGAGATCAAACAGGAAGCTTATAAAGGAGTTTATGAGCTGATTCCATATGATGGAAGAAGTGGAAGTTAGCATGATTTCTAAATAAGGAAGGAGAGTGGAACTGCCTGTTTTTGAAGGAGTTCACTAAAAATGGCAGCTATCAAATATGAGAACTGGCATATATGGCAAGTTCTAAATTTGGTAAATGGAAATTTTGATATTCGAAATTTTCGATTTTCATTATATGAACAAGATTGTATCCTGGTACATCGGCGCTCTCGGATCGTCGTTCGGGGTTATAATGAGTTCGGAATCAATTTTTTTTATTTAATTTGGAATTTACTAATTAAATGATTGTGTTAGTAGTAGTGACTACAAACATGCACAAATTCCCTTAAATATTATAGAGGAGTCTAGAATTAACTTAATTAAGGAGTTAGTTTATAAATTAAATAATAGTAATTTAATTTAATATACATATACATGTATATATTTTATATGGTGATATAAAATATGTGTATATGATATTATTATGTCATGTATTATTAAAGGTTAACAAATACATCATATATATATATAATATATGGGAGTTTAAATATAATGAAATTATTAGAGTCCTTGTGGATTAGGAGTCTCACTTTATATATATACCACTAGGACTCATAATAAACCTAACCTAGTTTTTGCACACAAAAACAACTCAAATATTTCTCCCCATCCTCACTTGAAAGTCACGACAACCTCATTGAATTGTTGGAGGAATTTTGGCCACAAAAGCAAATTGGATTTGCTTAATTGTTGATTAAGAATCAATAAATATTAGTTAATGTGGGGACCCGGGCTCTAACTCAGTTCCTTACGGGATTAATCGGATCGTTGTTAGAAAACGTGTGTCAAATTTTTGCTTTTAACTTTAAATCAAATGTATATAAACCAAGCATAAGAACTCTCTTTATTTAATTACAACAAACGTAAATACATGGTTTGTTCTAATACATCCATACCAACTAAAGTTCCACACCATACAATCTCCAAATCATAAGTAGTACAAGTCTAGTACAATAACCACTAGCAGCCCTCTGTGACCGAAGTCATCACTCTATCTCGATCTCATCTCGGTCATGACCCTGATCCTGCCGCACCTGTTGTTATGCACACATACAGACATAACAACAGCCGGAAACTCCGGCGAGAACAAATCCCAGTATAAAACATGATATGCATGCATAAAAAAATATAAATCATGAAACAAACTATCATGAATAATATAAGAGCAATACGTTCCATAGTCTATGAAACCAAATCAATATAAGCATGCAATATCAATCAAATCATGTCTTGACTCAATTCGACTCTACTCTAGGCATCCCGGTTTGAATAAGACATCGTTGTCTGTCACATACCATCCCAATCGGGGTAACGGTACGTCTTATTCCTAGATTTCGTTCATGTCTGAATCGAGTGTCTACACATGGAGTCGAACTGCTCCAATGCAAAGATACTACCGAACATCTAGTTTGACAAATCTGTCAATGACTCCTATCTCAAAGCTTGAATATAAACCTATAAACAAGGCATAAACATTCAAAATATATACATAATCTAGTATGTGATTTTGTTGGGAAACTCAAATTGAATCTCATTTGAGTTGTGTCTTCCCCAAACAAAACATGAATTATACCTTCTTGTCGTTCGTAAAAGTTGAAGTCTCGTATTCTTGATATCGAATCTGTCAAACCAAATCTGAAATGACATATATATAATGCACCATATCAACTTCTAACTCAAAAGGATACACATACGGATCAATATTTAATCTCGGTATATTTCGACGGCATAACGGCGTAAACTCGCGATACCAGTCAACCCAAACTTCAATAACTTCATCATAAATACATGATAGTGCTTAAAATCTGCATCATTTAACACTAACATGCTGGAAACCAGTAACGATAGCATACAACGTCCGTTCTTCGATCCGGTTGCGTTTCTACGACATCAATAATCTCAAGAACATATTATAGGGCTCAATTCATCATTCTCCCAACACATATATATCAAAACATGCTGGAATTGAATGAAACTTACATCCCCTTGAAGCCTTTGATGAGAGGAACAATAATCTCAACTCGTAATGCAAATCGGATGGCTAAATCTTCCAAAATCACAACTTAAAAGTATCAATAAGTTTGAAGCTTTCTCCCCTGAAATCCTCGACTTTATCTGCTGAAGGAGGAAAGAAATAATGACAACACACTTATATGTGCATGGCCAAGACAAATGGCTTATTCTTTGGAGTACACGTCTCGCGCATATGCGCGACATCACCCGCACATATGCGCGAGACCTACGGGTCTCGGCAATAAAAATCCTAACTCCTCGCGCATATGCGCGCTTCATCTCGCGCATGTGCGCCAAAATCTCTGGAGGTGTCGCGCATATGCGCGCCTTATCTCGCGCATGTGCGCCAATGTCTCTGGACGTGTCGCGCATATGCTCGCATTTCTTCGCGCATGTGCGCCATCAGTTCTGTCCTTCACAACTATTCTAAATATTTTACTCATCTTTTCCATTTATATCCTACTCCCATCTCACTTAGTGCTTCTCATTTTATATCATGCATACTCATATCTTCCGAGTCTCACATCAATGAAGACTAATAATCTCAAGCCTTACATTTCTCCCCCACTAAGAAATGATTTCCTACCCCCTCTATCAATGCAAGTATAAGAGGCAATATAATCAAAACTGAAGAAATACTCACATCACGTAAATAACTCGGGATGTTTCTGTCTCATATCTGCTTCTGTCTCCCAAGTTTTTTCTTCGATGCCATGATGACTGCACTAGACTTTCACGAGTGGAATAGTCTTCGTTCTGAGCTGCTTTTCTTTCCGATCAAGAATCTGTATCGGTTGTTCAACATAACTCAAAGTCTGATCAAGCTCAGCTTCGTCAGGCTGAATGACATGAGAAGCATCAGGCATATATCTATGCAGCATCGATACATGAAAAACATCGTGTATCCCATGTAAAGAAGGAGGAAGAGCAAGTCGATAAGCTCGATCGCCAATCTTTTAAAGAATCTCGTAAGGACCGATGTATCTCGGAGACAACTTCCCGCGTTTGCCAAATCTGACAACGCCTCTGAAAGGGGAAATCTTCAAAAATACTTTGTCTCTCTGCTGAAATACTAACGGTCTACGTCTGACGTTCGCATACTTTGCTTGTCTATCTTGTGCTGTCTTCATTCTCTTTTGAATGATCTTCACCTTCTCAGTCATTTCTCGATCATATCAGGCCCAAGTTCTGGTACCTCAGATATATCATCCCAGTATAGCGGAGATCTGCACTTCTTGCCATACAAAGCTTCAAACGGTGTCATCTCGATACTCGTCTGATAGCTGTTGTTGTACGAAAATTCACACAAAGGTAGTGAATCTTGCCAACTAGTACCAAAGTCTAGTACTACAGCTCTCAGCATATCCTCTAAAGTCTGGATAGTCCGTTCTGACTGTCCGTCTGTCTGGGGATGATAAGCAGTACTTAGGTGTAATGTCGTACCTAAAGCCTGTTGCAAACTGTGTCAGAAGTGTGAAGTGAATCGTGGATCACGATCTGATACAATAGACTTCGACACACCATGTAATCTGACTACCTCTCGGACATATATCTCGGCCATCTGATCATGTCTGTACGTCATTCTGTACGGAATAAAACAAGCTGATTTGGTTAATCTGTCTATCACAACCCAAATCGCATCACAACCCCGGGATGATCGAGGTAACTTCGTCACAAAATCTATGAAAATGTGATCCCATTTCCATTCAAGAATAGACAAACTCGGAAGTAAACCTCCGGGCTTCTTTCTCTCGGCCTTCACCTGTTGGCAATTCAAGCATTTAGACACATATTTGGCAATATCTGACTTCATCTGTTTCCACCAGAACTGTGTCTTTAAATCGTTGTACATTTTCCTGCCACAGGATGAATACTAAACCGGCTACAGTGCGCTTCTGACATAATCTGTCGTTTCAATTCTGGTACATCTGGCACTACAAGACGGTTATTCACGTACAGAACATAATCATGTACCTGATATTCTGACTGATGTCCTTCTCTCACCATCTGAATCGACTTCTGAACATTATGATCAGTTTTCTGCGCTTCTTTGATTCGCATAATCAAATCTGGTTCAACTTGAATCGAAGCAAGTCGTAGAGGTCTACTAGCTGTATCAAATGCTAAACCCGACAAGCAACAATCTTTAATCATATTTGAAACACCTATCGTCGATAAGGATAAGGAACATACCTTTCCACTCAAGGCGTCCGCTGCTGCATTTGACTTTCCTGGATAGTACTTGATCTCGCAATCAAAATCTTTCAGTAGATCAAGCCATCTACGCTGCCTCATGTTCAACTCTGACTGAGAAAACAGATACTTCAGGCTTTTATGGTCAGAGTAAATCTCAAATTTTTCGCCATAAAGATAATGACGCCAAATATTCAATGCAAATACGATAGCCGCCAATTCAAGATCATGAATTGGGTATCGGGTCTCATGTGGCTTCAACCCCGCTGCATAAGAACACATCCTAGCCCTCTGTGGGATGCATCACAATATACTACGAAATCACCAGTACCTAAAGGAATCATCAAGACAGGTCACTGGTCAGCCTCTTCTTCAACTCTAGGAAGCTAGACTCACAATCCTCAGACCACAAAAATGGCGCATTCTTCTGTGTCAACTGGGTAATCGGTTTCGCAATGCTAGAGAAATCTTTGGTGAATCGTCTATAGTACCCTGCTAGACCCATGAAACTGCGTATCTCTGGCACGGAAGTCGGTCTCGGCCAACTGATCACAGCTTCAACTTTACTCGGATCCACAGAAATACCATCTCCAGATATGATATGACCCAATAAGACAACCTGTCTCAACCAGAATTCACACTTGGACAGTTTGTCATACAATCTCTCTTTTCTCAATGTCTGCAATACAATCCTCAAATGATCGGCATGCTCAGTCATACTCTTAGAATACACCAGAATGTCATCAATAAAAACAATCACAAACTCATCTAAATATCTCTGAAAGACACGGTTCATCAACCCCATAAACACCGCTGGAGCATTCGTTAAACCAAAAGGCATGACAATAAATTCGTAATGTCCATACCTGGTTCGGAATGTTGTCTTTGGTATATCAATATCTCGTACTTGCAGCTGGTGATATCCAGATCTCAGATCGATCTTGAAATAAACAGAAGATCACTGCAACTGATCAAATAAATCATCAATGCGAGGCAATGGGTATTTGTTCTTTACCGTCTCCTTGTTCAGCTGCCGGTAGTCAATACATAATCGCATAGAACCGTCTTTCTTCCGTACAAATAGCACTGGTGCGCCCCAAGGAGACACAATCGGTCTAATGTATCCCTTGGTCAGAAGATCTTCTAACTGTGCTTTTAATTCTTTCAATTCTATCGGCGCCATCCTATACGGAGCTCGAGATATGGGAACAGTTCTTGGCATAAGATCTATACTGAAATCAACCTCTCGTACTGGAGGTAACCCTGGAATCTCCTCTGGGAATACATCCGCAAATTCGCAAACCACTGGCAAATCTGCCAATGTCAAGCTCGGCTTCAGTAAATCTACTGAATAAATAAGGAACCCTTCTGCTCCTTGTTGCAACAATCTCCTCATAGTCAAAGCAGATACTAAGGTAATCCAAGATCTGGAAACCTTCCCATAGAATTTCCACTCCTCTGCCATTTCAGGTCTGAATTTGACGATATTGTGGAAACAGTCTACGGTGGCTCTGTATTTGGTTAGAATATCAATCCCAACAATACAATCAAAATCAGCCAAACCAAGAACAATGCAATCTAAGTCAATCTAATGACCCTCGAATTGTAATATACCATGTCTAACTGTATTCATAGATATAAGACCACTTCCCAACGGAGAAGAAATAGATAATACAGTCGACAATGACTCAACAGGTAATGAATGCAATAATGCAAAACGTTCAGAGATGAATGTACGCGATACACCTGTGTCTATCAACACATATGCAGGATAACGGCAAAGAAAACAGTTACCTACAATAACATCATCTGGCGCATCCTGGGCTTGCTCCTCGGTCAGTGCAAACACCCTAGCCTGCTGTCTAGGAGGTTGACTCACAGTCTGGCTACCTCCTGATCTCTGCTGGGACTGTGCAGATGGCAGCTAGAATGAATGTACGGACGTCTGTCTCTCAATCTGAGGCACTGATGCCGATGACCCGACACTCTGGGATCGCTGTGTACCTCTCTGGGGACAAACTCTGGCGAAGTGCCCCTGCTGTCTACAAATATTACAGCGTCCCATAACTCCCTGACACTGCTCAGTGACATGCCTGCCTCCACACGAACTGCAATAAACCCCAGTATACTCTGAACTCTGACCCTGACCTCTCTGTCGGGATCCACTGGAACTCGATGAACTACTTCCTGATTTATTGAACTGCTTGCCTTTAGCCTTCAAAAACTCTTTCTTGCCACTACTGCTTCCACTATCAAATCGAGGAGGAGGTGGTGGAAACTGCACGGCGGGCTGTGGCTGCCTCTGACTCTGAACACTATAAGAGGCCCCTCGCTGCCTAATCAAGCCAGCCTCTGCTCCTTTCGCTCTGTTCAGTGCATCAGAAAAAGTATTGAGTTGTCCCGTGTTCACTAAGGTAAATATGCCAGGGTTCAAACCATTAATGAACTGATCTGTGGCCGCTTCATCATTCCCTGCTACATGAGGTGCAAATCGAAGCAAGGACGAAAACTTGGCAACATACTCTTCTATATTCAATTTCCCCTGTCGTAAATTCGCAAATTCTTCCCGTTTGTATTTTCATAAGATACTGGAAAGAAACGCTAATAAAATTCATCTTTAAATACCTTCCAAGTAATATCAATGCCTATATGTTCCAAGGCTCTTTTCGTTGTCAGCCAAAAACTCTTGGCCACTTCTTGCAACCGATGCCCAATTAGCTTCACTCTCCGTTCGTCGGTATAAGCAAGAGATTCAAACAACATCTCTATATCGTCTAGCCAGCTCTCACAATCTACGGCATTCTTGGTACCCTTCAAGGTAGGCGGATGGAATGATTGAAATCTCTTCAATAACGTCTCCATAGGTGTCGCAGTAACATCCATCTGAGTACCTGACGTGCTACCCTGTTCTGGCACTTGACCTGCAGCTGGTTGTGGTATTCTTCTAGGCGGCATATCTGAATATCAAACAGATTAATATACAATCTATATAATCTGTCTCAGCCCTCCTATGATCATATGCCATTGATCCAGAATCGGTTCTGATTCAGTCTTTACAAGTACATGCTGTAAATCAATTCAGATAACAATACAACATGTAATATGGAAAGCATTAAATCATGCTAGCACATCATAAAGCAAGGAAGAAGACTCGATCTACCCCGCTCATTCTATCTTATCTCAGTGTAAAGGATCTATCGCTCTGATACCACCTATTGTGGGGACCCTGGCTCTAACTCAGTTCCTTACGGGATTAATCTGATCGTTGTTAGAAAACGTGGGTCAAATTTGTACTTTTAACTTTAAATCAAATGTATATAAACCAAGCATAAGAACTCTCTTTATTTAATTACAACAAACTTAAATACATGGTTTGTTCTAATACATCCATACCAACTAAAGTTCCATACCATACAATCTCCAAATCATAAGTAGTACAAGTCTAGTACAATAACCACTAGCAGTCCTCTGTGCTCGAAGTCATCACTCTATCTCGATCTCATCTCGGTCGTGACCCTGATCCTGCCCCACTTGTTTTTATGCACACATACAGACATAACAACAGTCGGAAACTCCGGTGAGAACAAATCCCAGTATAAAACATGATATGCATGCATAAACAAAATATAAATCGTGAAACAAACTATCATGAATAATATTAAAGCAATAGGTTCCATAGTCTATGAAACCAAATCAATATAAGCATGCAATATCAATCAAATCATGTCTTGACTCAATTCGACTCTACTCTAGGGATCCCGGTTTGAATAAGACGTCGTTGTCTGTCACCTACCCTCCCAATCGGGTTAACGGTACGTCTTATTCCTAGATTTCGGTCATGTCTGTATCGAGTGTCTACACATAGAGTCGAACTGCTCCAATGCGAAGATACTACCGAACATCTAGTTTGACAAATCTGTCAATGACTCCTATCTCAAAGCTTGAATATAAATCTATAAACAAGGCATAAACATTCAAAATATAAACATAATCTAGTATGTGATTTTGTTGGGAAACTCAAATTGAATCTCATTTGAGTTGTGTCTTCCCCAAACAAAACATGAATTATACCTTCTTGTCGTTCGTAAAAGTTGAAGTCTCGTATTCTTGATATCGAATCTGTCAAACCAAATCCGAAATGACATATATATAATGCACCATATTAACTTCTAACTCAAAAGGATACACATACGGATCAATATTTAATCTCGGTATATTTCGACGGCATAACGGCGTAAACTCGCGATACCGGTCAACCCAAACTTCAATAATCAGTAACCACAATTCATAATCTTCATCATAAATACATGATAGTGCTTAAAATCTGCATCATTTAACACCAACATGCTGGAAACCAGTAACGATAGCATACAACGTCCGTTCTTCGATCCGGTTGCGTTTCTACGACATCAATATTCTCAAGAACTTATTATAGGACTCAATTCATCATTCTCCCAACACATATATATCAAAACATGCTGGAATTGAATGAAACTTACATCCCCTTGAAGCCTTTGATGAGAGGAACAATAATCTCAACTCGTAATGCAAATCGGATGGCTAAATCTTCCAAAATCACAACTTAAAAGTATCAAGTAGTTTGAAGCTTTCTCCCCTGAATTCCTCGATTTTATCTGCTGAAGGAGGAAAGAAATAATGACAACACACTTATATGCGCATGGCCAAGACAAATGGCTTATTCTTTGGAGTACAGGTCTCGCGCATATGAGCGACATCACCCGCGCATATGCGCGAGACCTACGGGTCTCGGCAATGAAAATCCTAACTCCTCGCGCATATGCGCGCTTCATCTCGCGCATGTGCGCAAAAGTGTCTGGAGGTGTCGCACAAATGCGCGCCTTATCTCGCGCATGTGCGCCAATGTCTCTGGACGTGTCGCGCATATGCGCGCATTTCTTCGCGCATGTGCGCCATCAGTTCTGTCCTTCACAACTATTCTAAATAATTTCTTTATCTTTTCCATTTCTTTCCTACTCCCATCTCACTTAGTGCTTCTCATTTTATATCATGCATACTCATATCTTCCGAGTCTCACATCAATGAAGACTAATAATCTCAAGCCTTACAGTTAATTATTGTTTAATAATCATTTAACACCAAATCCATGATTTAGAATCATGGTAGTCTCGGCCATGAAATAAATTGGTTGGGAAATATTTGGCCAAGTGATTTTCTTCCACCACCGCGCTGACGATGCTACACCGTCACCGGATTTTTGAAATTCGGAGGCTACAGTCTCAATGCACGAATCGTTTGTGATTTCTAGTGCAATCCAAGCGAGGAACAGATTTTCTGATCGTGGACCTAATTAGACGATCAAATTTGAAGAGCTATTCGTAGGGATTTACAAGAAGGGCTATATCCGCCTCAAACGGAATAGTTTGGAGTCCAGCGTTTAGAACACAAAGGTATAATTCTTAGAACAGCCTATGAATCTTTTGAAACACATGACGCCCAAGCAAAAATATTTTTAAACTTCCGCTGCATCTTGGGCGCGAGAATACGATGTCCTAACATGGAGGTCAATCGCAACAAGGTTGAGGCAGTCTGAGATTGGCCAGTGCTTAAGAGTGTGTCAGAGATCCGCAGTTTCTTGGGATTGGCTGGGTACTAACGGAAGTTCATTCAGGTCTTTTCTTCTATTGTAGTGCCTTTGAATGCCTTGACGATGAAGAACTTAAAGTTTTTTTGGGGACCTGAATTCCAGGAGATTTTTGACAGGCTGAAGCAGGCGTTGACCACAACACAAGTTTTAGCTATGCCTTCAGGGCAAGGAGAGTTCATGGTTTACATAGATGCTTCGAAGCTCGATTTGGGCGCGGTTCTAATGCAGAATGACAGAGTTATAACCTACGCGTCTAGACAGCTAAAGGTCCATGAGAAGAAATATCCGACTCATGAATCGAGATAGCAGCAGTGGTTTTTGCCCTAAAGATTTGGAGGCATTATCTATATGGAGAGAAGTGCACGATTTTCACCGATCACAAGAGCTTGAAGCACTTTTTCACATAGAAAGAGCTGAACATGAGACAGCCAAGGTGGCTAGAGCAAGTTAAGGATTATGACTGTGACGACATTAGCTATCATCCGGGTAAGGCTAATGTAGTTGCAGATGTTCTGAGCAGAAAGAATGATGTGATCGTTTAGTTGTCATTATAGAGACCATTGCTGGCAGCAATTCAGAGGTTTGAGCTTGTTGTCTAAGCTAGGGGAGATGTCCCTAGCCTTTCTACCCTGACAGTATAGTCGACATAGGGGGCAGGATCCGAGCAGAGCAAGCTTCGGTAGAGCAGTTACAGAAGTGAAGACAGAGGGATGAGGCTAAGGGCCAGAGGTTGTATACAGTTGTGGACGGCATAGTAATGTATCTTGACCGACTGTGGGTTGCTAGTAATGATTCCCTGAGAGTAGATATCTTGAGTGAGGCCCACAACACCCCGTAATCGATCCATCCAGAGATTAAGAAGATGTACAAGGATCTTCATTCTCTTTATTGGTTGCCGGACATGAAGAGAGATATTCTGCATTTTGTATCCGAGTGTTTGACGTGTCAGCAGGTCAAGGCAGAGTATCAGAGATATGTAGGGAAGCTGATACCAACCCTATTCCGGAGTGTAGATGGGAGAACATTGCCATGGAATTTGTGACATGGCTTTCAAGGACGACTGTAGAGTACTAATTTTTTTTTTTTATAAACACTTGATTTTCGGCCATGACATATAACACATGAAAATATTTTTATAAAATATTTTACCCCTTTAAAATAAAATACCAACCAACTAGCATTTTAAAAATCAAGTGCAATAGTCATAAAATTGAAATCGCCTACTGTTTACCAAACCTAAAAAGCAATAATTTGAAAAGTAAAGCCCATACTAAACCTCTCAAAAATCTCCCAAAAGCATAAATAAATAGTCTTAAAATCTTTAACATAATTCATAAGTCATAATCGTAAATGCGAAAAAGTAGAAACGCTAGTCCTCGGGTTGTGTGAGCCATCAGTCCAGTCAAATCATCCGTCAAGACCTCCCTCATACCCACCTGCATCCATCACACCTAGTGAGTCTAAAGACTCAACATACCGTAATCTTGATAACGAATAATACATATAAAATCGCATGTAACAGTGAAAATACTTTTAGGTAAAAATAACATTTCATGATATGCACAAATAAACCTTAACCTTTTTCCTTATCATGACATAAAACATTTTAACATGATCATAAACTTTTTCCTTTGCTGAATTCATATCGATAATTGTTACTTTCCTCAAACCTCAAAAGTCGATGGATCCATCTACATGTAACCACTATACTAGGCGGCTAGGAACACCAGCGACACTCTCACCGGTAAACTGGGCCTTAGCCTATCATGATCGAATAGAAATACGATCGTCGGGGCTCCCTCTAGGGCCTTCTCCCCTCACGATATTTCCATTCTTACCTCAAACCTCATATCCTCATATTCGTAATAATGGAAACACGGTCGTCGGCCTCCCACTTGGACCATCACCCTCACGACATCGCCATCATTAACGAATTAGTGACAATCACTTCACTTCCTTCAACATTTTTCATTCCCATCACTTTAGAAAAATCATGACTAACATTTACATTTTTCATTTTTGAAACCAAGCATGCAATATGTATTTTATATGTCTTCCATAAATCATAAAAATCAAATAGACATTTTAAAAATCATAATTTAATCATGGATACATCATAAACATTTAAAATTAATCATAAAATCATAAAACAGCATTTCGGGCAGTGCCATGACCTTTACTAATTTCTCGGTGTAAAAAGACCGTTTTACCCTTGGACTCGATATTTTTCTTTTTCGACTTTTTTCTTGATTTCATGACTCCAACTTGTCCCAAATAATTATTTAAGCTTACATGAATTTTTCCATAATTTTATTTAGCTTAAATATTAGACTTTTTCATTTATCTTTAATTAATTATTTTGACGGTGTTTTAATCCCGAAAAATCCCAAACTTTAATATAAAATTCTTAAATTCTAAATTTAGTCTTTTCATATTATTTTATCCCTTATGGACCACGACTCGACCCCCATGAGTTGTTTTCAAATTTTTTCTTTATTTAAAAGCCCTATTTGACACATAAATTTCAACCCCGAGCCAACTTCCGATTTTCACGAGTTACCCTCGAACCATGTTGGTCCAAACCTTGACCAACATCATAAATTGGCCTACGGGACCCTAAGTTTACCAAGAAACCAACCCAATACCCAAAAAAGAGCCACCCCAAGTCACCATTGAAACAGGCCGAGAACTCCTCCTATAGCTAGGACTCTTCTTGTGCGTCCAGGCCCCTACCCGTGAGCCTAGACCTTGAACCAGTCACTCACCACCTTCCTAGGACTCTAGTGCATCGCCTTGACCCGACCCTTGAAACCAGGCCAAGCCCCCAAGCCCCTGGAAGCCTCAGCTTCCTGCGCATGCTGCGCGCTTTCTCGGGTAGAGTCCTAGCATGGCTAAGACTCTTCCCCAGCCCCTAGCTCGAGTCCTAGCATGGCTAGGACTCTCCACCAGACTCCCCCACGACCCTGGCAAGCCTCCAAACAGAAGCCAACCTTCGCCCAGCCGTGGAGTACCAAACCCTCAACCCTTGACCACCATGACAGTAACTCTCGGTTGTAGCTTTTGTGGTTTGCCTCCTCCTGTTTGTGGTGTTTTCGGCGTGCATGGGTGACTCTAAAACATGTGCACAACCTAACTGATCATGGCCTACATCATGGCAGTCCCTTATCATGCATATGCCAGTTTAGGGAATTCAAATCACGAGTTTAACATACAAGAGTGCAGAAAACCGAAAATTTCAAAGAATTACTTTATGTTCTTCATGCATCCAATATTTAAAACAATTATATGATATGATGGATGAGAAAATTAATATTAAGGCGTTCCTTTGCATTTTAAACGCACGAAAACGTTGACGATTGAAGAATGGCGACGACGAGACGATGGCTTGATTTTTTCCCTTGAATTTTCTTGCAAACCTACGAAATTCCTCTTAATTGTGATGTGTGTGTCGTGTACAATTTGAGGGGAGAATCTTTAAGATTTTAAAAAGTGGTGGTAGATTGATTATGATGCTAGGAGTGTATGGTTTAATATATTTTATACACTAATTAACTACTAACTAGGCTTTGGCCTATTAAGCCAATTAAATTAAGCCCATTAATCTAATTAGGTTTTAAATAAAATATTAACAGTGTTTTGTTTAATTAAACATGTGAATTTATTAGCCGGGTTTCCAAAGCGCTCGTATTTTTGTTAAAAATCCAACACCGATAAAAATTACGTCCCGGCGTATAAAATCACCTCAAAACCCATTATTTTCAAAAAAATAAGAAAAAGCATCACCCACATTTTAAATAATTAAAAACAATTATTTATTAAAAACATTTTCTATTTTTCAGCCCTCGGTCTCCGTTCCTCGATCGCAACTCGCATAACCTTTAAAAATATATTTTAATACAACAATGTAGACAAAAAAATATATTTTAAAGATGCAATTATGCGCAACATAATTAATTAATGTAATTAAAACATTTAATCAAAATACAATAGAATTTAAAAATTGCATGCATGTGGTTTACGTAGACCTTAAAATTTTCGGGGCGTTACAATCTTCCCCCCTTAAATTGAATTTCGTCCTTGAAATTCGCTTATCCTTAATAACCCAAAGTTTATACTTAGTTCTAATATCCCAAAAATCCACACTTCCGTTGCGCTACTCTGATAAAACTTAAGTTCTATGATGTCCTTACGTCTGCTTGATCCCAAATAAATTTTCTTCTAAATCCTTATTTGCAAATTCGCACTTAAAATATCCCATGATAACTTAGTGCTATGCTATTATAACCTCGAATTTCAACTTTTCTTAAAATTCCCTATATAAAATATGGATAACTAAACTTATCGTATATTATTTGCCTTATTTTATACCCAAAACTTTCATCAACTTATCAATTTAAATTTGTAAAAACCCAAACGCATCCGCTAACGCTTAGATTTTCAAGCTTAATATTGATTCATCCTTAAAACCCTTGATTAACATTCCTAATATCATTATAACCCAAGATATTTCAAGGTTCTAAATATTATTTTGAGCCCAAATCAACAAAATTCTTATCATTTAACCCATTCAATCCTCACTTATTGTTAAACTAGTCCCCAAATTCCTTAATAATTGTAAAATTAATTCTTAATTTCCTAAAAAATTATCCTAGTTGATCCTTAATTTCGAAAATTCCTACAATTAATCCATAAATTTTTGGCATTCTTAATTTCCTTCTATTGGTTTTCCATAACATAATTTCAAAAATTTTAAACTTATTAACCCAAAATCAATTCTCATAATAATTCTTACCTTTCACCAAAACTTAAATTCCCAATTTATACATTTTCTTACTCCCAAGTCGTTGCAAATCCTTAAATCATTATTCCTTAAGTCTAATTCCCAAAAATTAATTCGACTAGTAACCATGAATCATAAATATTTAGAAAATCTACGTGTCCCAAAACATTTATAATATTCATGATTAACTTCTAGCCCAAAAAGTAGAACATCAATACTAAAACCAAAAATCAACCTAATCTAATTCCACCACAAAACCAACATGCTTTGAAATCAATTATTTTTTCATTTCATATAGTATCACGTATAAAAATTCTAAATCATATAAAACATTTATTATCATAAAACTATTAAACATTAGACATAAACATATAATCCATGTACTTATGCAGGTAACATCATAAAATCATATAAAGCATGTAAAAACTTACAAGTTTTAGGCTTGACATCTGATTTTTCCGGCGCTGATGGTGGCACAACCCTTTACAGGAACCTGGCTCGGATACCAACTGAAACGTCTGCTTTTTTTATTGCTTTAAAAGTACTAATTTTTTTTTATAAACACTCGATTTTCGGCCATGACATATAACACATGAAAATATTTTTATAAAATATTTTACCCCTTTAAAATAAAATACCAACCAACTAGCATTTTAAAAATCAAGTGCAATAGTCATAAAACTGAAATCGTCTACCGTTTACCAAACCTAAAAAGCAATAATTTGAAAAGTAAAGTCCATACTAAACCTCTCAAAAATCTCTCAAAAGCATAAATAAATAGTCTTAAAATCTTTAACATAAGTCATAATCGTAAAAGCGGAAAAGTAGAAGCGCTGGTCCTCGGGTTGTGTACGCCATCAGTCCAGTGAAATCATCCGTCAAGACCTCCCTCATACCTGTTAGAGTAGGTGCCCGTCGAGCCAAGTGTTGGCCGAATGTTCACAATGAAACTCTATGTATAAACAATCTTTATTTTAATAATATTTGAAATTATTGTTTTGGCACATCTTTATCTGTATACCCATGCTAGTTGCATAGATAAAGTCCTTGAATATACAAATAGTAGAAAGAATATGAGATGCTCATATGATGAGTATCATGAAACTCATATTTGGAATACTGTATATTTAAACAGTTCCTAGTCGATTCAACCGTCGCTGAGAAGGATATAGGCTGCTCGAGTTTGAGACTAGTATCTGCGATGTGAGTACAATGTTTCATTGGTAGGGGACATTGTGATGTCCGAGCATGTAGATAGGTGCTCCTTGTAGAGTGCACTGAACAACCCTCCATAAAGGACTTTCCAAGTGGTTCTCACTTATCGAGTGGAAAAGTCCTAGTTTATGGTTGTACACCATTAGTCCTTATGACCCGGTACAACATTGAGACTCTATGTGCTAGCATTACACTTTGACTTGTTTACCGACTCTCAAGGGGTCATCAGGTGGCAAGGTTGGGTGTTTTGTCGAAACATATAGGAGTCGATGCATTTTAGTCGGGGATTCACCGCTTACCTTCGGGTATGGATATCCTATGTGTATGTAGTATGAAATCTCTGATCAGAGTATGGTGGTAATTATGAAAGGGGTTTCATAGATTACACCATCGATGCAACTACGACATGACACATAGTGTAACGTACCATACTTTTACTACTTGAAATTTGCGGAAAAATTTAAAATTTTATTAAATAAAAACATCCATACGGTCGTCACCCAACATTCTAAAAAAATATTTTTAAAATAATCCATCACCAATTAAAAATTTGCTAAAAGAACGCTGTCTCAAAACATCTCACATTCAAATCATAAAAATTCAGAGTATTTAACACTGTGCTTAAAAACATAAACTTGCGGTCCTCGGGTTTAGCCTGCCGCTCAGCCCAAGCCTGCCCCTTGGTCGCCACCTCCTGTCTCCTGTTCATCGTACTCACCTGCATCGATCAAGTCTAGTGAGTCTAAAGACTCAACACGTATAAACTGGAAATAACGAGTACTACATAATAAAATCGCATGCATCTTTAATATAGGACATACATAACTTTAAATTGAACTTGCATAAACTTCAACTTGAAATAAACTTGAACTTGAACATACATACTACGACGTGCCATGATCATAAACTTTTCTTAAACATGCTATCATACTTCACATACTTGGCTGCATAATTCTACGTAGAGGATGTTTCAAAGCAAGTGACCCTTAACATGATAAACGCCTGATCAGACACACCACAGTACTGGGCTGACAGGGACGTATCCACTGCCGCATACATAAGATCCCTGTTCATAATTTAACAGGCCAGTTGATCCACGTTCATAATTTAACGCTTCACAACCACGATCTAACCCGTTCATAATTTAACGGGCGGATTGGTCCCCGTTCATGATTTAACGCTTTCCAATCCTAACTTTCTTTGGTCACAAGACAATTAGCATACCTCGAAACTTAAAACATTTCCTTCGCACGTCATTCATACTTACTTGGCGTTGAGGGATTCGTTGGACTTCGACTGGGGCCGTCGCTGCGACATACTAACATGAATTTCATACTTAACTTGCATAGCTTAGACGTAGAAAAATTATACTTACTCTCAAGCTCGATCATATCTTAGGACCTTCTATAACTTCCCATGACATGACCTTACTAATCCTTGCTCTAAACCATGGCATCAAACCTTGAAACCAAAAATAATATTTTTCCCAAACAGTGTGTACACGGACCCCTAACCCGGGTCCGTGTACAGGTCCGTCTACCTACGGTGAAGGATGTACTCGGAAAGAAAAAAGGGGTACGGACCCCGTGCCTGCCTCCGTGTAAGGGTCCGTGTCCACTTGCAACTTTGACACTTGTGAGAAAGTGAAGGCACGGACCCCGTGCCAGGGTCCGGGTAAAGGTCCGTGTATCTACGCAAATTTGACACTCACGAGAAAACAAATGCACGGACCCCGTGTCAGGGTCCGTGGCAAGGTCCGTGTGGCTACTGTCGGTCGAAACTTACGAGATTCTGAACATGTTTTTGCTTAGTCTTCTAGACTCGATTCCTCGGACTATTGCGTCACCACGAGACACTTCTTAGAACACTAAGGTATTATACCAAACCCAAGTGCATAAACATCACCCCGAGGGTAACAATTCACAACCAACGACACAACAACGAATTGGACATCAATGATTGTTCCTACGACTCTAGAACCATCTTAGTGCCTATCGACACGAAACAAAACATCGATGACCATTCCAACATCATAACCGAAGTACCTATGTGCAGCGGCGATCACCCGTCGAGCCCCAACGAAGCCTGCAACGTAAAACTTCAAGAAACACATCAATAACACATTTTCTGAAAATTACAGTTTGAGCAGTCTCACGAAAAACATCATAACTCACTCATTTTTCGTCCAAAAATCTCGAGTTTTATGTCAAATCGAAGGCATCGAAAAGTTCTACATTTTTCTAGTTGAAAGTTTTCTCAAAATATGAACAGAAAAATCGTAGTATTTGAAAAGACAGCAAAAACGAGTTTTAGATCTAAAACTTTTCCTTCGAAATTGATCCGATCTATGATCCGCTCAAACTACAAACATCATACATAACTTTTACGCATAAAAACAACGCAATACAATATATGACTTGATCGACACAGCAAGAACAAAATATACGTGCCTTTTTGATATTAAACGTTACCGAACCGGCGATATCGAAGCGGGGATGAAAGCGAGGTTGATCCGGGACGATCGTGGTGCTAAAACTTGCGATAAAAACTCACGAAACTTGCTGGGATCGTGAAGGGGATGGGGCGGCTGCTGTAGGGAAGGAGAATCCCTAGGTTTTCTTCTCTCAAAATAATAAAAACTGAATGATAGAGTGTGTGTGTGTGTTTAGGCGTTACAGGTATGTGTAAAAGCGTGTAGTGTGTGTGTGAGGCGTGTGTTTTAGTGTAATTAGGAGACTGAATTTTAGTTTACTAAAATAATTGTCTACTAATTAAAACACTAACTCACAATTAACTTTTAAATAAAATTCTTTAATTAAAATATAACACACACCATGCTAGATTTTAAAAGTTTTAAACTCTTAAAATTGATAAATACATGATTTAGACTTGAAATGCTAAAATTCAATAAATTAATTGAAAATGCCCTCAAACTCAACTAAAATAAGATACCATCTTTAAATTGCCAAAAATCGTCCCCGGGTCTTTTCCTCAATCCCGCCTCGAATGATCGCCTGAAACATGAAACTCGAAAGACATTTTAACGTGCATCACATAAACGTAGATACTTTAAAATAATGCATTTAAATGAATTATGCATGACTAAACTCCTTTAAAATAAATTAAATGCTTTACTAATTTAAATAAATGCATGGGTTTTACGTGTACGAAATTGGGCTCTACAGTTCCTCCCCCACTTATAAAAATTTCGTCCTCGAAGTTAAGTCTTACCGAACAATTCCGGGTAGCGAAGTCTCATATCTGCCTCTGACTCCAAAGTGGCCTCTTCCACTGATTGGTTAAACCACCGAACTTTGACTAGCTTAGTCACTTTGTTCCGGAGTCTGCGCTCCTGTCTGTTGAGGATTTGAGTCGGTCTTTCCTCATAAGACAAATCTGGAGCAAGCTGCAAAGGCTCATAACTCAGAACATGCGAAGGATTAGCTAGTTATTTCCTCAGCATCGAGACATGGAACACATTGTGCACCTCGGCCAGATTCGGCGGAAGGGCAACACGATAGGCTAGTGTCCCAACTCTGTCCAAAATCTCGAACGGTCCAATAAACCTTGGACTCAACTTGCCTCTTTTCCCAAATCTCATAACACCCTTCATGGGTGCTATCTTGACGAAAACGTGATCCCCAACGGCAAACTCGAGATCTCTTCTTCTCTTATCGGCATAGCTCTTCTGACGGCTTTGGGCGGTCTTCATTCTGTCACGAATCTTGACCACCACTTCTGCAGTCTGCTGAACTATCTCTGGGCCTAGATCTGTTCTCTCACCAACTTCATCCCAATGAACTGGCGATCTGCACTTCCGACCATACAACGCTTCATAGGGAGCCATACCAATTGATGCTTGGAAACTGTTGTTGTATGTGAACTCTACTAGAGGTAGCTTAGACTCCCAAGTTCCCTGAAAATCAATCATGCAAGCTCTTAGCAAGTCTTCCAAAATCTGAATCACTCGCTCAGACTGGCCATCTGTCTGCGGGTGAAAAGCTGTACTGAACAGTAACTTCGTCCCCATAGCTGCATGCAAGCTCTTCCAGAAGGACGATGTAAACCTCGGATCCCTGTCGGACACAATAGAGACTGGGAAACCATGCAAACGGACTATCTCCAGGATATAAAGCTCCGCATACTGCGTCATGGAGAAAGTCGTATTCACTGGCAGAAAATGCGCTGACTTAGTGAGTCGATTCACTATAACCCAAATAGAATTAGACCCTTTGACTGAATTAGGTAACCCAACGACGAAATCCATAGTGATGTTCTCCCATTTCCACTCTGGGATAGGGAGTGGCTTAAGCATACCTGCTGGCCTCTGATGCTCTGCCTTCACCTGCTGACAAGTGAGGCACTCAGATACAAATCTGCGGATGTCTCTCTTCATCCCTGGCCACCAATACAAAATCTGCAGGTCTTTGTACATCTTGGTACCTCCTGGGTGAATAGAATACGGAGATGCGTGTGCCTCTGTCAGAATATCCTGTCTGATCGAATCAACACTAGGCACCCACATTCTGTCTCTGTATCTCACGATACCATCTGACACTCTGTACAAAACACTGCCCTTAGCTTCCTCCTTCAGTCTCCATTTCTGTAGTTGCTCATCTGAAGACTGTCCTGCTCGAATTCGGTCTAGTAAATCAGATTTGACTGTCAGATTAGACAGTCTAGGAGCTCTGCCCTTACGATAAATCTCTAGACCAAACCTCTGAATCTCATACTGAAGCGGTCTCTGAACTGACAATTGTGCTATGACTGCCACCTTTCTGCTCAAAGCGTCTGCCACGACGTTAGCTTTTCCCGGGTGGTAGCTAATCTCGCAATCATAGTCCTTCACAAGTTCTAACCACCGTCTCTGTCTCATATTCAGCTCCTTCTGCGTGAAGAAATATTTGAGACTTTTGTGATCGTGCTCCTCATGGCTCTTCGAGTATATGAGAATA
Source organism: Primulina eburnea (assembly GCF_022965805.1). Classification (NCBI taxonomy): domain Eukaryota; kingdom Viridiplantae; phylum Streptophyta; class Magnoliopsida; order Lamiales; family Gesneriaceae; genus Primulina; species Primulina eburnea. The sequence continues at coordinate 28,988,869 of NC_133105.1, read as the reverse complement.
TCGTCAATGAACACTATGACGAACTGATCGAGGAACGGTTGAAATACTCGGTTCATGAGATCCATGAAAATAGCTGGAGCATTGGTCAATCCAAAAGGCATCACTAAGAACTCGTAATGCCCGTATCTGGTCCTGAAATCTCTCTTATGCACATCTGCATCCTTTACTCTCAGTTGGTGATACCCTGATCGAAGATCGATTTTGGAGAACACGGTAGCTCCCTGCAACTGGTCGAACAAATCTTCGATTCGTGGCAACGGACACTTATTCTTGATCGTTACCTTGTTCAGCTCACGGTAATCGATGCACAGTCTCATGCTCCCATCTTTTTTTTTCACAAAGAGTACTGGTGCGCCCCATGGTAAGAAACTCGGGCTGATAAAATCCTTGTCTAAGAGCTCCTGAATCTACTGTTTAAGTTCTAACATCTCTGCTGGAGCTAATCTGTACGGTGCCTTAGAGATCGGCACTGTACCAGGCATGAGATCAATGGCAAACTCCACCTCTCTATCTGGTGGAAGGCCTGTGACGTCGTCTGGGAAGACGTCTGGAAATTCTCTGGCTACTGGCACTTCTGAAATAGAAGGAGTGGGCACGTCAGGCGCTGCTATAACACTGGCCAAGAAAGCCTGACATCCCTTTGAAATTAATTTCCTCGCCTGCATGCACGAAATCATACGAGGGAAACTCCTCCATCTAGCTGGCTCGAATAAAAACTGCTCCATACCGAGCGGTCTGACCAATACCGACCTCTTCTGAAAATCGATTAGAACTCGGTTCTTAGTCAGCCAGTCCATGCCCAAAATGATATCGAACTCTGGCATCGGAAATACGATCAAATCTGCATACACTAGGTGGCCCTGCAGTTCTAGATCGATATCCCTGATCACACTGGTAGCTAACAACTCTTCCCCTGATGGGACTGTCATTGAGAAGTTCAAGTCTAGGCCGATGGACTTGATGTCCAGGTGATTAGCGAAGGTCTCTGATATAAAGGAGTGAGTGGCTCCTGAATCTATCAGTGCAGTTGTAGCTAATCTCTTTATGAAAATGTTCCCTGAGATGCGTTAGCACAACACAACTTATATCCAAAATACTAACATTAACCTTACGCATAATAAAATTCGATGTCCTATGCCATTCAAAAATAATGCTAACAAGATAGTAACCCAAATATACTCAAACAATACTAGCATCCTAAAAATCCCCAAATAAAATTCACCTGCAAGGCAAAGTAATACTGAGCTTAGGTAGGAAAGTTTACCGGTCAGTAAAGTAGTGTCTGGATCCGCTTCCTGAGCGTGCATGGCGAATACCCGGCCTTGAGTTGGCTGCTTCCACTGCGGGCACTCCTTTAGCATGTGGTCGGTAGCACCACACTTAAAGCACTTGCCTGACCCATACAAGCATGGTCCTGGATGCTGGCGGTTACACTTCTGAAAACAGGGAAATTACCGGGCTTCTGCGGCGCCCCCTGCTGTTGGATAAGACCCTTTCCCTTAGGTGGTCCTTGGTATGGTTTCTTTCCAGGCTGCCACTGGTAGGGCTTCTTAAATGGTGGTCGCTGCTGATACTGCTGGTGTTGCTGCGGTGCCTGAAAGGGCCTCTTGCCCAGTCGATCCTTCTCAATCTCTTTCATATCCTGCTCCGCCTCCAATGCCCTCGCTACGGCGACCTCATAGGTCATAGGCCCTACCACCTTCACATCACGGCGCAAGATCGGCCGCATTCCAAGGAGAAAGTGTCTCACCTTGGCCTGAACATCATTGGCGATTAAGGGCATAAATTGGCAACCTTTCTCAAACTTCTGCACATAATCAGCTACGCTGCTATCTCCCTATCGTAGCGTCATGAACTCCCCAATCAGTTTCAAACGCACTTCCTCAGTGAAGTACTTGGAGTAAAACACCTCTTTGAACCCATTCCACGTGAGAGTATGTAGGTTAACTATCACTGATGTGCTCTCCCACCAAACTCTTGCACTCCCATGAAGTAGATGAAAGGGGATCGGTTACGGTGACCGGAAGCGCAACGGAAGTTTAAAATTTTAATTTTCTTGAAGAAAATTTCGGCCACCTTGATAATATTGTGTAGCAAATACAAAAACACAAAAATGACATTCATAGTGTGTTTAAGAAATGTACCTATCAATCACAAGGATTGATGTATGGCTCCAACTAAAGTGTAAACACTTTAGCTCTTGAATGGATGAGTTGATCTACAAGCTTCCTCCTTTCCTTCAAAATCAAGCCCACCACTAACTAGCTAGAACCCTTCTTATTTTGCACTAGAAAAATAAGAAGATTTTTCAAAGAGAAGTCTTTTTCTTTCCTCAACACTTGAAGAAAAATGAGAGAAAAACTTGGTGAAAACTAAAAAAAGTTTCGGCCATCTCATGTATTAAAGGGGAAGGGAGTTTTGTCTTGGTCCTTGAAAAAGTTGATGTGAATTCCAATGCCAAGCCTAGATATTTGAAAAAGTTGTCCCCCAACCTTTCATCTTCCCATGCATGCAAGACTTATTTGATTTTTTAACAATTAAAAATACATGGACTTAATTTAATTATCTCAAACATATTTGAGACTAATTAAACATTACTTGAATTTACTCAAGTCCACTAGTTTAAATAATTTATTTAAATTGAGCTCTACAAGACTCAATGTGATTTAATTAATTCAACACTTGAATTAATTTAATTATTTGGACTCTACTAGGTCCACTAGTGTTTAATTAATTCAACACATGAATTAATTTAATTTAGTCCATAATAATGTTTATGAAAATCACAATTTTCAAATACATTATTCACTTGGCCAACTTTTAATTTAGGAACACTTCCATAATTTAAAATTTACATTTCTCTCATAGAAGTCATACTTCTAATTTTCCTTACGCTTATAAACTCCTTTATAAGTCGTTCAACACATTGAACTGTTTTACTTCTCAACGGGATCTAGAAAGCTAGTACTTGTGTGGCCCTCAATGGTTCATTGATACAACTAGCCGTGGGTTCACATCTCCAAGTCATTCGGACTAAACATGTCCTTATATGAGCATACCCCAATTGCTCCATTCTTACTTATCAACTCCTTAATAACAAGAACGTCAGAACTCAAGTCTGATAGTACCCAACCAATCATGTTAAACGCCTAGCAGCATCGCTTACATGATTCCCTAGGTATCAAATGATAGTGCCTGCAAGAACCATTCAATCATGGTTAGCGTACAGTACAGTCCCTTCAACTCATATATCCCGATCGATTCGACAACTATTGGTATATCGAGAGTTGTCAATGAATCGATACTATGTGTCATGTCGTAGTTGCATCGATGGTGTAATCTATGAAACCCCTTTCATAATTACCACCATATTCTGATCAGAGATTTCAACCTACATACACATGAGAACACATAGGATATCCATACCCGAAGGTAAGCGGTGAATCCCCGACTACAATGCATTGACTCCTATATGTTTCGACAGAACACCCAACCTTGCCACCTGATGACCCCTTGAGAGTCGGTAATCAAGTCAAAGTGCAATGCTAGCACATAGAGTCTCAATGTTGTCCCGGGTCATAAGGACTAATGGTGTACAACCATAAACTAGGACGTTTCCACTCGATAAGTAAGAACCACTTGGAAAGTCCTTAATGGAGGGTTGTTCAGTGCACTCTACCAGGAGCACCTATCTGCATGATCAGACATCACAATGTCCCCTACCAATGAAACATGGTACTCACATCGCAGATACTAGTCTCTAACTCGAGTGACCTATATCCTTCTTATCGGCGGCTGAATCGACTAGGAACTGTTTAGAATATACAGTATTACAAATATGAGTTTCATGATACTCATCATATGAGCATCTCATATTCTTTCTACTATTTGTATATTCAAGGGCTTTATCTATGCAGCTAGCATGTGTATAAAGATAAAGATGTGCCAAAATAATAATTTCAAATATTATTAAAATAAAATTGCTTATACATAGAGTTTCATTGTGAACACTCGGCCAACACTTGGCTCGACGTGCACCTACTCTAACAATCTCCCACTTGCACTAGAGCCAACTACCTATATGCTTTAAACCCATCGATTCGCGATGCTTCTCGAATAATTGTCTAGGTAAAGGCTTAGTTAGCGGATCAGCAACATTATCTGCGGAGCCGACTTTGTCAATCGTGACGTCTCCTCTTTCCACTATCTCTCGGAGGATGTGGTACATTCTTAATACGTGTTTGGACTTCTGATGAGACCTTGGCTCCTTCGCCTGAGCAATGGCTCCCGTGTTGTCACAAAACACCGGGACTGGAGCAACTCCATTAGGAATGACGCCCAATTCTTGGACGAAATTCCTTATCCAAACAGCCTCCTTTGCTGCAGCTGATGCAGCAATATATTCTGCCTCAGTGGTGGAATCCGCCGTACTGTCTTGCTTGGAACTCTTCCAAGAGACAGCAGCACCATTGAGCATGAATATGAATCCAGAGGTTGACTTTGAGTCATCGATATCACCTTGGAAGCTAGAGTAGGTATAGCCTTCCAATTTTAGTTCTCCACCCCCATAGACCAAGAACAACTTATTGGTCCTTCTCAAATACTTGAGGATGTCTTTCACAGCTTTCCAATGTGGAAGACCAGGGTTCGATTGATATCTACTCACTACACTTAGTGCGAAAGCTACGTCAGGACGTGTAGATATCATCCCATACATGATGCTACCAATCGCCGATGCATAAGGAATGCTTGTCATCGCCGCTATCTCTACATCAGTCTTGGGAGACATAGACTTGGATAGGGTCACGCCATGACACATTGGTAGATGTCCTCTCTTGGACTCATCCATCGAGAACCGCTTCACGATGGTATCAATGTATGTGGACTGGGTGAGACCAAGCAATCTTTTTGATCTATCTCTATAGATCTGTATTCCCAATACAAAAGATGCTTCACCCAAGTCCTGCATCGAGAACTTACTCGTTAACCATATTTTAGTTGATTGCAACATTCCTACATCATTTCCAATGAGTAGAATGTCATCAACATACAATACCAGGAATGTCACAACACTCCCACTGACCCTCTTATACACATAGGGTTCCTCAGGATTCTTAGTAAAACCAAACTCTTTGATTGTACTGTCGAATCTGAGGTTCCAACTCCTAGATGCCTGCTTTAGACCATAAATAGATCTTTGAAGTTTGCATACCATATGCTCACTTCCGATAGATGTAAACCCTTCGGGTTGAGACATGTAAATCTCTTCCTTAATATCACCATTAAGAAAGGCTGTCTTAACATCCATCTGCCATATCTCATAGTCATACCATGCAGCTATGGCTAGCAAAATCCTTATGGACTTGAACATTGCGACTGGGGAAAAGGTTTCCTCAAAGTCAACTCCTTGTCTTTGAGTATATCCTTTTGCCACCAATCACGCCTTGAAGGTCAATACCTTCCCATCTGCCCCAAGTTTCCTCTTGTAAATCCATTTACACCCTATGGGAACAATTCCCTCTGGTGGATCCACGAGATTCCACACTTGGTTCGAATGCATGGAATTCATCTCAGATTCCATTGCTTCAAGCCATTTGGATGAATCGGCATCAGATAACGCTTCCCTGAAGGTCCTTGTATCACATCCATGGTTAGGCTCATCATGGCCCTCTTCAAGAAGCAGACCATATCTCATAGGTGGTCTCGAGACTCTCTCGGTTCTTCTAGGAGCTTGTATCTCCTCTCTTGGCTTCTCGGGTGTGGGTTCTACAACTGTGGGTGTCTCTCGAACCTCTTCGAGTTCTATCATCTCGCCTTTTCTATCCAATAGAAATTCCCTTTCCAAAAAGGTTGCATTCCTAGAAACAAACACCTTTGTTTCTTGAGGATGATAGAAATAATATCCAGCTGAATTCTTTGGATATCCCACAAAGTAACATAAAATGGATCGACAGTCCAATTTATCTCCCACTACCTGCTTCACATAAGCAGGGCACCCCCATATTCTAAAATAAGAATATTTGGGTGGCTTACCCATCCATATCTCATATGGTGTCTTATCAACTGCTTTTGTATGGACATGGTTCAACAACAGTGCCGCTGTCTCAAGCGCATATCCCCAAAATGATGGCGGCAACTCCGTGAACCCCATCATAGACCGAACCATGTCCATCAAAGTCCGGTTACGACGCTCCGAAACACCATTCAACTGTGGTGTAGCAGGCGGAGTCCACTGTGAGAGAATCCCATTCTCCCTAAGATACTCTTGGAACTCGGCACTCAAGTACTCACCACCTCGATCCGATCGAAGTGCCTTGATGCTTCGTCCCAATTGCTTCTCTACTTCACTTCTGAATTCTTTGAACCTTTCAAAGGCTTCAGACTTGTATTTCATCAAACACACATACCCATACCTCGAAAAATCATCGGTAAAGGTGATGAAGTAGGCATGTCCATGCTTAGTGGTGATGCTAAGCGGACCGCACACATCGGTATGGATCAAATCCAATAACCCTTTGGCTCGCTCCACATGGCCCTTAAAGGGAATCTTGGTCATCTTTCCTTTCAGACAGGATTCACAAGTCGTGAGAGCGTTAATATCAGACATATCAAACATGCCAACTCCCACTAACTTGTTCATCCTTCTTAGGGAAATATGTCCTAATCGAGCATGCCATAATTGTGCCGAATTTAGAGTATCTTGTTTGCGCTTATTTGTTGTTGTTATTGCTTGGACATTGTTAAGTGGAATATCTTTCAATTTTAAGGTGTAGAGATTGTTTTCTAGTTCTCCGGTACCAACTAAACATTCATTCTTGTAAATATTGCAAACACCTTTGCCAAATAAACAAGAAAATCAATCAATATCAAGCATAGGAATGGAAATAATGTTTTTAATCAAGTCTGGTACGAACAAAACATTTCTCAAACAAACTTAAAATCATTGTTTAAACATAAATAAACATCTCCCACAGCCTTGGCTGCCCTTGCTCCATTGCCCATCCTCAAGAAGGTCTCACCTTCCCTGAGCTTCCTACTTCTTTCCATCACCTGCAAATCATTACAGAGATTGAGCCACAGCCGGTATCCAATACCCAAGAAGTAGAGTTAATGGAGATATTTACTTCAATGTAGAACATACCTTTGCCAGAACCCTTCTGGGCAAGATATTCCCTGCAGTTACGCCTCCAATGTCCAGGCTTCTTGTAGTGATGACAGATGTCAACAGTCTTCTCAGCCTTCACTGGTGTGGCTGCCACTACGGGACTCGGAGTCTGCCTCTTCGAGGGCACGCTCTTCTTGGGGGGCTGGAAAGAACGTTTCTTTCCTTTCCCAGGTGGACCGGTCTTCGTACCAGATGAAGAGCCCACATAAAGAACCGGCTTCTCTTTTTTGATTGTGGACTCAAAGGTCACAAGCATGTTCACCAACTCTTCAAGGCTCGGCTCAAGCTTGTTCATATTGAAATTCACCACAAAAGGATCGAACGAGCACGGCAGTGACAACAGCAACACGTCGGTGGTCAGCTCCGAAGGCAAGATCAAATCCATGCCAACGAGCTTATCCACGAGCCCAATATACTTTAGGCCATGCTCATGGACAGAAACCCCATCTCGCATGCGTAAAGTGATGAGCTCCTTGACTGTGGCATGCCTTAGAGGCCGAGTCTGCTCACCAAAGAGCTCCTTGAGGTGCATATGAATGTCAGCAGCATTTTTAGCATCCTCGAATCGCCTATGCAGCTCATCGTTCATCGAAGCCTGCATATAACACTTTGCTTTCAAGTCATGGTCACACCATTCCTTGTAAGTCTGCAATTCCTCAGGAGTGCAGCCAGTCGGAGCCTCAACAGGGGGCGACTCAGTCAGTGTATATGCAATTCTTTCCGAGTTCAAGACGATCTTTAGGTTTCTTAGCCAAGTGAGATAATTAGGTCCGGTCGAAACGTGTTTTTCGAGAATGGTAGAAAGTGGATTGCGAATCGAAGACATTGTCAAATTTTAAACTGAAAAGTAAAACAGATAAATGTTAATGACTATTTTAAAATATTTAGTAAGATATAAAGTATGGACTTTTACTTCATAAATATTTGCTCCCACTGTTTTGACATCTTTCACTACCCTCTAGTGAAAACGGGAAACCCCTTTCCTCAGTAGGTACGTAAGGTCCAATTAGTGAATTATGATCCCGAATTATATCAGCCAATCACAATTCCTAAAAGGTAGTTTCCAATTGCATCACAATGCAACCCTTAACGTAAACTTTTGTCTCACGTTTGATTAGGACCCATTATAGACGTCGTTCATCTTTACGTGTCAAGCCTTACCCATCGAAGTTGAACCTTAATGGATGGTCGCCATGAGTTCCCTCAATTATCTGAGCCGAAGTCATGGGAGTTCCACGTAGTTCACATCACTATGTCAATGGATGTCACAGCTTTCCGGCACCCAGAGCTCCCCCAATAATATGAGCCGAGCCCCGAGTACGGGTAGCGTTCATCATGCACCCATTGTCGATGGAAGACAAGGAAATTATAAACAAATTTATAATTCCCCTTTTCGGGCTTGATATTAATTTTGAATCTTATTCAAAATGAGGGTTTTTAATTTTGAAAGGTCTCATCATTAATTTTATTTTAAAAGCTCGCCATGTTTGATCGTATGTTTGCCGGATTCATGCAACTTTGTTATTATCATAATAATAACGCACATACTCATTATTTATAACATATCATGCATATATTATAAACAGTAAACAAAACAAGGATGATCAATCGCCCCAATACTAACGGACCGTGTGAGCTAAACACGGGCCTAGGTCCAATCCTAGGGAAATGCATGGGATGCAAATGCAACTATTACATTAGCTTCCAATATTTACATGTCTTCGATCTTCATAATCATCATGGCCACCATCTTCCAATCTTGATCATCCACTATACTAATATTTACAAATAAATATCCATGGCAAATAGGGATACATCTCATGGGGTGGGAACGGGCCATAAACCAAGCCCACTTTATGAATTGATAATTATTACAATCATTCAACACAAAATATCCTAGCATACACCTAGCAAATTGGGCTTGGGCTTTTGATCATCCTTCATACATAATATCACATATCATACACCATCAATTAATTATCACAATAATTAATTGATCCAATATTATATATCTTGATCCAATCACTAACCGCCACGATTATAAACTAAATTAACAAAGTATACAAATACCTTTGTCTACTTTCAAATTAATTTATTTATAACCGAATTTTTTGTAAATCACCATTTACTATAAATAATTAAAGTCCAACTTAAATTATTTATTTCATGAGAAAATATTTGCAACTTTTGTAATTTTAAACTTTAAGGGCCCAAAAACTCATTTTTCACCAAAAATATTTTGGCCCATTTAAAATTCACAAACATGTTAGCCATCTAATGGACCAACAACTCAAGGCCCATGAAACTTTGATATTCCAAAACACTTTTGGAAACCCTAGTCGTCATCCCCGTCGCCGGATTCCGGCCAACAAAAAATTTTTTTTTTTTATTTAAAAGTAGGGTTTTCGGCAGCCCTTTGGGCTGCCCTTGCTGCCTGTTTTGGGCAGCCCCTCGGGCAGCCCGAGGCGCCCGAAATGGGCAGCACCTTGCTGCCCAAAAAGTGCTACAAGTCCGGCCTTTTATTTGTTGCAAAATTTCGTCTCAAGCGATTAGAAATCAATCTCAACATAATATCTTGTAGTTGCTACACAAAAACGTAACCTTAGCTCTGATACCACTTGAAAGGGGATCGGTTATGGTGACCGGAAGCGCAACGGAATTTTAAAATTTTAATTTTCTTGAAGAAAATTTCGGCCACCTTGATAATATTGTGTAGCAAATACAAAAACACAAAAATGACATTCATAGTGTGTTTAAGAAATGTACCTATCAATCACAAGGATTGATGTATGGCTCCAACTAAAGTGTAAACACTTTAGCTCTTGAATGGATGAGTTGATCTACAAGCTTCCTCCTTTCCTTCAAAATCAAGCCCACCACTAACTAGCTAGAACCCTTCTTATTTTGCACTAGAAAAATAAGAAGATTTTTCAAAGAGAAGTCTTTTTCTTTCCTCAACACTTGAAGAAAAATGAGAGAAAAACTTGGTGAAAACTAAACAAAGTTTCGGCCATCTCATGTATTAAGGGGGAAGGGAGACTTGTCTTGGTCCTTGAAAAAGTTGATGTGAATTCCAATGCCAAGCCTAGATATTTGAAAAAGTTGTCTCCCAACCTTTCATCTTCCCATGCATGCAAGACTTATTTTATTTTTTAACAATTAAAAATCCATGGACTTAATTTAATTATCTCAAACATATTTGAGACTAATTAAACATTACTTGAATTTACTCAAGTCCACTAGTTTAAATAATTTATTTAAATTGAGCTCTACAAGACTCAATGTGATTTAATTAATTCAACACTTGAATTAATTTAATTATTTGGACTCTACTAGGTCCACTAGTGTTTAATTAATTCAACACTTGAATTAATTTAATTTAGTCCATAATAATGTTTATGAAAATCACAATTTTCAAATACATTATTCACTTGGCCAACTTTTAATTTAGGAACACTTCCATAAATTAAAATTTACATTTCTCTCATAGAAGTCATACTTCTAATTTTCCTTACGCTTATAAACTCCTTTATAAGCCGTTCAACACATTGAACTATTTTACTTCTCAACGGGATCTAGAAAGCTAGTACTTGTGTGGCCCTCAATGGTTCATTGATACAACTAGCCGTGGGTTCACATCTCCATGTGATTCGGACTAAACATGTCCTTATATAAGCATACCCCAATTGCTTCATTCTTACTTTTCAACTCCTTGATAACAAGAACGTCAGAACTCAAGTCTGATAGTACCCAACCAATCATGTTAAACGCCTAGCAGCATCGCTTACATGATTCCCTAGGTATCAAATGATAGTGCCTGCAAGAACCATTCAATTATGGTTAGCGTACAGTACAGTCCCTTCAACTCATATATCTCATCGATTCGACAACTATTAGTATATCGAGAGTTGTCAATGAATCGATACTATGTGTCATGTCGTAGTTGCATCGATGGTGTAATCTATGAAACCCCTTTCATAACTACCACCATAATCTGATCAGAGATTTCAACCTACATACACATGAGAACACATAGGATATCCATACCCGAAGGTAAGCGGTGAATCCCCGACTACAATGCATCGACTCCTATATGTTTCGACAGAACACCCAACCTTACCACCTGATGACCCCTTGAGAGTCGGTAAACAAGTCAAAGTGCAATGCTAGCACATAGAGTCTCAATGTTGTCTCGGGTCATAAAGACTAATGGTGTACAACCATAAACTAGGACGCTTCCACTCGATAAGTAAGAACCACTTGGAAAGTCCTTAATGGAGGGTTGTTCAGTGCACTCTACCAGGAGCACCTATCTGCATGATCAGACATCACAATGTCCCCTACCAATGAAACATGGTACTCACATCGCAGATACTAGTCTCTAACTCGAGCGACCTATATCCTTCTTATCGGCGGCTGAATCGACTAGGAACTGTTTAGAATATATAGTATTACAAATATGAGTTTCATGATACTCATCATATGAGCATCTCATATTCTTTCTACTATTTGTATATTCAAGGGCTTTATCTATGCAGCTAGCATGGGTATACAGATAAAGATGTGCCAAAATAATAATTTCAAATATTATTAAAATAAAGATTGCTTATACATAGAGTTTCATTGTGAACACTCTGCCAACACTTGGCTCGACGTGCACCTACTCTAACAGTAGAAAGATAGCGCACCTCACTCGATCAGCATCCTTCAACTCCATAAAATCGAAAATTACCTCGATGGATTTAACCCATCCCTCTGCTATCAATGGGTCCGTCGTCCCTGAGAATTTATCTGGGTGCATCCTGCTGAACCTCTCGTAGACAGCCTCAGCTCTGGGTCTCGCCCCTGCATCAGCCACTGTCTGGTTACCCATAAACTGGGCAAAGAACTGAGTCATTCCAGCCATCATCTGGGCCTGCATGTCGGGTGGTGGAGGTGGTGGAGGATTGGCCCTCTCCTCGACTCGAGGCTCTCTGTCCTCCTCCCTATCTTCCCGGTTAATTTCACGTCTAGGAGGCATACTGTTCCAATAATTACCCAACACGTAAACCCAACATGTATGATCGTGATATACATAACATATGATGCACGTACTGAACTTAAAACATGGGCATGCTGAAATCGTAACTCAATGCATACTACAAAACATAAATCTTGAAACTTTAAAACTTACAGACTTGAGGTGTGACCTTGTGAGCTTCTTGCGACTGGCAGTAGCCGTAACCCTTTACAAGAACACCGCTCTGATACCAACTGTAACGTACCGTACTTTTACTACTTGAAATTTGTGGAAAAATTTAAAATTTTATTAAATAAAAACATCCATACGGTCGTCACCCAACATTCTAAAAAAATATTTTTAAAATAATCCATCACCAATTAAAAAGTTGCTAAAAGAACGCTGTCTCAAAACATCTCACATTCAAATCATAAAAATTCAGAGTATTTAAAACTGTGCTTAAAAACATAAACTTGCGGTCCTCGGGTTTAGCCTGCCGCTCAGCCCAAGCCTGCCCCTTGGTCGCCACCTCCTGTCTCCTGTTCATCGTACTCACCTGCATCGATCAAGTCTAGTGAGTCTAAAGACTCAACACGTATAAACTGGAAATAACGAGTACTACATAATAAAATCGCATGCATCTTTAATATAGGACATACATAACTTTAAATTGAACTTGCATAAACTTCAACTTGAAATAAACTTGAACTTGAACATACATACTACGACGTGCCATGATCATAAACTTTTCTTAAACATGCTATCATACTTTACATACTTGGCTGCATAATTTTACGTAGAGGACGTTTCAAAGCAAGTGACCCTTAACATGATAAACGCCTGATCAGACACACCACAGTACTGGGCTGACAGGGACGTATCCACTGCCGCATACATAAGATCCCTGTTCATAATTTAACAGGCCAGTTGATCCACGTTCATAATTCAACGCTTCACAACCACGATCTAACCTGTTCATAATTTAACGGGCGGATTGGTCCCCGTTCATGATTTAACGCTTTCCAATCCTAACTTTCTTTGGTCACAAGACAATTAGCATACCTCGAAACTTAAAACATTTCCTTTGCACGTCATTCATACTTACTTGGCGTTGAGGGATTCGTTGGACTTCGACTTGGGCCGTCGCTGCGACATACTAACATGAATTTCATACTTAACTTGCATAGCTTAGACGTAGAAAAATTATACTTACTCTCAAGCTCGATCATATCTTAGGACCTTCTATAACTTCCCATGACATGACCTTACTAATCCTTGCTCTAAACCATGGCATCAAACCTTGAAACCAAAAATAATATTTTTCCCAAACAGTGTGTACACGGACCCCTAACCCGGGTCCGTGTACAGGTCCGTCTACCTACGGTGAAGGATGTACTCGGAAAGAAAAAAGGGGCACGGACCCCGTGCCTGCCTCCGTGTAAGGGTCCGTGTCCACTCGCAACTTTGACACTTGTGAGAAAGTGAAGGCACGGACCCCGTGCCAGGGTCGGGTAAAGGTCCGTGTATCTGCGCAAATTTGACACTCACGAGAAAACAAATGCACGGACCCCGTGTCAGGGTCCGTGGCAAGGTCCGTGTGGCTACTGTCGGTCGAAACTTACGAGATTCTGAACATGTTTTTGCTTAGTCTTCTAGACTCGATTCCTCGGACTACGAACGTCACCACGAGACACTTCTTAGAACACTAAGGTATTATACCAAACCCAAGTGCATAAACATCACCCCGAGGGTAACAATTCACAACCAACGACACAACAACGAATTGGACATCAATGATTGTTCCTACGACTCTAGAACCATCTTAGTGCCTATCGACACGAAACAAAACATCGATGACCATTCCAACATCATAACCGAAGTACCTATGTGCAGCGACGATCACCCGTCGAGCCCCAACGAAGCCTGCAACGTAAAACTTCAAGAAACACATCAATAACACATTTTCTGAAAATTACAGTTTGAGCAGTCTCACGAAAAACATCATAACTCATTCATTTTTCGTCCAAAAATCTAGAGTTTTATGTCAAATCGAAGGCATCGAAAAGTTCTACATTTTCTAGTGGAAAGTTTTCTCAAAATATGAACAGAAAAATCGCAGTATTTGAAAAGAAAGCAAAAACGAGTTTTAGATCTAAAACTTTTCCTTCGAAATTGATCCGATCTATGATCCGCTCAAACTACTAACATCATACATAACTTTTACGCATAAAAACAACGCAATACAATATATGACTTGATCGACACAGCAAGAACAGAATATACGTGCCTTTTTGATATTAAACGTTACCGAACCGGCGATATCGAAGCGGGGATGAAAGCGAGGTTGATCCGGGACGATCGTGGCGCTAAAACTTGCGATAAAAACTCACGAAACTTGCTGGGATCGTGAAGGGGATGGGGCGGCTGTTGTAGGGAAGGAGAATCCCTAGGTTTTCTTCTCTCAAAATAATAAAAACTGAATGATAGAGTGTGTGTGTGTGTTTAGGCGTTACAGGTGTGTGTAAAAGCACGTAATGTGTGTGTGAGGCGTGTGTTTTAGTGTAATTAGGAGACTGAATTTTAGTTTACTAAAATAATTGTCTACTAATTAAAACACTAACTCACAATTAACTTTTAAATAAAATTCTTTAATTAAAATATAACACACATTATGCTAGATTTTAAAAGTTTTAAACTCTTAAAATTGATAAATACATGATTTAGACTTGAAATGCTAAAATTCAATAAATTAATTGAAAATGCCCTCAAACTCAACTAAAATAAGATATCATCTTTAAATTGCCAAAAATCGTCCCCGGGTCTTTTCCTCAATCCCGCCTCGAATGATCGCCTGAAACATGAAACTCGAAAGACATTTTAACGTGCATCACATAAACGTAGATACTTTAAAATAATGCATTTAAATGAATTATGCATGACTAAACTCCTTTAAAATAAATTAAATGCTTTACTAATTTAAATAAATGCATGGGTTTTACGTGTACGAAATTGGGCTCTACACATAGTATCGATTCATTGACAACTCTCGATATACCAATGGTTGTCGAATCGGTCGGGATATATGAGTTGAAGGGACCGTACTGTACGCTAACCATAATTGAATGGTTCTTGCAGGCACTCTCATTTGATACCTAGGGAATCATGTAAGCGATGCTGCTAGGCGTTTAACATGATTGGTTGGGTGCTATTAGACTTGAGTTCTGACGTTCTTGTTATCAAGGAGTTGATAAGTAAGAATGGAGCAATTGGGGTATGCTCATATAAGGACATGTTTAATCCGAATCACATGGAGATGTGAACCCACGACTAGTTGTATCAATGAACCATTGAGGGCCACACAAGTACTAGCTTTCTAGATCCCGTTGAGAAGTAAAATAGTTCAATGTGTTGAACGGCTTATAAATGAGTTTATAAGCGTAAGGAAAAGTAGAAGTATGACTTCTACGAGGGAAATATAACTTTTAATTTGTGGAATTGTTCCTAAATTAAAAGTTGGCCAAGTGAATAATGTATTTGAAAATTGTGATTTTCATAAACATTATTATGGACTAAATTAAATAAATTCAAGTGTTGAATTAATTGAACACTAGTGGGCCTAGTAGAGTTCAAATAATTAAATTAATTCAAGTGTTGAATTATTGAAATTGGGCCTTGTAGAGCACAATTGGAATAATTATTTAAACTAGTGGACTTGAGTAATTCAAGTAAGATTTAATTGGGCTCAAATATGTTTGAGACAATTTAAATAAAAGTCTATGGGCCCTTTGTAATTGTTACAAGCCCACTCAAAAAGCATGCATGGGAAGGTGAAAGGTTGGAGACAACTTTTACAACAAACAAGGCACGGCATGCACATGCAAGACTTCACTTTTCAAGCACCAAGAAAAACTCTCCTTCTCTCCTCCCACAATGCTTTGTCCGAAATTTTGAGCTACTTTCTCCTTCATTTTTGTTCTTAAATTGTCGAGGAAACAATACACTTCTCAAAGAAAAATGCTCTAATTTTTCTAGTGCAAAATTAGTGTGGATCTACCTAGTTGGTGGTGGGCTTGATTTGAAGAAAGGAGTCCAAAAGAAAGGTGAGGCTTGTAGATTGTCTACCTTCAAGAGCTTAGTTGTTTGACAACTAAGTTGGAGCCATTACATCAATCTTTAAGATTGATATGTATATTTTTCTTAACACCCTATGCAAGACAAAGGTGTTTAGTATATGTTACACACTAGTACTAAGGTGCTCGATTTTTCTCTTGCAAAAACCGAAAATTTTGTACCTTCTGTTGCGCATTAGGGTACCTAAAATCGATCCCTTTCAAGTGGTATCATGAGCTAAGAGTACTAATTTGTGTAGCATATATATAATATTATATTTTATAACCACATGAGATACGTTTTTGCAATAAAATCAAGGCCGATTCGAGGCCGTTCTTGGGCATCAAGTTGCTGCCCATTTCGGGCAGCTTGGGCTGCCCGAGGGGCTGCCAGAAACGGGAAGCAAGGGCAGCCCAAGGGGCTGCCCGAACAGCCCCTTTGAAAATTAAAAAAAAATAATTTTTTACATGTTGGCTGGAATCCGGCGACAGTGATGACGACTAGGATTTCCAAAAATGTTTTGGATTATCAAAGTGTCATGGGCCTTGATGTTTTTGGGCCATTAGCTGGCTAACATATTTGTGAAATTTAAATGGACCAAAATTTTTTTTGGTGAAAAATGTGTTTTTTGGGCCCTTAAGTTTGAAATTACAAATGTTGCAAATATTTTCTCATAAAATAAATATTTGAAGTTGGAATTTAATTATTTATAGTAAAATGTGATTTACAAGAAATTCGGTTATAAATAAATTAATTGGAAAGTAGACAAAGGTGTTTGTATACTTTGTTAATTTAGTTTATAATCGTGGCATTTATTGATTGGATCAAGATATATAATATTGGATCAATTAATTATTGTGATAATTAATTGATGGTGTATGATATGTGATATTATGCATGAAGGATGATCAAAAGCCCAAGCCCAATTTTCTAGGTGTATGAAAGGATATTTTGTGTTGAATGATTGTAGTAATTATCAATTTATAAAGTGGGCTTGTTTTATGGCCCGTTCCCACCCCATGAGATGTATCTCTATTTGCCAGGGATATTTATTTGTAAATATTAGAATAGTGGAAGATCAAGATTGGAAGATGGTGGCCTTGATGATTATGAAGTTCGAAGACATGTAAATATTGGAAGCTTATGTAATAGTTGCATTTGCATCCCTTGCATTTCCCTAGGATTGGACCTAGGCCCGTGCTTAGCTCACACGGGCCATTACTATTGGGGTGATTGATCATCCTTGTTTTGTTTACTGTTTATAATATATACATGATATGTTATAAATAATGAGTATGTGCGTTATTATTATGATAATAACAAAGTGGCATGAATCCGGCAAACATACGATCAAACATGGCGAGCTTTTAAATTAAATTAATGATGAGACCTTTCAAAATTAAAAACCTTCATTTTGAATAAGATTCAAAATTAATATCAAGCCCGAAAAGGGGAATTATAAATTTGTTTATAATTTCCATGTCTTCCATAACAAAGGGTGCATGTTGAACGCTACCCCGTGCTCGGGGCTCGGCTCATATTATTGGGGGGGCCTGGGTGTCGGAAAGCTGTGACATCCATTGACATGGTGATGTGAACTACGTGGAACTCCCATGATTTCGGCTCATATTATTGAGGGAACTCATGGCGACCGTTCATTAAGGTTCAACATCGATGGGTAATGTGGGGACCCGGACGCTAATTTATTCCTTAATCGTCTTTAGGAATATTTAATCATTTATAATAAACAGGGTCTAAATTTTTTTTTTTTTAAATGCAAAGCTGAAACGTAATGTAATTTAACTCAAATTACATATTAAACATAAACATACAAATCTGATGTTATCTACAATAAATCAACTAGGTTCAACTACATATCAGTGTTGAATCCTAAGTTGCTTCTGAAGCCCGGATCTCCACGCTATCTAGTCCAGCCTCGTTCTTTTCTTGACCCTGATCCACTCCCACCTGTTGTCATGCACACATACAAACAAGACAACAGCCGGATAACTCCGGTGAGAATTATATTCTCAGTATAAATCATGTATACATGCAATCATATAAACAATATAAAAGCATATAACAAACAATTTTAACATGTATCAAAATCCGAACATGAATCAATATCATACTAAATCCTGTGCTAAACATGTACCCTAATCAGGAACATAATCAATATCAAGAATAACTCCTATTCTCAGCATGTACCAATATCAGGAACATAAAGGGACATGAACCATATTCAGGAACATAAATTAACATCCATCAATATAAATTGATATAACTGTCATTCAAACTCGTGACTCCACGTTTTAGACTAGACTCAATCCTAGCCTAGGGATCCCGATTTCCAGATGTGGTGTTCCTATATCGAATTCCGTAATAGAAGAAACCTTGATCCTATTTACTCGATATAACCAAATATGGTGTTCCTATATCGAATTCCGTAATAGAAGAAATTCCAATTCTATTTACTCGATATAACCAACATCCGGTGTCCTGACCTAACCGTCATGGACTGTAGCTCTATCGCTAAGATCCTATCTTGAGACATCGTTCAATGTGCCCGTGGCGATCCCTCCACTATCAGGCACTTCCGTCCCTAGATTTCTATACTATCTTGTGACATCGTGTAATGTGCCCGTGGCGATCCCACCACTATCAGGTACTTCCGTCACAAGATTACTCGTCCAATCCCTGCTATCTATCAATCTAGAAAACAAGCATATCAATTCATTCATTGCAAATATCTATGCAATAAAATAAAGTATGTGATTTAGGGAAACTCGAGTCAAACCTCACCCGAGTTGTGCAATCCCAACTCAACATTAATTTATACCTTTATCTTCTCGCTCAGAAGAAGAAGAAGAAGTCCCGACTCTATCTCGGTCCATTCTCAATCTGGTAATAACAATACCGAACAGATATAATATCAATATACAACTCAATTCAATACCTGTTCTGATCAATATTCAAATCGAAATATACGCTGATCGATATTAAATCAAGATACAATCTAATCCATATCGACAATATCACGATATAATTGAAATCACTACTGAATCTGATCAATATCAATTAACTGATGTTTCGACGGTATAACAATACAGTCTCGATAACTGCGTCAGTTCGAACATCACAGACATAATAACAGAATTCCTAATCAATATCGATACCAGTCATAATCTCAATAACAAGACATATCTTATATGAATTCTCAGTCAAATCGATTCCAAAAATCATAACAATTACATAATCAGTACATTTCTCAATCTGACTTCGATTCTATGATGTCTAACATGATAAGAACATCATATACGAATCCTATTCATTCTGACAGTAGTCTAATTTCAAAACATGTCAAAACGTAGCAAAACTTACGTCAAGTTGTAGCCTACGTCGATAGGAACTCAGTACTGTACTCGGATTCAAAAACAGACGGACGGATTTTGCATAATCGCAATTAAAATTCCACGGAGAAATTTCTCCAGAGTTCCTTCGATTCTTCCTTTTTTTGATAATTGTCATTTGCATGTATCTATATATATACACGTCGCACTATACAAGGCAAGTGGCGTCCTTACGTTCTGCATGACTGGCGCATATGCGCGCCCAATCGTCGCGCTTATGCGCTGAACTCTCGGCCCAGCATTTTTGTCTCTTCGCGCATATGCGCCGTCAATCCCGCGCATATGCGCCGAACCTTCTGTCCCTCACGCGCATGTGCGCCGTTACCGTCGCGCATGTGCGCGTAATGTGCTGCTCCATCTCCTTGGCTACTGGACTGTCCGCACATGTGCGCGCAAATCGTCGCGCATGTGCGCGACATTCTCTGTCCAACTCGCGCCTATGCGCCGTTCACGTCGTTCATGTGCGCGTAATGCACACCCTCACACATCTGTTTCACGTTTGATCTCGTCTTTCCCGGTCTACTCCGTTCCGTCTATAATCACTTCAATCAATCCAGAAATCATCCCATATTCATCTCAGATTACAGTAATTATACTCAAATCCTTTCAGATTAGGGTAATCAAATTCTCGGGCCTTACATTTTCTCCCCCTCTAACATATGATTTCTTCCTCGAAATCCCAAACACTCAACTCGTGTTATATAGATAATCATATCATTTCTCAAATCAGATACAAGAAGGAGATATACAGAATCTGCAATAAGATCATATCAACCACATCACTCGTGATAGAATCAATCACAACTATTGGCTATACAACATCCGTATATACCAATCAACCGTTCATAAAAAACCAAAGCCATCAGCTGTTATCAAATCTGCTTATCTCAATCAAGAATATATTCATTCTTCAGCCTAAAGTACCAACAGTCATCGTCCGACGTTGGATTGCTTAATGTCAAATTTCGAGTTGTCTTCATTGTTTCTGATTCCATCGCATTTCCGATATCAGATCTCTGATCCTATCCGATTCAATCTCAAGAATCATCGAAATATAAATCTCCATCCCACGGAAATTGACAGTTCTCTTGTACAACATCTCAATACTCATTTGATAGCTCTCGTTGTACGAAAATTCATAAATGACAATCAATCATGTCAACTAGTGCTAAAATCCAGCACTACAATTCCTGGATATCCTCCAGTGTTTAGATAGTTCGCTCCGACTATCTTTCAATCTGTAAATCATAGATCAAAATTTATGATATACATTCTGCCAAAAGTACAAAATCAAACGAAAATCACAGTCTGACATAATTAACTTCGGCATTAAATACAATCTAACCTCTGTTTCTGATATAAGTCCCCATCATCTGGTCATGTCTGTACCTCTTCCTGTATAATATAACATGTACAGATTTGAACAATCGTTCAATTACAATCACTATATTGGCAAGATTACAATAGTGTCATCACACAATCCATGGAAATGTACTCTTATTTCTATTTAGAAATCAATAATCAAGATCATTAATCTAAAAATTTCTATCTTTCTGTCTTCATCTGTCAGCGATTTAGACATTTCAATACAAATTCTGACATAACTGATTTCATCTGTTTATATCAAAACTGTCTATTCGAATTATCACACATTTCTTGTGACCAGAATAATACTGAATCTACTACTGTGTGCATCTGACAATACCTGTCATTTCAAATTCGAATATCTGACACAAACAAATCAGCTAATAATATAAATTAAATAAAAATACCTACCTGGTATTTGGTTCTGACTATCAAAATCAAGTTCTGAACAGTCTGATCAAACTTCTGAACTGCTTTAATTTTCATAATCAATTCTGACTCGGCTGAACTGTATATAATCTCAGCGGTTCATAACCATCGGTATCAGACACGGACTCAGAAAGATAATAATATCGGATCAGATTCAAAATATCAATACGCAATACTGATCTAATAACTGCATAAGACGCAATTTCTGACATTTCTGACATCTCTGAAATTCTGCTATATTCAATGTCGTTCGCAGTCACTGATCCCGGTCTCACTGTGCTGTAATCAGTCAGTATACTATCTTCAAATATTCTAGACTCTGAATACAATCTGTTGCAATCAAGATTCATATCCGAACAATTCTGTATACAACAATCTCAGTTCCCAGAATATTAAATACAATTTCCACTGTTCGACTCAATCAATCATACGCTGCGAATATATAAAAATATCCTAGATAAAACGAGCATATATCATGAGAATATCTCTGAACACATGATTTATCAACCCATAATTGGAACTGAAGTACGTTCCAGAGAAACACATAATCAGTTGTAACTCTAACCCTCAAGCAGTAAATCTTTCAATTGATATCCCAATTCTTTCAGTTCAATCAGTATCATTCTATATAAAAATTCTAAAATGAAACCAATACCTGGTATCAAATCAAGGCTGAAATCACTCTCCCTGATACAGGATAAACCTGAAATTTCATTTGAAAGATTATAGCAAACTTCTTGCTACTGATAAATCAATCCCTGATAGGCTCATCTTCAGTAATCAACTGACTACATGAGGAATTACTCCATTCCTTTCGATAATCATCGAATCATAACAATACAGATATCAAGTAATTCAAAATCGAGAATCCTTACCATATACCATTCATTCCTTGGCCATTTCAGTTCCGAATCTTACCATCTCCTGGCAAGAATCTATACTAGCTCTGTACTTGTTCGATATATCAATATCAATCATGCAGTCATTATCAGACAATACAAGTACAATATAGTCTAATTCAATCTCATTCTCAACTTACTGCAGTATACAATATATCACAGAATTCACTGATATCAATTCCTCTCCCCCAAAGGATAAAGAGATCAATACTACAGTAATACAGACTCAACATGTACAACATATATCAATGCAACTCAGTCCAAGATAATCGTAGTGAATGCCTTAGTATATATCAATACATATGTAATATAATCATAAAAGAGCAGTACATGTCGCTATATCATCAAGTGTGTCCTGGGTCTGTTCCTAGATCACCACACCCAGATGATCCTGCTCCCTGAAATCTTTGGGAACCTCTCTGTGGACAGACTCTAGCAAAGTGTCGGGACTGTCGACAGATACGACAACTACCAGTCACTCCCTGGCATTGCTCCGTGGTATGTCTCCCTCCGCAAGTCCTGCAATAAACTCCAGTATAACTTGGGCTGGAACTGTAGTATCCCGATGCCTAATTTGAGTTAATTATTGGATTAATTGTATTTCGGTGGGATCGGAAGGACAGAACCGGGTTCGGATCGTCCGAAGTTGGTTCGGAACGTCCGAAGTGGGTTCGGATCGTCCGTTCTGTTCGGAGTCAGACGAGTCATGTCATGTCAGAGTTCGGATCGTCCGATCAGGGTTCGGATCGTCCGAAGACAGGTGGCTGGACACGTGGAAGACATGCAATGTTCGGATCGTCCGAAGTGGATCGGATCGTCCGAAGTGTACCGGATCGGAGCGTCCGAAGTGGATCGGATCGTCCGATCGTTGTCTATAAATAGAAGCGCGAGGCTTCACTTTTCACTCGCCAATTCCGAGAGTTCCAGAGCGTTTTAGTCGTTTCTGATGGGTTTCTAGTCTTTTCCCGAGGTTCGGGCACTAGCGGGGAGCTACTGGTTTTGTAGCGGAGCTGTGCTCTAGTTGGGGGCTAGCGGCATCAGTAGGCTGACTACGGACGCAGGTATAGTTCTGGGTTCCCTTTGAGATTTGGGAGTATCTATTAGTCTAGTTAAGGCTTTTAGATGTGGTTTAGTGATATGGTATCACTTGGATTGTAGGCTTGATTCTAGGGCTGATTGCTAGGATCTACTGGTTTGAGGTACGAAAGTACTATCCGAGATAGCAGGATTGAGTATGCTTTACTATGTGTTGCATGTTTATATGTTGCATTATTATCTGTCATATGATGCATGGTTTATTATGCGGCATTTGCATAATCATGTTGAGCCTGATTATCTTTGAGATAGCCTGTTGAGAGGGTGCTCAGCCCTCGTTTGTTGTGGATGGTTGGACCCCGTTGGCCGACGGTGGTCAGGTCACCAGTATATCCACAGGTTTATTTTGGTATGGGAGCCACCTCCTGGTGCGACGGCGCAGAGTGCTACATACCTTGACGTCATTTGTCTGAGCAGTATTTCGATATACCCAGATCCTGGTATCCAGTACATTTTGCATACATGCATGTCATAGTCTTGTATACTCATGCTTTCGGTACTGAGCGTTTTATGCTCACGTCCTCGGTTTATCTCTGTTTTGGACACCCTATTCGATGGGGCAGGTCTCATGTTAGACGGTCCAGGAGGGAGTGGACAGGGAGCTGGCAGAGGTTGACCTGTAGTTGTTGGTATTTGTTCTTGGTATTTAGTTCGATCTGGTTGTTTAAATATTTTGTACTTACAGATTCGATTGGGTTGTATTACTGTTTTTCCGCTGTTTACCTGATTCAGTTTTAAATGATAATTTTGCATGCTTAAGTTCTGATTAGTAGGTGATTCTGGAACGGGTCACTACAGGAACCACTAGAGCTAGATGAACCACTCGGTCCGCTTCCTAACTTCTTGAATTGCTTCTTCCGAGCTTTCAATTGTTCTTTCTTTCCACCACTGCTACTGCCAATCTCGACTCCGGAAGGCAGTTGCTGGGATCTCGGTGCTGGAAGAACATACGAAGCTCCCTGTTGTCCCTTCAGAACTGTTTCTGCTCTTTTAGCTCGATTCAGAGTATCAGCAAAATTAGTCGATTGTTTCACATTTACCAATGTCCGTATCTCCGGATTCAATCCCTGGATAAACTGACCAGATATAGCGTCATCACTCCTAGCCACGTGAGGGGAAAAACGTAGCAAGGTAAAGAATTTAGCAACATACCCTTCAATATTCAGTTGACCTTGCCTCAAATTCTCAAATTCTGCTTTCTTGTCCTCTCGGTATGAAACTGAGAAAAATCTTCGATAAAATTCAGTTCTGAATATTTCCCAATAAATTACTGTACCTTTCTGTTATAACATTCTTTTACTTGTAATTCACCAACTCCTGGCGGCTTCTCATAACTGGTTAGGTACCATTTTAACTCTCTGTTCATCTGTACAATCAAGTAAATCTAACAGTATTTCTATGTAATCAAACCAGTTCTCACAATCTTCAGACGTCTCGATACCACTCAGAATCGGCGGCTGAAATAACTGAAACTCTTTCAACTTTATTTCCATCTGAGTTTCTGATACATCTATCTGATCAGACGATGTACTACTCCTTTCTGGAATTCTTCTAGGAGGTATATCTGATGATCACAAGAGTCAGTAATCACAGGAGATAAATCAATCTCAGTTCCTTTCTGATCAGCTTACCTCTGATCAAGAATTGGTTCTGATATATTTTCAAATCAGATATATTACCAAATCAATTCAGATATTCATGTAACATACATTTAAAAACAGTAAATCATACTTAGCATGCTAGCATATACAGTGTCAAGCAACAGTATAAGAAATCACATGCTATCACTCAAAAGCAGGTAAGAAAACTAAATCTACCCCGTTCACTCTCCTCTATCTCAGTGCTAAGGAACCTACAATTCAAGGACCTACAGCTCTGATACCACCTGTTGTGGGGACCCGGACGCTAATTTATTCCTTAATCGTCTTTAGGAATATTTAATCATTTATAATAAACAGGGTCTAAATTTTTTTTTAAATGCAAAGCGGAAACGTAATGTAATTTAACTCAAATTACATATTAAACATAAACATAAAAATCTGATGTTATCTACAATAAATCAACTAGGTTCAACTACATATCAGTGTTGAATCCTAAGTTGCTTCTGAAGCCCGGATCTCCACGCTATCTAGTCCAGCCTCGTTCTTTTCTTGACCCTGATCCACTCCCACCTGTTGTCATGCACACATACAAACAAGACAACAGCCGGATAACTCCGGTGAGAATTATATTCTCAGTATAAATCATGTATACATGCAATCATATAAACAATATAAAAGCATATAACAAACAATTTTAACATGTATCAAAATCCGAACATGAATCAATATCATACTAAATCCTGTGCTAAACATGTACCCTAATCAGGAACATAATCAATATCAAGAATGACTCCTATTCTCAGCATGTACCAATATCAGGAACATAAAGGGACATGAACCATATTCAGGAACATAAATTAACATCCATCAATATAAATTGATATAACTGTCACTCAAACTCGTGACTCCACGTTTTAGACTAGACTCAATCCTAGCCTAGGGATCCCGATTTCCAGATGTGGTGTTCCTATATCGAATTCCGTAATAGAAGGAACCTTGATCCTATTTACTCGATATAACCAAATATGGTGTTCCTATATCGAATTCCGTAATAGAAGAAATTCCAATTCTATTTACTCGATATAACCAACATCCGGTGTCCTGACCTAACCGTCATGGACTGTAGCTCTATCGCTAAGATCCTATCTTGAGACATCGTTCAATGTGCCCGTGGCGATCCCTCCACTATCAGGCACTTCCGTCCCAAGATTTCTATACTATCTTGTGACATCGTGTAATGTGCCCGTGGCGATCCCACCACTATCAGGTACTTCCGTCACAAGATTACTCGTCCAATCCCTGCTATCTATCAATCTAGAAAACAAGCATATCAATTCATTCAATGCAAATATCTATGCAATAAAATAAAATATGTGATTTAGGGAAACTCGAGTCAAACCTCACCCGAGTTGTGCAATCCCAACTCAACATTAATTTATACCTTTATCTTCTCGCTCAGAAGAAGAAGAAGAAGTCCCGACTCTATCTCGGTCCATTCTCAATCTGGTAATAACAATACCGAACAGATATAATATCAATATACAACTCAATTCAATACCTGTTCTGATCAATATTCAAATCGAAATATACGCTGATCGATATTAAATCAAGATACAATCTAATCCATATCGACAATATCACGATATAATTGAAATCACTACTGAATCTGATCAATATCAATTAACTGATGTTTCGACGGTATAACAATACAGTCTCGATAACTGCGTCAGTTCGAACATCACAGACATAATAACAGAATTCCTAATCAATATCGATACCAGTCATAATCTCAATAACAAGACATATCTTATATGAATTCTCAGTCAAATCGATTCCAAAAATCATAACAATTACATAATCAGTACATTTCTCAATCTGACTTCGATTCTATGATGTCTAACATGATAAGAACATCATATACGAATCCTATTCATTCTGACAGTAGTCTAATTTCAAAACATGTCAAAACGTAGCAAAACTTACGTCAAGTTGTAGCCTACTTCGATAGGAACTCAGTACTATACTCAGATTCAAAAACAGACGGACGGATTTTGCATAATCGCAATTAATATTCCACGGAGGAATTTCTCCAGAGTTCCTTCGATTCTTCCTTTTTTTGATAATTGTCATTTGCATGTATATGTATATATATATATATATATATATATATATATATATATATATATATATATATATATATATATATATATATACACGTCGCACTATACAAGGCAAGTGGCGTCCTTACGTTCTGCATGACTGGCGCATATGCGCGCCCAATTGTCGCTATCGAACTCTCGGCCCAACATTTTTGTCTCTTCGCGCATATGCGCCGTCAATCCCGCGCATATACGCTGAACCTGCTGTCCCTCACGCGCATGTGCGCCGTTACCATCGCGCATGTGCGCGTAATGTGCTGCTCCATCTCCTTGGCTACTGGACAATCCGCAAATGTGCGCACAAATCGTCGCGCATGTGCGCGACATTCTCTGTCCAACTCGTGCCTATGCGCCGTTCACGTCGCACATGTGCGCGTAATGCACACCCTCGCACATCTGTTTCACGTTTGATCTCGTCTTTCCCGGTCTACTCCGTTCCGTCTATAATCACTTCAATCAATCCAGAAATCATCCCAGATTAATCTCAGATTACAGTAATTATACTCAAATCCTTTCAGATTAGGGTAATCAAATTCTCGGGCCTTACAGGTAAGGCTTGACACGTAAAGATGAACGACGTCATATTACTGGGTTCTAATCAAACGTGAGACAAAAGTTTACGTAGAGGGTTGGATGGTGATGCAATTATAAATTACCTTTTAGGAATTGTGATTGGCTGATATTATTCGGGATCATAATTCGCTAATTGGACCTTGCGTACCTACTGAGGAAAGGAGTTTCCCGTTTTCACTAGAGGGTAGTGAAAGATGTCAAAACAGTGGGAATAAACATTTATAAAATTAAAGTCCATACTTTATATCTTACTAAATATTTTAAAATAGTCATTAACATTTATCTGTTTACTTTTCAATACTTTTTGACAATGTCTTCGATTCTCAATCCGCTATCTGTAATACTCGACAAACACGTATTAACCAGACCTAATTACCTCAATTGGCTAAGAAATCTGAAAATCGTCTTGAATTCGGAAAGGATAGCGTATACACTTAACTAAGTCGTCATTTGTTGAGGCTCCAACTGACTGCACTCCTGAGTAATTGCAGACTTACAAGGAATGGTGTGACCATGACTTGAAAGCCAAGTGTTATATGCAGGCTTCTATGAAAGATGAGAAGTCGGTTCTTTATGTGGGCTCTTCATCTGGTACGAATACTGGTCCACATGGGAAGGGAAAGAAGCGTTCTTTCCAACGTCCCAAGAAGAACGTGCCCTTGAAGAGGCAATCTCCGAGTCCCGTTGTGGCAGTCTGTGGGGACCCGGACGCTAATCATCTTCTTAATCATCTTTGGGATTTAATTACCAGTTCTGATAAATAGGGTCTAAAAATTTTTCTTTTTAAAATGTAAATGCGGAAGGTAATGGAATCTAAATAATATACATGTCTGTATATACACTACAATTCAGTAGAAAAGTACAATACTGTACAACCTAAGTCTAAGGTTCAGTTACTAATGTCAAGTGATAAACCAAGTCTGCAACAAGTCCGGAATCACCACGCTAACTCGTCTTCTCTCATCGTCATCTCGACCCTGATCCAGCCCCACCTGTTGTCATGCACACATACAAAACAAGACAACAGCCGGATACTCCGGTGAGAATAAATCCCAGTATAAAACATGTAAACATGCATATACACATAATAATTCATTAAACATGCTGTCATGAATAAAAACAAAGGCGATAGTAATAGATTTCATCATCTATGAAATCTAGTCTAACTAAACATGCAACTCAAATCAGATAAACATGTATATAAACAATCTAAATCTTGAAACATGCTGTCCTGACTGAAAGCAATAACAATAGGTTCCATAGTCTATGAAACCAATCCATAAACGCATGATGTTCTAATCAAATCATGTCTAAACTTGACTCAACTATAACTCTAGGGATCCCGGGGTGAATAAGATGTCACTGGCTGTCACCTACCCAACGACTCGGGGCGACTGTACGTCTTATTCCTAGACTTCGGTCCGAGCAGTATCGACATCTGGCAATAGGAGTAATGGCTACTCCTAAGTTGAGATACACCGAAGGTCTAGAAGTCTGACAATGGCTGTCAAGACTTTCCTATCTTAAATGCAATGAATAACAATCTGTAAACAAAGCATAATCATATTCATAACTGAATATCACAATTATCTTACATGCTTGAATACAATTCTATAATCAAAGCATAATCAGGTAACAATATAAACAATAATCTAGTATGTGATTTTATTGGGAAACTCAAATCAATCTAATTTGAGTTATGCTTCCCGAATATCACATGAATTATACCTTTGTCGTCCCGGTCTGAGGAAGACGATGACCTGTATTCAAATCTGTCCATATCAAATCTGAAATGACAATATCGAATACACTGTGTCAATGAATAACTCAATACACAATCTGTTCTGGTCAATACTCAACACTGTATATAATCTGATCAATATCGAAACAGATACAATCTAATCCATATCAACGATATCACAATACAATCGAACTCATTTCTGAATCTGAACAATCTGAATCAACTGATGTTTCAACGGTACACAATACAATCTTGATAACCCCGTCAAATCAAACATCACAGATATAATACCAGAATTCATAGAAAAACTCATCTTTCTATTCTTAAATCAAGAACACTACAAGTCTAGTGTTAAATCTCAGTCAAGATCTTCTGAAATTCATAACAATTACATAAGCAGTCTGTTTCTCGATCTGACTTTGATTCTATGATGTCTAACATGACAATAACATCATATATGAATTCTATTCAATTCTGACAACATCATAAATTCAACTCATGTCTAAACGTAATAAAACTTACGTCCAGTTGTAGCCTGTGTTGATAGGAACACGGTACCGAAGTCGGATCTAAAATCAGACGGGCGGATTTCTCACAAAAGGCGTAAGGATTTTCAACCCTATTCCGGAACCTTTCTCGAATCCTTCGTTCTTCTTTCTGAAGAAATCTCGAAGTATACATATATATATAGACACACATACGATGCATGCAAGAAGGCAAGTGGCGAAATCTCGTTTTGCATGATTCGCGCTCGAGCGGTCAATCTTTACCGCTCGAGCGCGGAGCCTTCTGTCCAAGCCTCGGCGATTTACACACTGGCGCTCGAGCGGTAAATTTCTGCCGCTCGGGCGCCACACGTTCTGTCCGAAGAATATTCTTATGGAACACTAGCGCTCGGGCGGTAACTTTCTGCCGCTCGGGCGCCAAACTTTCTGTCCAAAATCCATATTTATGGTGCATTGGCGCTCGGGCGGTCTCTTTCTACCGCTCGGGCGCCACGAGTTCTGTACAAAATCTTATTTTTCTTGCACCTACGCCCGACCTCGTCATTTGAGTTCTATCATGACAATTAATCAACGTCTGATTATAATAATTAAATCTCGGCCATTACACAGTCATACCAGTAACGGCTGACAAGAATGTTGACATATGTCATCACTGCAAAAAGCCTGGACATTGGAGGCGTAACTGCAGAGAATATCTTGCCCAGAAGGGTTCTGGAAACGGTATGTTCTACATTGAAGTAAACATTTCAATTTACTCTACTTCTTGGTTATTGGATACCGGTTGTGATTCACATCTCTGTAATGAGTTACAGGTGATGGGAAGAAGTAGAAGGCTTAGGGAAGGTGAGACCTTCTTGAGGATGGGCAATGGAGCAAGAGTTGCTGCCAAGGCCAAAGGAGATGTTTACTTGCTGTTGAACAATGTTTTTAAGTTGATTTTAAGAGATGTTTTGTTTGTACCAGATTTAGTGAAAAACATTGTTTCCATTTCTATGCTAGATAAAGATGGATATTATTGTTTATTTAGCAAAGGTGATTGCAACATTTAGAAGAATGAATATTTAATTGGAACTGGAGAACTTGAAAACGATCTCTATAACTTAAAATTGAAAGATATTCCACTAAACAATGTCCAAGCAATAACAACAACAAACAAGAGAAAAACAAGATACTCTAAATTCGGCACACTTATGGCATGCTCGATTAGAACATATTTCCCTAAGAAGGATGAACAAACTAGTGGGAGTGGGCATGTTTGATATGTCTGATATTAATGCTCTCACGACTTGTGAATCCTGTCTGAAAAGAAAGATGACCAAAATTCCCATAAAGGACCATGTGGAGCGAGCCAAAGGGTTATTGGATTTGATCCGTACCGATGTGTGAGGTCCACTTAGCATCACCACTAAGCATGGACATGCCTACTTCATCACCTTTACCGATGACTTTTCGAGGTATGGGTATGTGTATTTGATGAATTACAAGTCTGAAGCCTTTGAAAGGTTCAAAGAATTCAGAAGTGAAATAGAGAAACAATTAGGACGAAGCATCAAGACACTTCAATCGGATCGAGGTTGAAATGGCCTCTAAAATCCTTGCTTGAAAATTTGCGGAAAATTAAAAATTTTCTTTTTTAAAAATAAATGGAGTGCCTCATTCATAAAATCAACTGATAACTCAAGTTCAATGTTTAAAATATAGCAGCGGAAAAATAAATTTTGCCGAAAATAACAATTTAAAAATATTCAACAGCTGATAAAATGTCTGAGCATAAAAAGTGGCAAATGCTGAAACTGAGGTCCTCGGGTGCCACTACTACCGACCCAAGCTGGCTCACTGGTCCCCGCCCTCGGCCCTGGCCTCATCAGTACCTACAACAATCAAGTCTAGTGAGCCTAAAGACTCAGCATGCAAATATCGTAGGTAACGAGTAAATACTGAAGTAAAATGTGCATGGGATAAAATATCATGTCATGAGGCATACTGAAAATAACTTGTACTGAGCAATTATAATACGTGCATAACTGAACTTTGATCATAGTAAAAATGTTTGCTCCTTGGAGCCCTGTACTGAAATAACTGGTAAAAATTTTCTGTCGAGATTATGGTCTCCGCCTGTGGCCCCTGCACTGAACTGAACTGATCGATAACTGGCTACCGAGAAGTATAAAACTGAATTGAGCTGGCCGGTCACTGGCGACCGGGTGGTACCAAACTGAACTGATCGGTCACTGGCGACCGAGTAAAATAGTGCTCCCATAACAGTGAATTGACCACAAGCAATATCGCATAAATCTGAAAAATAATCATTTTCTAATTTCATGCACGTAATATAATTAAATGGCATAATGAAAATATCCTGTATATTTTACCAGCTGGATTGGATCGCTCCAGGCTCGCTGCAACCTAAATACGTCATGAAAAATATGCAATAGATTTTACTGGACCAAACTACGCAATTAAGTTTGAAAATGCGACAATTACGTCTAATGACTTCGTATTTAATCATGACTCCGAACCAACCCGTACCAACACTGAACCGACGTATAGTCATGATTAAAATACGCTTAAAATTATGAACTAATGCTCCAAAAATGATGATGGTCTAAATTTAGGTGAAATGGAGGCCAAAACAAGAAACGCTCTTTCGAAAGTCAATTTGGCACATCGCACCGTAAATTCTCGTATGATCTCAAAAATGATCCGAATCACAAACGGTCAAAAACACGACCTTCCTAACTTGATGAGGCACTGTCCAGTCCAAGGCCATAGGCAAAAAGCCGACCGAGAACTCGAACGAGCCTCCGAACCGACACAGCAACTTGCTGTAATTTTCCAGCAGCTGCAACCTTGCTTGCATCGCGTTGTTTGCGAGACTTTTGGCCATTGGGGCTTGAACCACCGACCAAAGCCTCTCCACAACGTCCCAAGGAATGATTCGAACCATGGCTAAGGGCCCTAGGCCAGCCACAATTCTAATTTTTCCAGCAACATCAGAAAACTCTTACCGAGGGCCCTCATGCGTGCGTGTGTGGTGTTGTGCTTCGCTTGCTGTCTCGACTCGTTACAGTGGCCATTTGGTTGACCATGTCACGATCTAGACATCTTGGGGTATGGTATGAACGTTGGCTAAGGGCCATAGGCCAACCAAGATCCACGCCATACACAAAACTCGAACACACATGCTGTCCAAAAATCGAAGGGGCGAGAGGGGAGGGGCTGTTCTTGCATTTAATTTAAAACCGATGCACCATGGACCAAGCCACCAAAAGGGCGACTTAGTCACGTCTTAGGCATGCTAGGAAAGTGATCTAACCATGGATACAGGCCCCTAGGGCAGCCAAGATCAGAATCATTTCCTTCATGACAGAAACTGAATTTTCGAACACCATTTCTGCATTTATGGGGAGCTTGCTGTCATTTCGACTTCCAGCAAGCGTGGGGCTGAACTAATGGATCGACATGGTCCTAAACCATTCTAGTACATGTCTAGGGGTCGCCTTGGGAGCCTGGAGTTGAACCATAACTTTTAGCAACTGAAACAGCAGCAAACGTGAGAGCACAAGGGGAAAACCGAAAAATCTGCTTCTTGGTTTTGAAATGTTTTGTTATGCATTTCGGTTTTTACAAGAAAGGGGGATCATAAACCATAAAAATATGATAGTATGACTTGATTGAGGTTTGAAAGAAATCTAGACATGCCTGGTTTCGTTTGAAAGAAAAACGAGAAGGATAGACGATACGGCGCGGAGGAGACGGAGTTGCTTCTCTTGTTTTCTTTCTTCTACTCGATTTTCACTCTTCTTAAAAGCTATGAACCTCACGAATTTTAATCTGAAATGGCAGCTGAATTTCGGTGGTAGGGAGATGGGAGAAGGTTGTTTAAGATAGTGAGGGGTGATCCACAATAAAAGGGATAAAAAAAAGGGTGGCCAAGTCTCCACAAAATTTGAATTTGTCGAGGATCTCAAACGGTCCAATGAATCTCGGACTGAGCTTCCCTTTCTTCCCAAATCGCATGACACCCTTTATAGGTGCCACTTTCACAAAGACATGATCGCCCACTGCGAACTCTAGGTCTCTCCTTCTCTGATCTGCATAGCTTTTCTGTCAGCTCTGAGCAGTCCTCATCCTATCACGGATCTTGACTACTACATCTGCTGCCTGCTGAACAATCTCTGGACCCAACTCTGCTCTCTCCTACTTCATCCCAATGAACAGGAGATCTGCAATTGCAGCCATACAGTGCTTCATACTGAGCCATACCTATAGACGACTGGAAACTGTTGTTATAGGTGAACTCTACCAATGGTAAGTTCGACTCCCAACTCCCAGAGAAATCAATGACGCAAGCGCGAAGAAGATCCTCCAAAATCTGAATAACTCGCTCCGACTGCCCATCTGTCTGCGGATGGAAAGCTGTGCTAAACAACAACTTCGTACCCAAAGTCGAATGCAAACTCTTCCAAAATGAGAAAGTGAATCTGGGATCTCTGTCGGATATGATCGAAACTGGAACACCATGAAGTCGGACTATCTCTCGGTTATACAGCTCTAAATACTGAATCATGGCGAATGTTGTCTTAATAGGCAAAAAGTGCGCTGATTTGGTAAGACGATCTACAATCACCCAAATAGTATTCGATCCCCTGGCAGACTTCGGCAATCTGGTCACAAAATCCATGGTAATGTTCTCCCACTTCCACTCAGGAATAGAAGAGGCTTGAGCAAACCTGCTGGTCTCTGATGCTCGGCCTTCACTAACTGACAGGTCAGACACTCGGACACAAATCGTCGGATGTCCTTCTTCATAGCAGGCCACCAATACAATAGCTGCAGATCTTTGTACATCTTCATACTCCTAGGGTGAATGGAGTATGGGGACATGTGGGCCTCTGATAAGATGTCTGCTCGGATAGAATCACTGCTAGGAACCCATATCATGTCTCGGTATCTCACAATACCGTCGCTAACTGTATACAAGACACTGCCATTGGCTTCATCTCTCTTCTTCCACTGTGCCAATTGCTCATCTGCTGACTGACCACTGCGAATACGGTCCATAAGGGAAGACGGAATGGTCTGGGTAGATAGACGAGGAACTCTACCTGGAGGATAAGTCTCAAGGTCAAACCTCTGCATCTCAAACTGAAGATGTCTCTGAATCGTCAAGTGAGCCATCACTGCGAATTTTCTGCTCAAAGCATCTGCAACTACATTAGCCTTACCTGGCTGGTAGCTAATGTCACAGTCGTAATCTTTCACAAGCTCCAATCAATGCCTCTGACGCATGTTCAGCTCCTTCTGCGTAAAGAAATACTTGAGGCTCTTGTGGTCGGTAAAGATCTGGCACTTCTGCCCATACAAATAGTGCCTCCAAATCTTCAAGGCAAAAACTACTGCGGCCAACTCTAGATCATGGGTGGTGTAGTTCTTCTCGTGGATTTTCAGCTGTCGAGAAGCATATGCTATCACTCTCCCATGCTGCATCAATACTGTGCCAAGACCGAGCCTCGAAGCATCGGTATACAGAACAAACTCGCTGGGTCCTGACGGTGTGGCCAAAACTTGTGCTGAAATAAGAGCTTGCTTCAAAGTATCGAAGCTCTTCTGACAGTCATCGCTCCACACAAACTTCACATTTTTCTTGGTCAGTGCTGTGAGTGGAACGGCAATGGAGGAGAATCCCTGAATGAACTTTCTGTAGTATCCTGCTAGCCCAAGAAAATTGCGGATCTCGGATGCATTATGAGGCACAACCCAATCTCTGACTGCTGCAACTTTCGCTGGGTCTACCTCAATGCCACTGCTAGAAAAAATGTGGCCTAAGAACGCCACCTTCTCTAACCAGAATTCGCATTTAGTGAACTTTGCGAATAGTTTGTGCTTCTGCAATGTCTGCAACACTGTGGTCAGATGTCTGCTGTGATCCTCCCGAATCTTGGAGTAGACGAGAATGTCATCTATGAACATTATCACAAACTGATCAAGATACGGCTGAAATACGCGATTCATGAGATCCATGAAGATCGCTGGTGCATTCGTCAGACCGAACGGCATCACAAGGAACTCGTAGTGACCATAACGAGTCCTGAAAGCTGTCTTCGAGACATCAGCATCTCTCACCCTCAACTGGTGATAATCGGAACGCAGATCTATCTTGGAGAAAATCGAAGCTCCCTGCAACTGGTCAAACAGATCCTCAATCCTCGGCA
This sequence comes from Primulina eburnea, assembly GCF_022965805.1. NCBI lineage: Eukaryota > Viridiplantae > Streptophyta > Magnoliopsida > Lamiales > Gesneriaceae > Primulina > Primulina eburnea. Next base: position 28,952,602 of record NC_133105.1, on the reverse strand, counting down.
GTGGGTATTTATTCTTCTCTGTAACCCTGTTCAACTCCCGATAGTCAATGCAAAGCCTCATCGAGCCATCCTTATTCTTCAAAATAAGACCGGCGCGCCCCATGGTGAAAAGCTCGGGCGAATGAACTCCTTGTCGAGAAGTTCCTGAATCTGCTTCTTAAGCTCTGCCATCTCTGTCGGTGCTAATCGGTACGGCGCTTTGGATATCAAAGCCGTACCTGGCATAAGCTCAATGGAAAACTCCACCTCTCTCTCAGGTGGCATACCAGAGACGTCTTCGGGAAAAAAGTCTAAAAAATCTCTGACAATCAGAACATCTGAGGCTGACTAGCTAGGTTCCTCGGGGACAGATAAAAAGGTCACTAGAAATGCCCGACACCCTCTATGCATAAGCTTCCTAGCCTGTACATATGGAATAATGCGCGGTAAAGGAAAGTACCTGTCCGGCTCAAATAAGAACTGCTCTATCCCAGGCGGTCGGACAAGGACAGACCTCCGCTGGAAGTCTTTCAACACTCTGTTCTTCAATAGCCAGTCCATCCCTAGGATAATGTCAAATTCCGGCATCGGTAGCACGATCAGGTCCGCATAAACAAGATTACCGTGCAGCTCCATGTCTATATCTCGGATAACATTGGTAGCTGCCATCTCCTCGCTTGAGGGAAATACTACTGAAAAGGCTATATCTAGCCCAATGGTCTTGATCTTGACAAAGTTTGCAAAGACCTCCGAAATAAACGAGTGAGTGGCCCTTGAATCTATCAAGGCCTTGGTAGCGGAACCAGATATAAAAATTCTCCCTGAAAGATCGGAATTCTAAGTTGGATCCAATAGCTACAAGAACTAAACTTATAGACATGCAAAGGTCAAAGTTCTTCTAACTTAAATCCTCATACTAATACTGAGTAGAGCATGCAATCCTATCGCGGTTCTAAGTTCAAATCTAAATCTCGATTCCCAAAACACGGAAATTCAAATAATAACTTAAAGCTTAAATGTACCTGTCAATAACATAGTCTCCGGGTTGGTTTCCGCGGCATGGAGAGCAAAAAATCTGCCTTGAGTAGGCAGATTCCTCTGGGGGCACTGCAGCAACATGTGGTCTGGACTGCCACACTTAAAACACTTTCCTGAGCCAGACATACATGCCCCAGGATGGCGACGTGAGCACCTGGGACAGACTGGGTGCTCATAAGTCCTCGGGGCTGGGCGTCCCCGCTGCTGCTGCTGCTGTTGGCCTCTGTTTCTCGGTGGTCCGTGAAAAGGCCTTTTGTTCTGCTGCTGATGTTGATGAGGAGGAGGGCGGTGTGGTGCCTGGACTGGGCACTTTCCCTGGCGATCCCTCTCGATATCCCGCAGGTTCTGCTCTACGGCTATGGAGACAGCAATCTCATAAGTAGCAGGGTCAGACACCCTAGCATCCCGGCGCAAGATCGGCCGTAAACCCACCAGAAAATGCATCAACTTGGCCTTGGCATCATTCGCGATTAGGGGCACAAAGTGGCAGCCCCTCTCGAATTTACGGATGAACTCCGTAACCGTCATATCCCCCTGTCTCAGACTCATAAACTCGGTGGTCAACCTGGTGCGAACTTCCTCCGCAAAATACTTGGAGTAGAAAACCTCCGTAAAGCGTGTCCATGAAAGTGTAGCCAAGGTCAGGGCTACCGACGCTCCTTCCCACCATAAGCGGGCGTATCCAGTGAATAGATAGGTGGCACATCGGACTCGGTCTACGTCTCCCAGCTCCATAAACTCGAAGATGACCTCGAGGGATTTGATCCATCCCTCGGCAATCATGGGGTCAGACGTCCCAGAAAACTCCTTTGGACGCATCTTCATGAATCGCTCGTAAACAGCCTCTGGCCCTGTCGGCCTAGTCACCACAGCTTTGTTCCCCGCAAACTGTGCGAAGAACTGTGTCATCCCAGCTAGCATCTGGGCACTCCTGTCAGGTGGGGGCGGTGGTGGAGGTGGAGGAGGAGGAGGAGGTGTCTGCCTATCTTGTCTCTGATCGTCATCGTCCTCGCGACGGTGCTCGCCACCACCTCTCGGGCATCCTACTTGACGTCTAGGGGGCATACTGTTCCAACATAATCCATACGTAACTAACATGCATAATTCCATAATTTATTTTAAATAAACACTGATATACTGAAAATCTGGTCGAAATTATTTCGTGGAAGCATGTTGTCAAAATAATTCATGCTTTAAATAAAATGCTAAAATGTAAAACTTACAGACCAAAGGCGTGGCTTCGTGAGCTTCTCGTGGTCAGTAGTAGTGTAACCCTATACAGAACCTGGCTCTGATACCAATTGAAATGGCCTCTAAAATCCTTGCTTGAAAATTTGCGGAAAATAAAAAATTTTCTTTTTAAAAAATAAATGGAGTGCCTCATTCATAAAATCGACTGATAACTCAAGTTCAATGTTTAAAATATAGCAGCGGAAAAATAAAGTTTGCCGAAAATAACAATTTAAAATTATTCAGCAGCTGATAAAATGTCTGAGCATAAAAAGTGGCAAATGCTGAAACTGAGGTCCTCGGGTGCCACTACTGCCGACCCAAGCTGGCTCACTGGTCCCCGCCCTCAGCCCTGGCCTCATCAGTACCTACAACAATCATGTCTAGTGAGCCTAAAGACTCAGCATGCAAATATCGTAGGTAACGAGTAAATACTGAAGTAAAATGTGCATGGGATAAAATATCATGTCATGAGGCATACTGAAAATAACTTGTACTGAGCAATTATAATACGTGCATAACTGAACTTTGATCATAGTAAAAATGTTTGCTCCTTGGAGCCCTGTACTGAAATAACTGGTAAAAATTTTCTGTCGAGATTATGGTCTACGCCTGTGGCCCCTGCACTGAACTGAACTGATGGTAACTGGCTACCGGGGAGTATAAAACTGAACTGAGCTGGCTGGTCAGTGGCGACCGGGTGGTACCAAACTGAACTGATTGATCACTGGCGACCGAGTAAAATAGTGCTCTCATAACAGTGAATTGACCACAAGCAATATTGCATAAATCTCAAAAATAAGCATTTTCTAATTTCATGCACGTAATATAATTAAATGACATAATGAAAATATCCTGTATATTTTACCAGCTGGATTGGATCGCTCCAGGCTCGCTGCAACCTAAATACGTCATGAAAAATATGCAATAGATTTTACTTGACTAAACTACGCAATTAAGTTTGAAAATGCGACAATTAGGTCTAACGACTTCGTATTTAATCATGACTCCGAACCAACCTGTACCAACACTGAACCGACGTATAGTCATGATTAAAATACACTAAAAATTATGAACTAATGCTCCAAAAATGATGAGGGTCGAAATTTAGGTGAAATGGAGGCCAAAACAAGAAACACTCTTTCGAGAGTCAATTTGGCACATCGCACCGTAAATTCTCATATGACCTCAAAAATGATCCGAATCACGAACGGTCAAAAACACGACCTTCCTAACTTGATGAGGCACTGTCCAGTCCAAGGCCATAGGCTAAAAGCCGACCAAGAACTCGAACGAGCCTCCGAACCGATACAGCAACTTGCTGTAATTTTCCAGCAGCTGCAACCTTGCTTGCATCACGTTGTTTGCGAGACTTTTGGCCATTGGGGCTTGAACCACCGACCAAAGCCTCTCCACAACGTCCCAAGGAATGATTCAAACCATGGCTAAGGTCCCTAGGCCAGCCACAATTCTAATTTTAATTTAAAACCGATGCACCATGGACCAAGCCACCAAATGGGCGACTTAGTCACGTCTTAGGCATGCTAGGGAAGTGATATAACCATGGCTATAGGCCCCTAGGGTAGCCAAGATCAGAATCATTTCCTTCATGACAGAAACTGAATTTTCGAACACCATTTATGCATTTATGGGGAGCTTGCTGTCATTTCGACTTCCAGCAAGCATGGGGCTGAACTAATGGATCGACATGGTCCTAAAACATTCTAGTACATGTCTAGGGGCCGCCTTGGGAGCCTGGAGTTGAACCATAACCTGTAGCAACTGAAACAGCAGCAAACGTGAGAGCACAAGGGGAAAACCGAAAAATCTGCTTCTTGGTTTTGAAATGTTTTGTTATGCATTTCGGTTTTTACAAGAAAGGGGGATCATGAAACATTAAAATATGATAGTATGACTTGATTGAGGTTTGAAAAAAATCTAGACATGCCTGGTTTCGTTTGAAAGAAAAACGAAAAGGATAGACGATACGGCGCGGAGGAGACGGAGTTACTTCTCTTGTTTTCTTTCTTCTACTCGATTTTCACTCTTCTTAAAAGCTATGAACCTCACGATTTTTAATCTGAAATGGCAGCTGAATTTCGGTGGTAGGGAGATGGGAGAAGGTTGTTTAAGATAGTGAGGGGAGATCCACAATAAAAGGGATAAAAAGGGGTGGCCAAGTCTCCACAAAATTTGAATTTGAAATGTTGTTTGATATCAAATGAGTTGTTGGAGAGATTGGATGGGGTGGCCGATTTCTCTAGCTAGAATAGGGTAGGATAATGCTTGTTAGATAATTAAATGGTGCTCCCAAAAATCCATGAATTATCCTACTAATTAAATACAAAGAAAAGATTAAAGGTGATAAGACAAATGAATTGTTTAATAATCTAAGTGGTGGCCGAAAATTTGATATTTAAATGGAGGGAATTTGTTGATTATTTACTAAATTAATATCCCTTAAAAGCCTCACTAATCCTTTAATTAATTTATTGAATAAATCCTTAATTAAGTAACTCAAATGAGCTTATTTTCTAATCACCTCAAGTTGCATAAATAAATCCCCAAACCTCCTTATTAACTTAAATTAACTTACTTGCTAGCTAAATTAAATTCTGGAAATATTTTCTGAGTCTTATATTTTATATCTAAACTCCACTCCAGTCTGATTTACGGGTTCTACAGAGGTGGTGAGTAATTGAGTGCCGAGTTCCAAGAGTATCTTAGGGAGAATGGGATTCTCTCGTAGTGGACTCCGCCTGCTACACCACGGTTGAATGGTGTTTCGGAGCATCGTAATCGGACTTTGATGGACATGGTTCGGTCTATGATGGGGTTCACGGAGTTGCCGCCATCCTTTTGGGGATATGTGCTTGAGGCAGCGGCACTGTTTTTGAACAATGTCCATTCAAAGGCAGTTGACAAGCCACCATATGAGATATGGATGGGTAAGCCACCCAAATATTCTTATCTTAGAATATGGGGGTGTCGTGCTTATGTGAAGCAGGTAGTGAGGGATAAATTGGATTGTCGATCCATTTTATGTTACTTTGTGGGATATCTATTCTGTTGGATATTACTTCTATCATCCCCAAGAAACAAAGGTGCTTGTTTCTATGAATGCAACCTTTTTGGAAAAGGAATTTCTATTGGATAGAAAAGGGGAGATGATAGAACTCGAAGAGGTTCGAGAGACACCCACCATTATAGAATCCACACCCGAAGAGCCAAGAGAGGAGATACAAGCTCCTACAAGATCCGAGAGAGTCTCGAGACCACCTATGAGGTATGGTCTGCTTCTTGAAGAGGGTCATGATGAGCCTAACCATGGATGTGATCCAAGGACCTTCACGAAAGCGTTATCTGATGCCGATTCATCCAAGTGGCTTGAAGCAATGGAATCTGAGATGAATTCCATGCATTCGAACCAAGTGTGGAATCTCGTGGATCCACCTGAGCGAATTGTTCCCATAGGGTGTAAATTGATTTACAAGAGGAAACTTGGGGCGGATGGGAAGGTATTGACCTTCAAGGCGCGATTGGTAGCGAAAGGATATACTCAAAGACAAGGAGTTGACTTTGAGGAAACCTTTTCTCCAGTTGCAATGTTCAAGTCCATAAGGATATTGCTAGGCATAGCTGCATGGTATGACTATGAGATATGGCAGATGGATGTAAAGACAGCCTTTCTTACTGGGGATATTAAGGAAGGGATTACATGTCTCAACCTGAAGGGTTTACATCTGTCGGAAGTGAGCATATGGTATGCAAACTTCAGAGATATATTTATGGTCTAAGGCAGGAATCTAGGAGTTGGAACCTTAGATTCGATAGTACAATGAAAGAGTTTGGTGTTACTAAGAATCCTGAGGAACCCTGTTTGTATAAGAAGAACAGTGGGAGTGCTATGACATTCCTGGTGCTTTATGTTGATGACATTCTACTCATTGGGAATGATGTAGGAATGTTGCAATCAACTAAGATATGGTTAGCGAGTAAGTTCTCGATGCAGGACTTGGGTGAGGCATCTTTTGTATTGGGAATACATATCTATAGAGATAGATCAAAAAGATTGCTTGGTCTCACCCAGTCCACATACATTGATACCATCGTGAAGCGGTTCTCAATGGATGAGTCCAAGAGAGGACATCTATCAATGTGTCATGGCGTGTCCCTATCCAAGTCTATGTCTCCCAAGACTGATGCAGAGATAGCGGCGATGACAAGAATTCCTTATGCATCTGCGATTGGTAGCATAATGTATGGGATGATATCTACACTTCTTGACGTGGCTTTCGTACTAAATGTAGTGAGTAGATATCAATCGAACCCTGGTCTTCCAATTGAAAAGCTGTGAAAGACATCCTCAAGTATTTGAGAAGGACCAATAAGTTGTTCTTGGTCTATGAGGTGGAGAACTGAAATTGGAAGGCTATACCGACTCTAGCTTCCAAAGCGATATCTATGACTCGAAGTCAACCTCTGGATTCATATTCATGCTCAATGGTCCTGTTGTCTCTTCGAAGAGTTCCAAGCAAGACAGTACAGCGGATTCCACCACTGAGACCGAATATATTGCTGCATCAGATGCATCAAAGGAGGATGTTTGGAAAAGGAATATCGTCCAAGAGTTGGACGTCATTCCTAGTAGAGTTGCTCCAGTCCCGGTGTTGTGTGACAACACGGGAGCTATAGCTCAAGCAAAGGAGCCAAGGTCTCATCAGAAGTCCAAACATGTATTAAGAAAGTACCACATCCTCCGAGTGATTGTGGAAATGGGAGTAGTGTCGATTGACAAAGTCGGCTCCACAGATAATGTTGCTGATCCACTAGCTAAGCCTTTACCAGGACCATTATTCGAGAAGCATCGCGAATCAATGGGTTTGAAGCATATGTGTAGTTGGCTCTAGTGTAAGTGGGAGATTGTTAGAGTAGGTGCCCGTCGAGCCAAGTGTTGGCCGAGTGTTCACAATGAAATTATATGTATAAGCAATCTTTATTTTAATAATATTTGAAATTATTGTTTTTGCACATCTTTATCTGTATACCCCTGCTAGTTGCATAGATAAAGTCCTTGAATATACAAATAGTAGAAAGAATATGAGATGCTCATATGATGAGTATCATGAAACTCATACTTGGAATACTGTATATTCTAAACAGTTCCTAGTCGATTCAGCCGCCGCTAAGAAGGATATAGGCCGCTCGAGTTTGAGACTAGTAACTGCGATGTGAGTACCATGTTCCATTGGTAGGGGACATTGTGATGTCCGAGCATGCAGATAGGTGCTCCTTGTAGAGAACACTGAACAACCCTCCATAAAGGACTTTCGAAGTGGTTCTCACTTATCGAGTGGAAAAGTCCTAGTTTATGGTTGTACACAATTAGTCCTTATGACCCGAGACAACATTGAGACTCTATGTGCTAGCATAACACTTTGACTTGTTTACCGACTCTCAAGGGGTCATCAGGTGGCAAGGTTGGGTGTTTTGTCGAAACATATAGGAGTCGATGCATAGTAGTCGGGGATTCACCGCTTACCTTCGGGTATGGATATCCTATGTGTATGTAGTATGAAATTTCTGATCAGATTATGGTGGTAAGTATGAAAGGGGTTTCATATATTACACCATCGATGCAACTACGACATGACACATAGTATTGATTCATTGACAACTCTCGATATACCAATGGTAGTCGAATCGGTCGGGATATATGAGTTGAAGGGACCGTACTGTATGCTAACCATAATTGAATGGTTCTTGCAGGCACTATCATTTGATACCTAGGGAATCATGTAAGCGATGCTGCTAGGCGTTTAACATGATTGGTTGGGTACTATCAGACTTGAGTTCTGACGTTCTTGTTATCAAGAAGTTGATATGTAAGAATGGTGCAATTGGGGTATGCTCATGTAAGGACATGTTTAGTCCGAATCACATGGAGATGTGAATCCACGGCTAGTTGTATCAATGAACCATTGAGGGTCACACAAGTCCTAGCTTTCTAGATCCCGTTGAGAAGTAAAATAGTTCAATGTGTTGAACGGCTTATAAATGAGTTTATAAGCGTAAGGAAAAGTAGAAGTATGACTTCTACGAGGGAAATATAACTTTTAATTTGTAGAATTGTTCCTAAATTAAAAGTTGGTCAAGTGAATAATGTATTTGAAAATTGTGATTTTCATAAACATTATTATGGACTAAATTAAATTAATTCAAGTGTTGAATTAATTAAACACTAGTGGACCTAGTAGAGTTCAAATAATTAAATTAATTCAAGTGTTGAATTATTTAAATTGGGCCTTGTAGAGCACAATTGGAATAATTATTTAAACTAGTGGACTTGAGTAATTCAAGTAAGATTTAATTAAGCTCAAATATGTTTGAGACAATTTATATAAAAGTCCATGGGCCCTTTGTAATTGTTACAAGCCCACTCAAAAAGCATGCATGGGAAGGTGAAAGGTTGGAGACAACTTTTACAACAAACAAGGCATGGCATGCACATGCAATACTTCACTTTTTCAAGCACCAAGAAAATTTCTCCTTCTCTCCTCCCACAATGCTTTGTCCGAAATTTTGAGCTACTTTCTCCTTCAATTTTCTTCTTCAATTGTCGAGGAAACAATACACTTCTCAAAGAAAAATGCTCTAATTTTTCTAGTGCAAAATTAGAGTGGATCTACCTAGTTGGTGGTGGACTTGAATTGAAGAAAAGGAGTCCAAAAGAAAGGTGAAGCTTGTAGATTGTCTACCTTCAATAGCTTAGTTGTTTGACAACTAAGTTGGAGCCATTACATCAATCTTTAAGATTGATAGGTATATTTTTCTGAACACCCTATGCAAGACAAAGGTGTTTAGTATATGTTACACACTAGTACTAAGGTGCTCGATTTTTCTTTTGCAAAAACCGAAAATTTTGTACCTTCAGTTGCATTCGGGCACCTAAAATCGATCCCTTTCAATACCCACCTGCATCCATCACACCTAGTGACTCTAAAGACTCAACACACCATAATCTTGATAATGAATAATACATATAAAATCTCATGCAACAGCGAAAATACTTTTAGGTAAAAATAACATTTCATGATATGCACAAATAAACCTTAACCTTTTTCCTTATCATGACATAAAACATTTTAACATGATCATAAACTTTTTCCTTTGTTGAATTCAGATCGATAATTGTGACTTTTCTCAAACCTCAAAAGTCGATGGATCCATCTACATGTAACCACAGTAATGGGCAGCGGGGGACACCAGCGACACTCTCATCAATCAACTGGGCCCTGGTCTATCATGATCGAATAAAAATACGATCGTCGAGCCTCCCTCTGGGGTCACTCCCATATATGGGCTCCCTTTGGGGCCTTCTCCCCTCACGATATTCCCATTCTTACCTCAAACCTCATATCCTCATAACCTCATATTTGCAATAATGGAAACACGATCGTCGGGCTCCCACTGGAACCATCACCCTCACGACATCGCCATCATTAACGAATTAGTCACAATCACTTCACTTCTTTCAACATTTTTCATTCCCATCACTTTAGAAAAATCATGAATAACATATACATTTTTCATTTTTGAAACCAAGCATGCAACATGTATTTTAAATGTCTTCCATAAATCATAAAAATCAAATAGACATTTTAAAAATCATAATTTAATCATGGATACATCATAAACAGTTAAAAATAATCATAAAATCATAAAACAGCATTTCGGGCACTGCCATGACCTTTACTAATTTCCAGGTGTAAAAAGATCGTTTTACCCTTGGACTCGACATTTTTCGTTTTCGACTTTTTTCTTGATTTCATGACTCTAAAATGTCCCAAATAATTATTTAAGCTTACATGAATTTTTCCATAATTTTATTTAGCATAAATATTATACTTTTTCATTTATCTTTAATTAATTATTTTGACGGTGTTTTAATCCCGAAAAATCCCAAACTTTAATATAAAATTCTTAAATTCTAAATTTAGTCTTTTTATATTATTTTAGCCCTTATGTACCCAGACTTGACCCCCGTGAGTTGTTTTCAAAATTTTTCTTTTTTCAAAAGCCCTATTTGACACATAAATTTCAACCCCGAACCAACTTCCGATTTTCACGAGTTACCCTCGAACCATGTTGGTCCAAAACTTGTCCAACATCATAAATTAGTTTACTAGACCCTAAGGTTACCAAGAAACCAACCCAATACCCAAAAACGAGCCACCCCAAGTCACCCTTGAAACCGGCCGAGAACTCCTCCTATAGCTAGGACTCTTCTTGTGCGTCCAGGCCCCTACCCGTGAGCCCAGACCTTGAACCAGACACTTACCACCTTCCTAGGACTCTAGTGCATCGCCTTGACCCTACCCTTGAAACCAGGCCGAGCCCACAAGCCCCTGGAAGCCACAGCTTCCTGCGCATGCTGCGCGCTTTCTCGGGTACAGTCCTAGCATGGCTAGGACTCTTCCCCAGTCCCTAGCTCGAGACCTAGCATGGCTAGGACTCTTCCCTAGACTCCTTCCACGACCCTGGCTAGCCTCCAGACAGAAGCCAACCTTTGCCCAGCCGTGGAGTACCAAACCATCAACCCTTGACCACCATGACAGTAACTCTCGGTTTTAGCTTTCGTTGTTTTCCTCCTCCTATTTGTGGTGTTTAGGGCGTGCATGGGTGACTCTAAAACATGTGCACAACCTACCTGATCATGGCCTACATCATGGCAGTCCCTTATTCATGCATATTCCAGTTTAGGGAATTCAAATCACGAGTTTAACATACAAGAGTGCGGAAAACCGAAAATTTCAGAGAATTACTTTATGTTCTTCATGCATCCAATATTTAAAACAATTATATGATATGATGGATGAGAAAATGAAGATTAAGGCGTTCCTTTGCGTTTTAAACGCACAAAAATGTTGACGATTGGAGAACGGCGACGACGAGACGATGGCTTGATTTTTTCCCTTGAATTTTCTTGCAAACCTACGAAATTCCTCTTAATTGTGATGTGTGTGCCGTGTACTATTTGAGGGGAGAGTTTTTCAGATTTTAAAAAGTGGTGGCCGATTGATTGTGATACTAGGAGTGTAGGGTTTAATATATTTTATACACTAATTAACTACTAACTAGGCTTTGGCCTATTAAACCAATTAAATTAAGCTCATTAGTCTAATTAGGTTTTAAATAAAATAGTTACAATGTTTTGTTTAATTAAACATGTGAATTTATTAGCTGGGTTTCCAAAGCGCTCGTATTTTTGTTAAAAATCCAACACCGATAAAAATTACGTCCCTGCGTATAAAATCACATCAAAACCCCTTATTTTCAAAAAAAAAATAAGAAAAAGCATCACCCACATTTAAATAATTAAAAACAATTATTTATTAAAAATATTTTCTATTTTTCAGCCCTCGGTCTCCGTTCCTCGATCGCAACTTGCATAACCTTTAAAAATATATTTTAATGCAACAATGTAGACAAAAAAATATATTTTAAACATGAAATTATGCGCAACATAATTAATTAATGCAATTAAAACATTTAATAAAAATACAAGAGAATTTAATAATTGCATGCATGTGGTTTACGTGGACCTTAAAATTTTCGGGCCGTTACAATAATGTCATTTGGGTGATAGTCGATCGACTCACTAAATCAGCACACTTTTTACCGACTAGGATGACTTTCACCATGACTCAGTACATAGAGATGTACATCATAGAGATAGTGAGGCTGCATGAGATTCCAGTGTCCATCGTGTCCGACAAGGATCCGAGATTCATGTCTGCCTTCTGGAAGAGTCTGAATCAGGCATTGGGGACCAAATTGTTATTCAGTACTGCCTTTCATCCTTAGACCGAGGGATAGTCAGAGATAATGATTATTGGAGGACCTGCTCAGAGCATGTGTGATCGACTTCCGGGGCAGTTGGGAATTGAAGTTACCTCTTGCAGAGTTCACGTACAACAACAATAATCAAGCATCGATCAGTATGGCTCAATATGAGGCATTATATGGAAGGAAGTGTAGGTCTCCAGTGTATTGGGACAAGGCTGAGAGAGGGCAGAGTTGGGGACGGATATTGTAAGTCAGACTCCAGAGTTAGTGGACAAGATCCGAGACAGAATGAAAACCGCTCAGAGAAGGTAGAAGAGTTGCGCAGATCATCGGCGTAGAGATCTTGAGTTTGCCGTAGGCGATCATTTGTTCGTGAAGGTCGCACCGATGAACGGTGTGATGAGATTTGGGGAGAAGGACAAGATCAGTCCTTGATACATAGGACCGTTTGAAATCCTGGAGAGAGTTGGGATACTTTCTTACAGTGTTGCATTACTTCCGAATCTGGCGGGAGTTCATAATGTGTTCCATGTCTCCATGTTGCGGAAGTACATGTCGAATCCTTTGCATGTGCTAAACTATGAGCCACTTCAGCTGACACCAAACCTATTCTTTTCGAGGAGAGACCCACTCAGATATTGGATAGGCAAGAGAGAAGACTCTGGTTGAATCATTCCGAGGAGGAGGCTACTTGGAAGACGGAGACTGAGATGAGGAGTCGCTACCCAGAGTTATTCGGTACGTTTTAAAATTTTGGGGGGAGGAATTTAAGGTATAAGAAATTTGAACTACGTAACCCGACTGCTTGAAATTTAGGGTTCCCTTTAAAATGTGTTTAATGATTTTTATGTATTTATCGAATGATTATTGCATGGATAAGTATTTCATGGTTATTTAAAAGTTTCATGCATTAAGATTTTTAGTTGCATTTCGCACTTGAAGGAGTAATGGAGACCAGGGATAATTAGGAAAAATATTTTTATTAAATAAGTAACTTTAATTATTTAATATATGTTGTATTTAAGGGAGAATTTCAAAAATGATGGGCATTGGTTGGGTATTTTTACTCCCCATGCCGTGTTTTAAATCGGTACACAAATTTTACCAATTCGGAGGACTTTTTGTGGGTTCAGGCAATAATTTCAAAACTTACCGACACGAAATATTTTTGGGAGTTTTATTGGGCTTGATGGGTTTATTTTAGTGCTTAATGGGCCCAAAACCCTTTTAACCCCTCTAATTTTTATATTAGGCCCATTAGTGCATGTTTATTTAACCTAATCACTACTAAAATAAACCATAGCCCTAGTCATTGTACATGAACACCCCCTTCCTCTTCTTCAGCAGCTTTTTGAGAGACAAACCAGTAGCCTCCCTCAAATTCTCCCTAGGTTTTCAAGAAATCTTCTTCTCCGCCTCTCCGGTGGAAGTCCTAAGCACATATCTTCGTGTTTTTTAGCACATAAATGTTAAGTTATGCCATGTATCTATTTTTCTCATAATGTACACCATTTATATGCTGACATATCTGTATTTGCATGATAAGTCCTTTGATTTATCATGTGGTGCCATTTTTGCAAAGGTTTGACACAAAATATGCATTCTATTGTTTCCTACTCACGTTTTTGTGATTATAGTTCATAGGGCAGCCGAGTTGGGTTGCTAGGGAGCTGATACTGTTGAGAAGGAAGAGGGTTGATTTCTAGAGTTGAAGGTTTGTTTATGTGAGGGCTGATTGGTTTGGGTGGAAACACCTAGTGGCTAGGCGACTAGATCGAGAGGTTGTGGTGCGCAGGGTTTTCAAGGGTCATCCCTAGCCCTGGATCAGACCCTGCTGGGTCTGAGATGTGGCCTAGGATTGCTCTAACATGGCTAGAGTTAGGAAAGAGGTCGATTGAGTGAATGGTGCTAGGGTTGTTCTCGGTTGGTGCATTGTTGGTGGCTAGCGGTCGTTTGAGTCTTGCAGCACCCATGGGGCTGTGAACTTGGGTTAGGTCTGTCCAAGAGGGTCATAATTTGGGCTAGGAAGGGTTGGTCCGAGGCTGGTTCGAGCTGGTAGGGCCTAGGGTCGAAGGTTTTCAAGTTTAGTGTACTAGATCGAAGTTAGTAACACACCAGAAATTTCCAGCAACTATTGGGCGTGGTTCATAGGTCAAAAGTTGTCTAGAATGAGTGTTTTATAGGCCGGTCATGTAGATTCGAGTCATGGTTCGTGTTGGGAAAATTTAGTTAAGTTTCGTGTTGATTCGGGTTAAAATCAAGAACCCGGTTCAAGTTTTTAAATGAATCACATAAGTTTTGAAACGGGCTCGATTACATCTGAGAAATACTTATTATTATGTTTTGAGGTGTTTTGTGGGCTTCGGGTTGAAATTCTGAGATCCAGGGGTAAAATGGTCAATTAGGGTTTTCGGGAGCAAAATGGTCATTTTGCACCTAGCTCGAGTGAGCAATCTTGGCAGCGCCCTAAACACGATTTTGATATGTTTTAAATGTTTGTATTATTATGTATATGACTTTTTATGAAATTTTGAAAAATACCTTGCATGCTTGATTTAAAGGAAAATTTTCGTATAGGCATGATTTTTTTATGTCATGAAAATGATGACACGTTTTGAAGGAAGAGAGTTGGTTGTGACTAATATGTTTATGTATACGATGAGCTATAAGGCCAAGGCTTAGTAGATGGGTAATAATGTCACTGATCTTCCTGCCGTCGGGTACCAAAGTTATACGTAGATAGATCCATCGAATAGAACTGATACGAAATCACAACTAATGAACATAATTAAATTAAAAGGAAATGAACACGTATATGATGAGATGTTTAGACATTCTTTGTCACATATGCTTTATTATGTTTATGCATTAAAGATCATGATATTTATTTTTATTACGGTACTTTTCGCTGTTGCTTGTTATGTATATGTACTTGCTATAACGTTACATGGGTATTGAGTCTTTAGACTTAGTAGGTGTGAATGATGCTGGTGAGCCTATTGACAAGGAGATTGGGGGTGCAGAAGACTGAGTAGGCAGAGTTGGGTGTACGCACGCGAACCCGAGGATCGTATTTTCCGCACATCATTTTTTGAGATGGAGTGATTTTTGGATATTTTCATACGTCTTTTTATTTTGTTGAGGCTTGACAGGATTTTCACACGTGTCGTATTTGCATTATTTTAAAACATAAGACTAGGGTTGATGATTTTCCTATTTTTAAGTTGAATACTTTTATTTTAAAATTATGAAACTTCTATAGCAACTAGATCTAGAGGGAAGTTATGAGCGTTTCAAGCAAATTTGAAACGTCTGCTATTCGTTTTCTTAAAAAGTAAACCTCCCTTAGCATCGGTCGAACCACCAAAAATTACATAAAATATTTTTGACATCATTTTAAAATAAATCAACCATCTAACATTTGAAAAGTATAGCCCATACTATAACCTCCCAAAAACCACTCACAAATAAAACGTCAAAAAAATATCTTTAACATAACACAAAATGATAAATCATAACTAGTGCGGAAAACTAGCGTTGGTCCTCGGGTTATGTGCACCTTCAGTCCATTCAGATCAACCATCTAAACCTCCATTATCATATTCAAAATCAATACCACCTGCATCAATCACACCTAGTGAGTCTAAAGATTCAACACGTCATATTCTTGATAACGAATAATACGTAATACAGTTAACATATAACAGTGAAAAATACTTGTACTTAAAATATCATTTTCATGAAGATGCGTAAACGTAAACATTTTCATGATGCATAAAAACATTTTCATAAAAACGTTTTCATTTAAACATAAACATATCACATAAACATATTCATATTCATATCCATATTCGTGTCCATATTCATATTCATATTCATGTTCATGTTCGTGTTTGTTGAATTCAGATCGTGATTGTGACTCGTATTCTTAAACGTATTGGGCGATGGATCCATCTACATGTAACCACAGTACTGGGCGGCGGGGGACACCAGCAACACTCTCATCGGTCAACTGGGCCCTGGCCTACGTATTAACATATCATGGCATAAATGGGCTCCCTCTGGGGCCTTCTCCCCTCACGACATCTCCAATCATATTCATCATATTCGTATTCGTATCAACGGAAACACGATCGTCGGGCTCCCACTGGGACCATAACCCTCACGATATTTCCAACATACTGCAGTAGTCACAATCCCTTCACGTCCTTCAACATGTTATCATCACTTAATAAAACATGCATATAATATCATTTTTATTTTGAAACCAAGCATGAAACATGTCTTTTAAATGCCCATATCTGAATCATAAAAACCATAGACATTTAAAAATCATCACTTAACATATTAAAAATCATAAACATCCATGAACATTTTAAAATAAATATTTTTACATCATAAATGTTTAAAATAAACTTTTAAATCATAAACCTTTAAAATAGACGTTTTAACATATTATCATAAATCAATAAACATATCATCTTAAAACTCCATATTTAAAATTGACATATTAACATATAAACATCCATAATCATTGAAAATAATCATTTTAGCATATAAAATAGAATTTAGGACACTGCCATGACGTTTACTAATTTTTAGGTGTAAAAAGATCGTTTTACCCCTGGACTCCTCATTTTACGTTTTCAACTTTTTTCTTGATTTGATGACTCTAACATGTCCCAAATAATTATTTAAGCCTACAAGAATTTTCTCATATTTTCATTTAGCATAATTCGATGACTTTTAAATTTATTTTTAAATATAGCGTTTTAATGCGTTTTAATCCCAAATTGAACCAAACTTTCATATAAAATTCTCAAATTAAAAACTTAGACTTATAATAATTACTTAAGCTTTAACCTAATTTTTCATAATTTTATAAGGCATAAAACTAGGCTTTTCAATTAACTCGTTAATTAGCGTTTCGTGCGGCGATTAAATCCCGAATAAATCCAAAACTCATTATTTTGATCCCAAATTTTAAACATACCATTTTTAAGATTTGTTCTACCCTTCAAAGTCATGGGCCACCCCCGTGGACCTTTGGATTAATTGTTAGTTCTTTAATTTCGAAATTGACACTCTAACGTACACACCGAGCCATCTCCTAATTCGCCCGAGCCACGCCCGAGCCACCTTGAACCAAAACTTAGCCCACACATCTAGGGACCCTACTGTGCAAGCCCAGCCCATAAAACAAGCCCTGGCCCAACCAAAACATTTCTGGAACTTGACCCCAAAAATCTGCTTGTGTGCGTGTGTTTATCCTTGGTGTATTAGGTTCCCTTGCCAACTAGGACACCTCCCAGCCTTAGCCACTTTACCCCTCACGACACTAAACCTCCCTGGACCATGCCCAGACCCTGCCCATACCAACCCCAGCCCCAGAACTCACGCATAAAGCACAGCACCAGATGCGTACATGCTTGGCCGAGAAACCTTCTATGGCAGGACTCTACGTTTTCCTGTCCAGCTGCTTAGCCAACAATATGGCCCTTGAACCAGCCCCTTGTGACCCTTCTTAGGACCCTAAGGACCTAACCTAGCCCAGCCCCAAAGCCCTTGGCCGAGCCACAGACCCTGCACGAGTTGCTGCACATCTGCGCCTCTCTTCCTTACCTCTCGGGTGGTGTCCTCGATGGATGGGACTCCTCCCAGCCCTCTTGTTTCAACTCCTAACATGTCTAAGTCCCTACCCTTGACACCCCCACGTCCCTGGCTAGCTCTGGAACCAAGCCACGATCAAGCCTAGGCGTGGAGACCAGAACCGAACTCTTTACTTCACTATGACAGCATGTTGTTTCCCATGGTTCCCAATTCGTGTGTGATGTTTTGGGTGGGGTTTTTCGTGTCTAAATTTGTCTAAAACAATGTCTAAGCAGGTCCTGATCATGGCAGCCCCTTTAACACATATAAGACATGATTTTGGTAATTTAAAACACTACTTTAGAACACATGCACATGGAGTTGCGAAAATTTCAACATGCTGCTATGTTTTTCAGAAAATCTCATGCATAAACCAAATAATATGATGTGTTGATGGTTTGAAAGAAGAGTAGGCGTGCCTTTGCGTATTTATGCACGAAAAACTTGTGGACGATTGCGAAGAACGGACGAGAACCGTGGCTCGACTCTTCCTTAAGCCTCCACCGAGTTTTCTTCAAAGTTTTTGTATGTGTGTGCTTCGTGTATAGGCTGGCCGAGAGGAGTTTTAATTTGTGTGGAGTGTGAGGCGTGAGCTTTCTCGTTTTTGGGGAGGGTTTTTGAAGTATTTTATAGTTAATTTGTGTACTAATTAGGCTTAGGCCCATTTAACATATAATTAGGCCCATTAGTGCTCATTAGCTTTTAATTTAAAATATAAAATATTTTTGGTAAAAATAAGTTTGTAAATTAAATAGCCGGGTTGCCAAAAAGTTCGTATTTTTGTTGAAAAGCCAACACTGATAAAATTTACGTTCCGGTATATTAAATCACCTCAAAACCCTTTATTTCAAAAATAATAAAAAGCATCACCCTTATTTTAAAAACATCTAATTAATAAAATCATTTTCTATTTTTAGCCACCGGTCTCCGTTTCTCTATCGCAACTCGAATAACTCTTAAAAATATAGTTTTATGCATAAAGACAATTAAATCATATTTAACATATAATCATGAATGACACGTAATTAATTTAGCAATTAAACCAATTAGTTAACTATTTTTCAGAATTCCTAGATTTTCATGCCGTTGGATTACGTCGTCTTAATTTTTGAACCTTACAGAATTCTACCTAGACACTGAAAGACAATCCTCAGACGATATGAATTGGAATTTTCAGCTTTTATCGCATGCAAAGCTTAAAGAAGTATATTTCCGAACACGATTTTTCAAAAAAGAAAAAATTTCTAGTAGTATTTTAATTAGTTGATTTTTCAGCTACACAAGTCTGAAGGAGATAAATACAGTCGAATAAAGGCAAACGAACTTCTTATACTTAAGTAACATCTTAAAAATTTGAAAGTCCACATGAACTACATATATGCAAGTTATCAAATTTCTTATGTATTTTAATTATTTTATTTTTAACGCATGAATGCATGATTTTAACATGAATATATATGTTCAATTCTTGGTTCATTAAGATTGCATGATATAAGGCTTTTAGCAGTATTTCACGCTCGAACGAGGAACGAAGAGCAGTGACAATTGAAGAAAAATATTTTTATTAAATAATTAATTTTAATTATTTAATATATGGTGTTAATAAGGATGATTTTTTGAAATAGGCCTTGCTAAGGTATTTTTACTCGGCGAGTCGTATTTTTAACCGGCACACAAAATTTAGCGAGTCGGGAGACTTTTTGAGGGTTCGAGAAAATATTTTCAAAAACATAACTAAATTAAATATTTTCGGGATTGTTTTTGGACTTAATGAGATTATTTTATTGCTTAATGGGCCCAAAACCCATTTAATCCATTTATTTTTAATTAAGGGCCCATTAACACCTTATATTATGACTTAAACACCTCATTAGCAAACCCTAAACCTAACTCCACTCATGTTGGCCGCCCCCTACCCAATTCAGCAACAGCATCACGTTAGTTCAACAGCTTTTCTCTTTGTTTCTCTCAAGCTTTTTCAAAGGAACTCCTCCCCTAAAACGTTTTTCTCTCATCATTCACGCTACTATATGCTGGTTTGTGTGTTTATGCATGAGAAATTTTTTTATTTATATTGTGGTATCGTTTTTGTATAGTTTTGACATGAAATATACCTATTCTTTGATGCAACTCACGTTTTTCATGACTTTTGAGTAAGGGGTGTTGGGACATCGTTTTCTCGCACTCAACACGCAGCGAAAGTTTTAAAAAATTGTTCTTGGGTTTCGTGTGGTTAAAACCATTCGTGGGGTGTTTAGAATTATACATTTGCGTTCTTAATGTTTGGACTCCAAACTATTTTGATTTTTACAAAGAGATAGTCCTTCTTGTAAATCCCTACGAACTGCTCTTCTCCTTTGATCGCCTAATTTGGCCCACGATCGAAGACTGTCTTCCTCGCTTAGTTTCAACTAGAAAATCCAAACGATTTATGCGTTGAGACTGTAGCCTTCGAATTTTTAAAATTCTGAGACGGTGCAGCGCGGCGATGGAACAAGGGAAGTGGCTGAAACTTTCACAAACAATTTGTAAAGTGTCCGTGAGTTCCATGATTCATAACCATAAATTTTTGCTTAATTAGTTCTTAATCTATCATTAACAAATATTAATGATCTTAATAAATAATTAATCAAAAACAATATGCTTTTTGTTGCAAAATTTCTTCCAATGTATCAAGAGGTGGCCGTGGGTTTTGATGGAAAAAAATGAGTATTTGTGTTATTTTTTTCATAATCCAACATTGAGCCCTAATGATATATTTACAGAGTGAGACTCCTAATCTAATTAGGAGTTCCTCTCTCACAAGGATTCTAATAATTTTATTATATTTAAACTCCCATATATTTAATATATAATGTATCTATTAACCTTTAATAATACATGATATAATAATATTACATACATATATTTTATATCTCCATATAAAATATATACATCTATATGTATATTAAATTAAATAACAATTATTAAATTTATAAACTAACTACTTGGTTAATTTAATTCTAGACTCCTCTAGAATATTTATGGGAATTTGTGCATCTTAGTAGTCACCACCTACTAGCTCATTTAATTAGAAAATTCTCAATTCACTAAATAAATGATTTGAAACTCATTATAACCCCGATCGACGATCCGAGAGCGCCGATGTACCAAGGATACAAATCTTGTTCATTTAATGAAAATTGAAAATTTCGAAGATCAAAATTTTCATTTACCAAATTTTGAACTTACCATATATAGTAGTTACCATATTTGGCAGCTGCCAGTTTTAGTGAACTTGCTTCACAAAACAGGCAGTTTCACTCTTCTTCCTTATTTAGCAATCATTTCAACTTTCATTTCTTCCATCCTATGGAATCAGCTCATAAACTCCTTTCTAAGCTAATTGTTTGATCTCCATCAAACTATAGTCGTCAAATTCCAATTCTTTTAAATTTGACTATCTCAACGGGAACACAGAATCTGATACTTTTATGACCCTCAATGGTTCAGGGATACAGCTAGCCGTGGGTTCACATCTCCATGTGATTCAGGATAACATTTATTCTTATTCCGGTTTACCCTAATTAACCCCATTATTTTCATCAACTCCTTGATCAAGAATGTCAGAACTCATTCTGATGGCAGCCATTAGATTATGGTAAGAGTGTCTAGTAGAATCGCCCCATTATCCCTTAGGTATCACTGATAATTCCTGAAAGAACCTTTAGTCATAGTTACCGTACAGTACGGTCCCTTCATCACATATATCCCGATCGAATATGAAACCATTGGTATATCGAGAGTTGCATTTGAATTCGATAACGATAAAATTTATCTTTTGAAAGGATCGGTTAGTAGGTGATAAGTGTTTAGAAGAAGAATTGAATAAACACTCACGGATTATGTATTCTTTTCGAATAATGGGTTCGGTTTAGTGACAAATTGACACTCGGTATCTCCTCAGTCGATAAAAATCAGTTTAACTGAATTACAGTTACGGAATTTTATAGAGTGAAAGATAAAATAACTGAAATAAAGTGCACACGATTTGTTTCTGGATGTTCGGAGAATAGAATAACTCCTACGTCACCCCATCTATCACGAAGATAGGATTATCACTAAAAGACTTTGATCGAATACAAATGTTGTACTGACCCACTTCACTTTGGACTTAACACTGCCAAACTGAAACTCTTAGTTCACAATAACTTTTACAGTGCGTGACTGAATATAACACAACTGAATGAATCTAACAAAGATTTCAAAGTGTTAACAAGCTCGTAAATGTAGCCTTGATTGCTACTGAAAAATCTGATAAGAGTGAGGTCTTGATATTCGAATATGAGTGGTGATTTTAGCAGAGTAACAGCAAGCTTGAATAGAATAGTAGTTCGCGTGTTATTCTTCTCAACTGCCCTCTTCACCTATTTATAGGCTTCCCTCTCAACGGTAATATTAAATAACATTTTTACATCAATATTATCTGACAATCGTACACTGCAATCTCTGAAATGCGGCGTTCTATTACTAGTTGCAGTCTGTTGTACTATTTGTCGGTTGTTGTTCTCAACTGATGATGTGTACAGCTGAGGGATACTTTGCTGGAAAAACTCATAACTGATTGTTTCAACTGATCAGTTCCCAACTGATCAGTCAGTTAAATTCTGCTTCAACTGATGACGTGGATAATATTTAGCTGGTACACATTAATCTTCAGCTAATGACAACTAATATTTGTAATATTTTAGGCAGTTAAGCTCGTTGCCTTTGATCAGTTATTCTAATACGTTTCGAAGCTTAGTTTGTCAAATCACTGAAATTAAGTTTCCAACAATTTCCCCCTTTTTGGTGATTGACAAAACTCAGAATATAATAAGTTGATCATTTGAAGTCAAAGAATTATTTGAATCATTGTAGATAAAATAATTTCTAATGTACAGATTCGTACAAAGAAAACAAATAATCTTCAACTAATAACTGAAAAAAATGTCTATTTAGCTCATCCTCTCTTATTGTTTCATCAATCTAGCTGCTTCCCTCTTTTTTTCAAGCACATCGACCTTGAGAGATAAAATCCTAGCATCAGCTGCAATGTCTTTGACAGCAATCAGTACAGTAGTCTGCAGCAAGTCAATTTTCTTCGAGACAGATGTCTCCATGGATTCAACTCTCTTGCTGATTGAGTCTTGAGTAAGAGAAAAACTCTCTGCTAGGCCTCTGTTCTTTTTAAGCTCGTCTATCGCAAAGGAGATAGAGGTCACAGCTGTTTTGATTGATTTCAGTTTGCCTGACCTGAATTCACTAGAGGAGTTCAGCTTCAGAGAATGAGCAACTTGAGTACTATGAATCTCCTTTATTTCTTGCATATTCTTTGTCATATTGAGCTGAATGTCCTGATTTTCTTCAAGGACTAAATCCATGTCAGAGGATGGATGAGGAGATACTGGTCTAGATGGCTCTGGTTCCCGTTCCTTGGTAGATTGATCAAATATCACCAAAGTTCGGTCAGAAACCTCTGTTTCAGCATGTGTCAGCTCTGGCACGTCTTGCACACTGATTTCTTGTTGAAGAGGAGAAGAAGAGGATTGATTTGGGGTAGCAGGTGGACTGTCCTGCTGAGCAAGTTGCGGATCTGTGGTAGTTTCAGTTTGATGGTCAGTGACTGTAGATTCTGATTGTTGAGCAACTGAAACTTGTTGCGGTTCGTCAACATGCAACTGAGCCTCCTTAGTGATAACATTTTCTACAGTTGGATCAACATTTGATTGAATTGGCACATCAGTTTGAGCATCTGTAGCTTCCTGTTCTGTTGGAATATCAACTGATTCCGTTGTAGGCACATTTGTTTGAAATTCTCAGGCGAGTGACTGAATGATCTCATCTACATTGGCTAGTGTAAAGTCAGCGTCTGAGTAAAGTTGAGGATCAGCAGAAGAAGAATGTGGTGGCACATACTGAACTGTCTCTACTGTTGTAGCAACAACTTGTACAGGGGATGACTCTATGTGCTGATATGGCTATTCATCTTCTTCATCTTCGGAAATGCCTTCATGATTTATTAATTCTTGATCCATTTCCCAAAATTTTATCTGCGATTGCAGAGAAATAAGATCGTTCTCTAGCTGAGTGAGCACAACTCGATCATTGTAAGAAGTTGGACTTGTGGGAATGTAGTTGCTTTTAAGCTTTTCAATTAGTTGGCCCAACTTCTTGGCTCTGATATGATAAAAGAAATAGTTCTTCCTCCCCAATGCCTGAACTATTGTAGCAGCTTTGACCATTCTGAGAACAGTTGCCTCCAGTTTGATGAATGTATTCAGTTTTGACTTTTTTTTCAACTGTTTAGCAAAAGTGTGAGATCTAAACCTCGTCCAAGCATCATAAACCTTCAGTTTGGACTCAGCAAATGCGTTGACCTGTTCCCATATAAGGTCAATGTGAGTCTGAATGGCATTTGATGGCCTGGGCTCTTCGATCAACTTGCCATTTCCTTTCTCATCAGAAAGAATATGTGGAATGTTCAGTCCAGAGTGAGTTGTGTCCACTCGTTCCTTAATTATGATTCCCTTGGGTCGAGCAGGAGCAAGGATTGTAGGTCGATTGATTTGGATCAAATGAGCTGAAGCTTTTGCTGATTCCTTCTTCTTATCAGCTGTAGTGACGATCTTCTTTGATGGATCAGTTGGTGGAGGTAATGAGCTTTAGCTGAAACATCATCTGGAACAGCTTTCAAAGGAATAGCCTGAATAGGCTGTTGAGCATCTGATGGCTTCAACCTATCAGCTGTGAAAGATGCCAACATTGCTACTGGCTTTGTCTTCTGTGTCCTTTGTTTCTTTATGATCAACTGAAAAGCTGTTTCCTCAGAGTCGGATCCAGTGACAATCAGTTTTCTCTTGGTGGTTTTCAGTTGAGCCAGAGTTCTTCCCTTCTTCACTGACTTGGGAACACCCTGCTGCGTGCCAATCTCCTTTTTTATCTTTACAAACTGATCAGGAGAGATGTCCAGTTTAGTTTTTGGTGGCTGAACATTCTTGGCATTGAAAACTTTGAATTTTGATGATCTATCTGAATCATCAGCCACCAGTCCTTTGACTTTCATCAAGTAACTCAGCTGAACTGCGAATCCTTTGGCTTCGAGATATTGAAGATAAGGTGATTCCAGTTTAGTCTTCGTCTAGCCATGATAACAGTAATGGCTTGAAATTTCTCCAAGGTAAGTGCATCAAAAGATCCTGCCTTCGTCAATAGCCCCTTGGCTAAAATATCAGCCAGCAACTGAACTTCGTGCTTCAGTTCCTTCTTTGGATCGGAAAATTTGATTTTCCGTCCATCAGCAGAAAGTAGATTTTGCATCTCTTCGACATCAGATGCTTTGACTTCAGGAAGTTGTGCCAGCCCATCAGAAGGCAACAAGAAAATTTCTCCAAAAGAATCTTCAGAGATGGTCAACAACTGACCATTGACAGTAGAGATGATACTTCCATCAGAATTGATATTTCCATTAGAGTAGAAGTCTTGAAGTTCCTTTGGGTAGATCTCCTGTGAAGATTGCCCCAAAAATGTCCTCAGTCCCGCTGATTCTAGCTTCAGAAAAATGTTCTTGACATCGGCTTCTCCGACTGATAGAACTGATTCGAAATTGATAGCCATAGCATTCAACATGTGAGCGGGAATTTGATTTGCCATTAGAACTGAATGATTTCCTGCGAAAAAAAAAAGCTTGAATTTTCTTTTGCTATGAGAATTTTAGGTAAGCGTAAGGAAGAAAAACTGAAATGGAGCGGGCAAAGTACTAATGTACGTGACTGTTCGAATTCAGTCCATGAAATTTTGAATAAAGGACGTGTGTATGTATGGTAAAATCGTGTGTTGAAAAATACATGGAATATAAGGGTCCACGTTTCAACCTATCATTTGTTGAAAGATAGCATTTCATGCTTTGATAATCACTCACGTCACTTAATTTGGAATAAAAAATGGATAATTTGTTAACTTATGTGAGAAGATTAGTGAAATAATCAGCTGAACGATCAGTTGTGAAACTGTGTCTTTTAAGTTGAAGATTAACTCATGGTTTTCTTCTCAGTTAACCTTTTAAACCAATATTCCCCCTCAATAAATGCATATAAAGAAGATGAATTAAATAAATCTTATGCTTAGAATGTTAAACGTCTCCCGTAAAGACTTTGTCCTTTCATCTTCCTTGACCATGTGCTATAAGTAAGAGTAGCTCAGTTAGTTTCAAACATATCAGCAAATAATATTCAAAAGCTATAATGGCAGGTGCAGGTAGCTCAAAGACTCCAGATATTGCTGAAGAATTCATGAGCTCAGCTCTGGAAAAGAGTAAAAATGATAAAGAAGATGGAGTCTTCCATAAAATCCTTCGCTACTGGGAGGAGCTGCAAGGACTCCAGTTTCTCCAGGAGTGTGGGATGGCTACGACTCCCAGACTGGTGGCAAACTGGAGAAATATCATTAACGCTTGCACGTTGCTGAGTCGGTGGACATCTTCGAAGATGACTATGTCTACTAGCTGATGCTCCACAAGGAAAAGAAGATCCTAGAGCATATAGCGGACTCAAATAGCTTCCTTAAGACTTCCACTGGAGATTTATCCCGTTGGTTGAACAAGTGGAGGTCTTTTGTTGAGGAAGAATTTTTTGATGCAATCCGTACCAATTTCTTTAAATAAATAAAATGTTTATTTCAGTTTATCTTTGTCTTTTATTTTCCTGCAATAGTTAATCTAATCAGTTGATAAGTAATTCATAAACTGAACATGATAACTGACAAAATATTAACTGACAACAGTTGAAATTCAAATGGATAAAGGACGAACTGAACATAATAACTGCCAAAAAAAATTAACTGACATCAGTTGAAATTCAAATGGATGAAAGACGAACTGAATGAACAGTAAATGACAATAGAACTGACAGATGACACAAATTAATTAAAAACTGATATCAACAGTAAAACTGATTAGGATAAATCAATTAATCCAAGTATATTGCGAAAGTGACAAAACTTAGTCTCGGACAATGGTTTAGTGAAGATATCTGCTTCTTGTTGTTTAGTTGAGACATATTACAGTCTGATATCCTTCTTCAAGGCATGATCTCTGATGAAGTGATGCCTGACATCTATGTGCTTGGTTCTCGAGTGAAGAACTGGATTGTAGGTAGTAGCAATCGTGCTTGTATTGTCACAGAATATGAGCGATTCTTTAGCGTAAACTCCATAATCTCTCAGTTGTTGCTGAACCTAGATCAGTTTAGCTCAACAGCTTCCAGCAGCAAGGTATTCTGCTTCAGTTGTGGAAGTTGCTATGGATGTTTGCTTCTTGCTGAACCAAGAGATCAGTATGTCTCCTAGAAACTGACATGATCCACTTGTACTTTTACTATCAAGCTTACATCCTGCATAATCTGCATCTGAATATCCAACTAAATTGAAAGCAGAGTCTTTAGAATACCATAACCCAACATTTTGTGTGCCCTTGAGATATTTTAAAATACGCTTGACAGCTGAAAAATGTGATGGCTTAGGGTTTGCCTGAAATCTAGCACACATACAGACATCAAATACAATATCATGACGACTAGCAATTAGGTATAATAATGAACCTATTAAACCTCTGTAAAGTGTCACCTCAACTGATATTCCCCCTTGACCAATGTCCAGTTTTACTGATGAGCTCATGGAAGTACTTGCAGCTGAACACGATTCCATTCCAAATTTCTTCAGCAACTCCTTCGTGTATTTAGTCCGACTTATAAAAGTTCCCGTCTCCAGTTGCTTCACTTGTAGTCCAAGAAAGAATGTCAGTTCACCCATCATGATCATTTCAAATTTCTCCTGCATCAACTTAGCAAATTTCTAGCATAATTTGGGGTTAGTTGACCCAAATATGATGTCATCAACATAAATTTGAACAAGTAAAATGTGATCATTCCTTAAAAATTTGAACAATGTCTTATCCACTGATCCAACAGAAAAATTGTGATCAGTTAGAAATTTTGAAAAAGTTTCATACCAAGCTCTTGGAGCTTGTTTAAGACCATATAAGGCTTTGTTCAAATGGTAGACATGATCAGGAAAGTGATGATTGATAAAACCTGGAGGTTGTTCAACATATACTTCTTCTTACAACTGGCCATTCAAGAATGCACTCTTTACATCCATCTGGTAGACTTTGAAGTTCTTGAATGATGCATAGGCAAGGAATATTATGATAGCTTCCAGTCTTGCAACTGGTGCATATGTTTCATCATAATCAATTCCTTCTTCTTGCCTGTATCCTTGAGCTACCAGTCTCGCCTTGTTGCGCACAACTGAACCATCTTCGTTCAGTTTATTCCTGTACACCCATTTTGTACCCATAACAGTTTTTGAAACTAGTCTTGGAACTAAGTTTCAGACATTGTTATGGATAAACTGATTCAGCTCCTCTTGCATTTCATTTGTCCAGTTTGAATCAGCAAGATCTTCATCAGTTTTCTTCGGTTCCAATTGCGATACAAAATCTGAGTGAATAAATAAGTTGAGAATTTGATACCTTGTTCTTACCGGGTCAGATGGATCACCTATCACCAATTCTGGAGGATGTGATTTCTTCCATCTGAGTTCAACGTTTGTTGCTTCTGTATCAGCAATTACTTTAGTAGGCAACTGAATGTTTTCTGTTTTAGTTGCTGCATCAGTTGGTACTTGAATATTCTCAATAGGCTCCTCCAACCGATTATCAGGAAAAACTTCCTGTTCAACTGGTTGATCTAACACGTCTGGTTTAGGTGTTTGAAGATTATCTCGATTGATATGATTCTCTTCTTCATTATCATCTTCCAAACTGATATCTGTAAATCGATCAACTAGCTCAACTGGATCAGTTGGCTTATCAGTTAGTACAGTTTCATAAAAAAAAACATATTATAGACTCTTCAAAATTTAGTGTGCTCTTGTTAAAGACTCTATAAGCTTTGTTAACTGACGAATATCCCAGAAATATTCCTTCTACAGATTTAGCATCAAAGGATTTTAAATGATTTTTTCCATTGTCAAGAATAAAACATCTGCAGCCGAATATTTTGAAGTAAGAAACCACACTTTTTCGTCCATGCCAGATCTCATAAGGTGTTTTCAAATGATTTTTATTAATCATCGATCTGTTCTGAGTATAACACGCACTGTTTACTGCCTCTGCCCAAAACCTTTGAGAAATACCAGAATCAGCAAGCATTGTTCTAGCAGCTTCTTTGAGCGTTCGATTTCTCCTCTCAGCTACACCATTTTGCTGAGGAGTTATAGCTGCTGAGAGCTCATGCTTAATTCTAGCATTTTCTAAAAAATTTGAATGATGAATTCAGTTCCTCGATCGGATCTGATTCTATCAATTCCAACTGATTTCTCGTTTAATATTCTTTTAAAAAGCTTGATCAGTTGTGCAGAAGTTTGGTCTTTGGATTTGAGAAAAATAAACCAAGTAAATTTTGAAAAATCATCTACAACCACCAAGGTCTATTTCATTCCCCCTAAGCTCATGACTGGTATTGGACCAAATAGATCCATATGTAACAGCTCTAAGCATCGGGAAGAATATTTACGACCCTTGTTTTTAAAAGAAGATTTAACTTGTTTACCAAACTGACATGCTGAGAAAATTTTATATTTGGTAAAATCCATTTTGGGCAAACCAGTGACAAGATCGTGATTACTCATATATGCAATAGATTTAAAGTTCAGGTGGTTTAATCTCTTATGCCACAACCAGTTTTTAGAAGATTTTGAAGCAATAAAACATACTGGTGCATAAGGTTGATCATTCCAACTGACTTTGTAAGTGTTTCCACACAGTGTGCTAGTTAGTATGACCTCATCAGTTGCATCTTTGACTGAACAAGAATTTTTGTCAAACTGAAATGAGAATCCATAACGCATAATTGACTAATGCTAATCAGATTATACTTGATTCTCAACTAATAAAACATCATTAATGATAAAGTTACCATGTATAAGCTTACCATTACCCACAGTTTTACCTTTGGAATTATCTCCGAAACTGATGTTTGGACTAGTGTACTTGATCAGTTGAGATAACAAGTTTGCATCTCCTGCCATGTGTCGTGAGCATCCACTATCCCAGTACTAGATTGATTCCTTGCTTGTACCTGTTACCTGCAATCACACACAAGATATAATTTTGGTACCCTTTTCTATTTGGGTCCAAAATTGATAGTCCTTTAGGAACCCAAACTTGAATCAGTCTAACTGACTGTCCAGTTGCTTTATTCAAGATGGTCTTTCTCGATCTGTGTGTGCTTGGTGTGTAGTGTGCAGATGAGACAACATGTGATTTTTCTTTGTTCAACTGATTGTTCAGCCGATATCTTTTCTGAACTGGCTTGTTGTTATAGTAATTGGATTAGCCATTTGAATAATTCTTGCTGAATTTTTTTGACGACTGACTCCGTGAGTCAGTTAAAACTTTTTGGCTATAACCAATACCATATCTTTTAGCCTTGTTCGTACTTTCAGTAGGCTGTTCAACCAGTTTATTTTGCTCAGTTTTTCTTGTACCACAACTGATTTGACAAAGTGAATGTATTTCCCTTAATCCATATTCAGTTTTGATTGAGTATCATTGGAAGACATTTCATCTTGGTTACTGAACCCTAAACCAGTTTTATCAGTAACTAATTTCTATGAGTTTTGTATTTCAGTTAATGCAACAGATGAATTGTTCCAAGCCTGAATAAGCTCAGTTTGCTTTTAATGTTCAAGCATCAACTTCTGAATCATTGATTGATTCCTGCTTCTTTCAGCATTGAGCTCAGAAATTTCACCTTTTAGACTCAACACATCAACTAATACTTCAGTTTTGGTTTTATTTTCTATGAGATCATTTTTCTTTGCTCTGGCCTTTTCAAAAGATAAGGCAAGCTTGTGGTACTCGTTTACCATGTCATGAAGAGTTGAAATGAGTTATTCTCTATTGAAATCAGTTGAGGTGAAGTTAAATACCTGTTGACTGCTTGACTCCACTTCTGTATCACCAGCCATTAGACACTTCACTTCCTCTTCACCATCACTGGAACTGCATGAGGTTTCTGGCTCTAACTCTTCGCTGTCAATTTCTGCCCATTTCGATTTACTCTCTTCAGCTAAGAGCACATCATGCTTCTTCCTGAAAGACTTCTTATCATCCTTGGGTCTCCTCTTGTGCTCATATGAATTCTTCTTTCTTTCAGTCGAGCCTTGACTGTCCTTCTTAGGTTTGGGACAATCAGCATTGAAGTGACCGGATTTTCCACGGTTGTAGCAAGCGTTTGATTCCTCTTTAAATTGTTTCTCTGATAATGATTCTGGAAGTTCCCTTGATTTTCCTCATAAATCTTCCAAATTTTTTTATGAACAATGACATGGCATCATTTCTTAGTTGATCAGCAACCTTCTCGACTGAACCATTTGGTTCTGTTCTAACAGCAGCTAAGGCAGTTGTGACGGCTGGAGTAGAGGGATCTCCTTCTCGAGTTTGCAGCTCAAACTCATAGGCCTTCAGATCAGCAAATAGGTCATGACGCTCAACCTTTTGTAGATCCTTGGACTCCCTCATTGCAATGGTCTTAACGTCCCACTCCTTGGGAAGACCTCTGATCACTTTTAGTGCAACTTCTTTGTTGGTATAAACTTTTCCAAGTGCATTTAGTTCATTGATGATACAGCTGACTCTTTCATCATACTCATGCATCGATTCTCTAGTTCTCATCTTGATATTATCAAACTTCTGAACAACAACAGAAAGTTTATTTTCTTTTGTTTGTTCATTTCTTTCACAAAGCTGGATCAGCTTTTCCCAAATTTCATTAGTTGTCTTACACATTTTGATCTTGCTGAAAGTTATTTTATCCAGCGTTTTGTACAGTATATCATTTGCCACATTATCCAAATTATCTTTTCTTTTGTCCTCAGCAGTCCATTCATCTCTGGGCTTTTCAATTCTATGAGGTGCCCCATTGGTGATTGCAACTGCTCTGTTGGCTTTCAGAATCTTCATTGGTCCGTCAGTGATGACGTACCATATATCATCGTCTTGTGCAGCTAAGTGAGCCTGCATCTTGATTTTGCAATCGTCGAAGTCTTCTCTGGAAAACATTGGGATCTGGTTGAAGGAAGAAATAATGAATAGTTTGAGTAGAAATATTTGGAGACAAGATACAACCGCTCTGATACCACAAGAAATGATCGGTTAGTATGTGATAAGTGTTTAGAATGGGCGGTCGAATAAAAACTCATGGATTATGTATTCTTCCGAATAATGGGTTCAGTTTAGTGACAAACTGACACTCGGTATCTCGTATGTCAATAACAATCAGTTTAACTGAATGATAGTTGCGGAAGTAAACTGACTGAAAGATAAAATTGAAAGGGGATCGGTTACGGTGACCGGAAGCGCAACGGAAGTTTAAAAAACAAATTTTTGTATCAAAAATTTCGGCCACCCCATTTCTTTGTGCAACAAGTACAAAAACACACAAAAATGTCATACATAG
This sequence comes from Primulina eburnea, assembly GCF_022965805.1. NCBI lineage: Eukaryota > Viridiplantae > Streptophyta > Magnoliopsida > Lamiales > Gesneriaceae > Primulina > Primulina eburnea. Next base: position 28,920,320 of record NC_133105.1, on the reverse strand, counting down.
GGTGTTTTAGAAATTTACCTATCAATCTTATAGATTGATGTAATGGCTCCAACTTAGTTGTCAAACAACTAAGCTCTTGATAGGAATGGCAATCTACAAGCTTCCTCCTCCTTGAATCTTTCCTTCAAATTAGGCCCACCACCAACTAGGTAGATCCACTCACATTTTGCACTAGAAAAATGTGAGGATTTTTCAAAGAGAAGATAATGTTTCCTCAACAAATTGAAGAACAAAAAAATGAAGAAAAATGGAGAGAAAGAGAGATGAAGATTTCGGCCATCTCATGTTGGAGGGAAGGAGAATGAGTTAATTTTTCTTGTCTTGGTTGTGAGAAAAGCAAAAAGCAAAAGGTGCATGCCTTGCATTATTTTAATAAAAAGTAATCTCCAACCCTTCACCTCCCATGCATGCATATAATATAGTTTTTAATCAAATTAAAAACTTTGGACTAAATTTAATTATCTCAAACACATTTGAGACTAATTAAACATTACTTGAATTTACCCAAGTCCCACTAGTTAAATAATTATTTTAATTGAGCTCTACAAGACTCAATATAATTTAATTAATCCAACACTTGAATTAATTTAATTATTTGGACTCTACTAGGTCCACTAGTGTTTAATTAATTCAACACTTGAATTAATTTATTTAGTCCATAATAATAATGTTTATGAAAATCACAATTTTCAATTACATTATTCTCTTGGCCAAATTTTAATTTAGGAACACTTCCATAAATCAAAATTTATATTTCTCTCATAGAAGTCAAACTTCTATTTTTCCTTACACTTATAAACTCATTTATAAGTCGTTTAACACATTGAACTATTTTCTCCTTTATAGAAGTCATACTTCTAATTTTCTTTACGCTTATAAACTCCTTTATAAGCCGTTCAACACATTGAACTATTTTACTTCTCAACGGGATCTAGAAAGCTAGCACTTGTGTGGCCCTCAATGGTTCATTGATACGACTAGCCGTGGGTTCACATCTCCATGTGATTCGGACTAAACATGTCCTTATATGAGCATACCCCAATTGCTCCATTCTTACTTATCAACACCTTGATAACAAGAACGTCAGAACTCAAGTCTGATAGTACCCAACCAATCATGTTAAACGCCTAGCAGCATCGCTTACATGATTCCCTAGGTATCAAATGATAGTGCCTGCAAGAACCATTCTATTATGGTTAGCGTACAGTACGGTCCCTTCAACTCATATATCCCGATCGATTCGACAACCATTGGTTTATCGAGAGTTGTCAATGAATCGATACTATGTGTCATGTCGTAGTTGCATCGATGGTGTAATCTATGAAACACCTTTCATAATTACAACCATACTCTGGCCAGAGATTTCGATCTATATACACATGATAACACATAGGATATCCATACCCGAAGGTAAGCGGTGAATCCCCGACTACAATGCATCGACTCCTATGTGTTTCGACAGAACACCCAACCTTGCCACCTGATGACCCCATAAGAGTCGGTAAACAAGTCAAAGTGTAATTCTAGCACATAGAGTCTCAATGTTGTCCCGGGTCATAAGGACTAATTCTGTACAACCATAAACCAGGACTTTTCCACTCGATAAGTGAGAACCACTTGGAAAGTCCTTTTATGGAGGGTTGTTCAGTGCACTCTACAAGGAGCACCTATCTGCATGTTCGGACATCACAATGTCCCCTACCAATGAAACATGGTACTCACATCGCAGATACTAGTCTCTAACTCGAGCGGCCTATATCCTTCTTAGTGGCGGCTGAATCGACTAGGAACCGTTTAGAATATACAGTATTACAAATATGAGTTTCATGATACTCATCATATGAGCATCTCATATTCTTTCTACTATTTGTATATTCAAGGGCTTTATCTATGCAGCTAGCATGGGTATACAGATAAAGATTTGCCAAAATAATAATTTCAAATATTATTAAAATAAAGACTGCTTATACATAGAGTTTCATTGTGAACACTCGGCCAACACTTGGCTCGACGGGCACCTACTCTAACAATCTCCCACTTGCACTAGAGCCAACTAACCTTATCTTCAAACCCATTGATTCGCGATGCATGTCGAATAATGGTCCAGGTAAAGGCTTAGCTAGTGGATCAACAACATTATCTGCGGAGCCGACTTTGTCAATAGACACTTCTCTTCTTTCCACAATCTCTCCGAGGATGTGGTACTATTTCAATACCAGTTTGGATTTCTGATGAGCTAAAGCTCCCGTGTTGTCACACAACGCCGGGATAGGAGCAACTCCATTAGGAATGACGCCCAACTCTTGGACGAAATTTCTTATCCAAACAGCCTCCCTTGCTGCATTTGATGCAGCAATGTATTCGGCCTCTGTGCTGAATCCGTAATATTGTCTTGCTTGGAACTCTTCCAAGAGACTGCAGCACCATTGAGCATGAATACAAAACCGGAGGTTGACTTCGAGTCATCGATATCGCTTTGGAAGCTAGAGTCGGTATAGCCTTCCAATTTTAGTTCTCCACCCCATAGACCAAGAAACAACTTATTGGTCCTTCTCAACTACTTGAGGATGTCTTTCACAGCTTTCCAGTGTGGAAGACCAGGGTTCGATTGATATCTACTCACTACAATTAGTGCCACGTCAGGACGTGTAGATATCATCACATACATGATGCTACCAATTGCCGAAGCATACGGAATGCGTGTCATCGCCACTATCTCTGCATCTGTCTCAAGAGACAGACTTGGATAGGGACACGCCATGACACATTGATAGATGTCCTCTCATGGACTCATCCATCGAGAAACGCTTCACGATGGTATAAATGTATGTGGACTGGGTGAGATCAAGCAATCTTTTCGATCTATCTCTGTAGATCTGTATCCCAATACAAAAATGCTTCACCCAAGTCCTGCATCGAGAACTTACTCGCTAACCTTATCTTAGTTGATTGCAACATTCCTACATCATTCCCAATGAGTAGAATGTCATCAACATAAAGCACCAGGAATGTCACAACACTCCCACTGACCTTCTTATACACACAGGGTCCCTCATGATTTTTAGTAAATCAAACTCTTTGATCGTACTATCGAATCTGAGGTTCCAACTCCTTGATGCCTGCTTTAGACCATAAATAGATCTCTGAAGTTTGCATACCATATGCTCACTTCCGACAGATGTAAACCCTTCAGGTTGAGACATGTAAATCACTTTCTTAAAATCCACATTAAGAAAGACTTGTCTTAACATCCATCTGCCATATCTCATAGTCATACCATGCAGCTATGACTAGCAAAATCCTTATGGACTTGAACATTACGACTGGGAAAAGGTTTCCTCAAAGTCAACTCCTTGTCTTTGAGTATATCCTTTTGCCACCAATCGCGTCTTGAAGGTCAATACCTTCCCATCCGCCCCAAGTCCCTATGGGAACAGTTCCCTCAGGTGGATCCACAAGATCCTACACTTGGTTTGAATGCATGGAATTCACCTCAGATTCCACTGCTTCAAGCCACTTGGATGAATCGGCATTAGATAATGCTTCCTTGAAGGTCCTTGGATCACATCCATGGTTAGGCTCATCATGGCCCTCTTCAAGAAGCAGACCATACCTCATAGGTGGTCTCGAGACTCTCTCGGATCTTCTAGGAGTTTGTATCTCCTCTCTTGGCTCTTCGGGTGTGGGTTCTATAATTGCGGGTTTCTCTCGAACCTCTTCGAGTTCTATCATCTCTCTTTTTCTATCCAATAGAAAATCCTTTTCAAAAAGGTTGCATTCCTAGAAACAAACACCTTTGTTTCTTGGGGATGATAGAAATAATATCCAACTTAATTCCTTGGATATCCCACAAAGTAACATAAAATGGATCAACAATCCAATTTATCTCCCACTACCTGCTTCACATAAGCAGGGCTCCCCATATTCTAAGATAAGAATATTTGGGAGGCTTACCCATCCATATCTCATATGGTGTCTGCCTTTGAATGGACATTTAACGGAATATCTTTTAATTTTAAGTTATAGAGATCGTTTTCAAGTTCTCAAGTACCAATCAAACATTCATTCATGTAAATGTTGCAAACACCTTTGCAAAATAAACAAGAATATCCATTTTTATCAGCATAGAAATGGAAACAATGTTTTACAAAATTAGGTACAAACAAAACATCTCATAAAATTAACTTAAACTATTGTTCAATAATAAGTAAACATCCTTAATGGCCTTGGCAGCAACTCTTGCTCCATTGCCTATCCTCAAGAAGGTCACACCTTCTTTAAGCTTCCTACTTCTTCCCATCACCTGTAACCCATTACAGAGATGTGAGTCACAACCGGTATCTAATACCCAAGAAGTAGAGTTAATTGAAATGTTTACTTAAATTTAGAACATACCGTTTCCAGAACACTTCTGGGCCAGATATTCCTTGCAATTTCGCTTCCAATGTCCAGGCTTCTTGCAGTGATGACAAACATCACCAGTCTTGTCAGCCTTAACTGGTCTAGCTGCCTCAACGGGATTCGGAGATTGCCTCAACAAGGGCACGTTCTTCTTGGGACGTTGGAAAGAACTCTTCTTTCCCTTCCCATGTGGATCAATCTTCGTACCAGATGAAGAATCCACATAAAGAACCAACTTCTCTTTCTTGATGGTGGATTCAAACGTAACAAGCATGTTTACCAACTCCTCAAGGGTCGGTTCCATCTTGTTCATGTTGAAGTTCACCACAAAAGGATCAAATGAGCTAGGCAGCGATAACAGCAATACGTCGGTGGTCAACTCCGAAGGCAAGATCATATCCATGCCAACGAGCTTGTCCACGAGCCCGATCACATTTAGGCCATGCTCATGGACCGAGGCCCCATCTCGCATACGCAAAGTGATCAGCTCCTTGACGGTTGCATGCCTAAGAGGACGCGTTTGCTCTCCAAAGAGCTCCTTGAGGTGCAAATGAATGTCAGCAGCACTCTTTGCACCCTCAAAACGCCTCTGCAGCTCATCATTCATAGAAGTCAGCATATAACACTTTGCTATCAAGTCATGGTCACACCATTCCTTGTAAGCCTGCAATTCCTCAGGAGTGCAGTCAGTCGGAGCCTCAACAGGGGGCGACTGAGTCAGTGTATATGTTACCCTTTCCGAATTCAAGACTATTTTCAAATTTCTTAGCCAAGTGAGGTAATTAGGTCCAGTTAATATGTGTTTGTCGAGTATTACAGATATCGAATTGGGCATCGAAGACATTGTCGATTTGTACTGAAAAGTGAAACAGATAAATGTTGATGACTATTTAAAATATTTGGTAAGATATAAAGTATGGACTTTAACTTTATAAATATTTACTCCCACTGTTTTGACATCTTTCACTACCCTCTATTGAAAACGGGAAACTCCTATCCTCAGTAGGTACGTAAGGTCCAATTAGCGAATTATGATCCCGATTATACAGCCAATCACAATTCCTAAAAGGTAGTTTCCCAATTGCATCACAATGCAACCCTTAACGTAAACTTTTGTCTCACGTTTGATTAGGACCCATTATAGACGTCGTTCATCTTTACGTGTCAAGCCTTACCCATTGATGTTGAACCTTAATGGACGGTCGCCATGAGTTCCCTCAATAATATGAGCCGAAATCATGGGAGTTCCACGTAGTTCACATCACCATGTCAATGGATGTCACAGCTTTCCGGCACCCAAAGCTCCCCCAATAATATGAGCCGAGCCCCGAGTACGGGTAGCGTTCATCATGCACCCATTGTCGATGGAAGACAAGGAAATTATAACCAAATTTATAATTCCCCTTTTCGGGCTTGATATTAATTTTGAATCTTATTCAAAATGAGGGTTTTTAGTTTTGAAAGGTCTCATCATTAATTTTATTTTAAAAGCTCGCCATGTTTGATCGTATGTTTGCCGGATTCATGCAACTTTGTTATTATCATAATAATAACGCACATACTCATTATTTATAACATATCATGCATATATTATAAACAGTAAACAAAACAAGGATGATCAATCGCCCCAATACTAACGGACCGTGTGAGCTAAACACGGGCCTAGGTCCAATCCTAGGGAAATGCACGGGATGCAAATGCAACATTTACATAAGCTTCCAATATTTACATGTCTTCGATCTTCATAATCATCATGGCCACCATCTTCCAATCTTGATCCTATTCTAATATTTACAAATAAATATCCATGGCACATAGGGATACATCTCATAGGGGGTGGGAACGGGCCATAAACCAAGCCCACTTTAAATTTGATAATTATTACAATCATTCAACACAAAATATCCTAGCATACACCTAGCAAATTGGGCTTGGGCTTTTGATCATCCTTCATGCATAATATCACATATCATACACCATCAATTAATTATCACAATAATTAATTGATCCAATATTATATATCTTGATCCATTCACTAACCGCCACGATTATAAACTAAATTAACAAAGTATACAAACACCTTTGTCTACTTTCAAATTAATTTATTTATAACCGAATTTCTTGTAAATCACCATTTACTATAAATAATTAAATTCCAACTTAAATTATTTATTTCATGAGAAAATATTTGCAACTTTTGTAATTTTAAACTTAAGGGCCCAAAAACTCATTTTTCACCAAAAATATTTTGGCCCATTTAAAATTCACAAAAGTGTTGGCCATCCAATGGCCCAACAACTCAAGGCCCATGACACTTTGATATTTCAAAACACATTTTGAAAACCCTAGTCGTCATCGCCGTCGCCGGAGCTCCGTCGCCGGATTCCGGCCAACTTAAATTTTTTTTTTTTTTTTTTTATTAAAAGGATGGGGCGTTTCGGGCAGCCCCTAGGGCTGCCCTTGCTGCCCGTTTCGGGCAGCCCTTCGGGCAGCTTGGGCTGCCCGAAATGGGCAGCAACAAGCTGCCGAAAAAATCCCCAAATGTGGCCTTGAAATTTGTTGCAAACTTTACACTCATGCGGTTAGAAAACGATCTCAACATAATATCTTGTATTTGCTACACAAAAACGTAACCATAGCTCGGATACCACTTGAAAGGGGATCAGTTACGGTGACCGGAAGCGCAACGGAAGTTTAAAAAACAAATTTTTGTATCAAAAATTTCGGCCACCCCATTTCTTTGTGCAACAAATACAAAAACACACAAAAATGTCATACATAGGGTGTTTTAGAAATTTACCTATCAATCTTATAGATTGATGTAATGGCTCCAACTTAGTTGTCAAACAACTAAGCTCTTGATAGGAATGGCAATCTACAAGCTTCCTCCTCCTTGAATCTTTCCTGGAGATTACTTTTTATTAAAATAATGCAAGGCATGCACCTTTTGCTTTTTGCTTTTCTCACAACCAAGACAAGAAAAATTAACTCATTCTCCTTCCCTCCAACATGCATATAATATAGTTTTTAATCAAATTAAAAACTTTGGACTAAATTTAATTATCTCAAACACATTTGAGACTAATTAAACATTACTTGAATTTACCCAAGTCCCACTAGTTAAATAATTATTTTAATTGAGCTCTACAAGACTCAATATAATTTAATTAATCCAACACTTGAATTAATTTAATTATTTGGACTCTACTAGGTCCACTAGTGTTTAATTAATTCAACACTTGAATTAATTTATTTAGTCCATAATAATAATGTTTATGAAAATCACAATTTTCAATTACATTATTCTCTTGGCCAAATTTTAATTTAGGAACACTTCCATAAATCAAAATTTATATTTCTCTCATAGAAGTCATACTTCTATTTTTCCTTACACTTATAAACTCATTTATAAGTCGTTCAACACATTGAACTATTTTCTCCTTTATAGAAGTCATACTTCTAATTTTCTTTACGCTTATAAACTCCTTTATAAGCCGTTCAACACATTGAACTATTTTACTTCTCAACGGGATCTAGAAAGCTAGCACTTGTGTGGCCCTCAATGGTTCATTGATACGACTAGCCGTGGGTTCACATCTCCATGTGATTCGGACTAAACATGTCCTTATATGAGCATACCCCAATTGCTCCATTCTTACTTATCAACACCTTGATAACAAGAACGTCAGAACTCAAGTCTGATAGTACCCAACCAATCATGTTAAACGCCTAGCAGCATCGCTTACATGATTCCCTAGGTATCAAATGATAGTGCCTGCAAGAACCATTCTATTATGGTTAGCGTACAGTACGGTCCCTTCAACTCATATATCCCGATCGATTCGACAACCATTGGTTTATCGAGAGTTGTCAATGAATCGATACTATGTGTCATGTCGTAGTTGCATCGATGGTGTAATCTATGAAACACCTTTCATAATTACAACCATACTCTGGCCAGAGATTTCGATCTACATACACATGATAACACATAGGATATCCATACCCGAAGGTAAGCGGTGAATCCCCGACTACAATGCATCGACTCCTATGTGTTTCGACAGAACACCCAACCTTGCCACCTGATAACCCCATAAGAGTCGGTAAACAAGTCAAAGTGTAATTCTAGCACATAGAGTCTCAATGTTGTCCCGGGTCATAAGGACTAATTCTGTACAACCATAAACCAGGACTTTTCCACTCGATAAGTGAGAACCACTTGGAAAGTCCTTTTATGGAGGGTTGTTCAGTGCACTCTACAAGGAGCACCTATCTGCATGTTCGGACATCACAATGTCCCCTACCAATGAAACATGGTACTCACATCGCAGATACTAGTCTCTAACTCGAGCGGCCTATATCCTTCTTAGTGGCGGCTGAATCGACTAGGAACTGTTTAGAATATACAGTATTACAAATATGAGTTTCATGATACTCATCATATGAGCATCTCATATTCTTTCTACTATTTGTATATTCAAGGGCTTTATCTATGCAGCTAGCATGGGTATACAGATAAAGATTTGCCAAAATAATAATTTCAAATATTATTAAAATAAAGACTGCTTATACATAGAGTTTCATTGTGAACACTCGGCCAACACTTGGCTCGACGGGCACCTACTCTAACAAAAATAACTGACAGTAACTAAAATAAAGTTCACACGATTTGTTTCTGGATGTTTGGAGAATAGCATAACTCCTATGTAAAGGCCCGTATTTCGTATTTGAAAATTTTCGAAAAAATTTGAAATTTTCTTTTTAAAGGTAAATAACTTGCCTCATTCATAAAATAAACTGAATAAAAGTTTTAATGTTTAATGTAACAGCGGAATAAAAGTTTTAAATGTCGAAATAGCAGCGGAAGTAAATATCTGTTTCAAAACAACAACTTAAAATAATTCATCGTGATAAAAATGAGTTTGCATAAAAATGATAATTAAACTGATAAATGAGGTCCTCGGGTTCCTAGAAATGCCGACCCAAGCTACCTCACTGGTCCCCGCCCTCGGTCCCGACCTCATCAGTACCAACAACAATCAAGTCTAGTGAGTCTAAAGACTCAACATGAATATATCGTAGATAACAAATAAATATATCATAAACTTTCATGCCGTGTAAAGACATCATGTCGTAAAACGTAACTTGAAAATATCTTGTCATGAGTAATTATAAATACGTGCATAACTGAACTGAAAATCATAAATGAAATGTTGCTCGATAGAGCCCTATCACGAAATAGCATAATAATAATTTTATGTTGAGAATATGTTCTTCTCAAGTGGCCCATAACGTGAAATGAATCGTCTGATCAGACTAAACCACGGCATACCGGGCGGTAGAGATCTACCAATACATGAACATGAACCGGTCAGTGACCACCGAATGAAGTGATAATCCCATGATAAGCTGCAATCCCATGAACGTGAAGTGGCCACAAGCAATATCGCATATATCTCAAAAATGAATATTTTATTTTTATGAACGTAAGATAATTAAATGTCCTGTATTATTTTATCGAATGAGTTGGATCGTTCCCAGGCTCGCTGCGACCTAATTCTAGCATGAAAAATATGCAACTAAACTTATCTTGACTAACATTTCAAAATCGACCGAAAAACTAGACAATTACGCCCAACTAACTTAGTATTCAACCATGGCTTCGTACCAACCCGAACCAACATCGAACCATCGTTTAGCCATGGTTAAAATACTCTTAAAATACTGTAAAACATAAACATAGGGCTGTAATATACGAAAATTGCGCAATGGAGGCCAAAACCATGAAACCCTCTTTCGAGAGTCACTTTGGCACATTGCACCGTAAATTCTTGTATGACCTCTAAACTTAACCGAATCACAAACGGCCAAAAACATGACCTTCCTAAATTGATGGGGTACTGTCCAGTCCAATGCCATAGGCTAAAAGCCAAACAAGAACTCGAAACACACCTCTGAACCGCGGGTACAGTTGCTGTAAAAAATACAGCAGCTGTTTGTGCATTTCCTTTCGTCGTTTGCAAGGCTAATGGCCATTGGGGCTTGAACCACCGACCAGAGCCTCTTCCCAACATCCTAAAGTATGCCTTGAACCATAGCTAAGGGCCCTATGCCAGCCACAATCCAAGCAACATCAGCAACATCACCACTCTTCCAACCGAGAACTAACATGCGCGTGGGACGTCTTGCTCGTTATTGTTGTCATGCATCATTCCAGTTACCATTTGATTGACCATGGCATGATCTAGACATTGTAAGATATGGTATGAACTATGGCTAAGAGCTAAAAATCCAACCAAGATCCAAGAAACACCACAAAACCAAACACCAACTCACACACCCAAAAACCAGAAAGATGAAACCGATGGGGGCTGTTCTTGTTTATTTTTAAAACCGATGGGAACATGAACCAAACCATGAAATGGCACCTTGGTCACATCCTAGACATTTCAAAGAAGGGTTACAACCATGGTTACAAACCCACAAGACAACCACGATTGGAACCTCCTTGTACACACCGAAAACAAGAAATTTCGAGAGACAAAATGACATGATTGGGGAGTTGCTGTCAAACGTGATGCAAGAGGGGGGGGGGGGGGGGCTGAAACCAGCGGACATCTCCCTTCTTAACACACCCTATATCATGTCCTAAAGCAACCTTGAGCCCCTGGAAATCTAACCAACCCTGAAACAACAAAAACATACCAACCGTGAAAGCATAGGAGAAACCGAAAAATTCTGCACATAAGTTTTCAAAAGTTCTTGACATGATTTCAGTTTTGCCTTTAAATTTATGCACAAGAAATGTTTTAAAATATTAATATGACTTGATTGACAAGTAAAAGAATGATAGAAACATGCCTTGGATTTTTGTTTTGAAAAGAAAACAAATCAAACGACGACACGGCGCAGCGGAGACGGAGTGCTCTTCACTTTCCACTAGTTTTCTCTCTTAATTCTTGCTAGGAGGCTCACGTTTTTTTTTTTCTCTCAAAGTGCACTGAAATTTCGAGAATGGTGACGGAGAAATGGCTAGGGAAAAATGAGGGAAGGTTGCAGGATAAAAGGGAGAAATAAATCTTTCTATCTTTCTAGTTTGTGAGATAAGGAATGATTTGATTATCAAGAGATTTTGAAGGATACTAGAAGGTGCACTTGGTAGAATATTTAGTCTAGGAACAAGGGTGAAAATTGCTTGATTATTTATTTGTTGGTGATTTAAAAGTGGGGGAAATTATCTACCTAAAAAAGAACAAGGAATGAGTTGTTAAACTAAATTAAATCTTTTAAAAGAAGGGGTGACCGAATTTTTTTGTGGTAAATGGGGATGGAATATTGCTAGATAAACATGGTAGAAATAATGCTTAAATGTTAATTAGTGGTAAATAAAATTTAAGGGATTATCTAACAAGAAAAGGATTAGGAAAGAATCAAAGGAATGGGTTGTCAAATATTGTTAATCTAGAAAAGGAGGAGGCCGATTTTTTTATTATCAACCAAGGTAGGGTAGGAAATTGCTTAATTATTAATTAAATTAGGATTTAAAAATGAAGGGATTATTTACCATGGAAGGGATAAGGAAAAGAAATCAAATAATGGTGAGTTGCCAAAATTTAAATCTTTTAAAGTGTAATGGCCGAAAATTATAATAAAATGGAGGAAGAAATATTTTTTAATTATTGAATTTTAAATCTCTAGTGTTTTATCTACCAATTAAATATTTTAGTGACTTAATAAATTATTTATGGAATAACATTATCTTGCATGCATGGCTAACATTTAAATTACTTAAATAATTTCTTAAACATTCTTTTACTTTAATTAACTTATTATTTATCTAAAATAAATTCTAGGAATGTTTTCTTAATATTAAATTTTATCTCAATACTCTCACTCCAGTCCGGCCTCACTTAATTAAATGAAAAGATAACAACTAAACTACTGCATAAAATAATTAAATTTAAATAAAAGAATTTAAATCCTCATGCATAAAAACCATTAAAATTTTAAATAATATTAATTATGCATGGTTTATACGTAGTCTGATTTATAGGTTCTACATCTTACGTCACCCCTTCTATCACGAAGATAGGATTATCACTAAAAGACTTTGATCGAATACAAATGTTGTACTGACCCACTTCAGTTTGGACTTAACATTGCCAAACTGAAACTATTAGTTCTCAATAACTTTTACAGTGCGTGACTGAATATAAGACAACTGAATGAATCTAACCAAGATTTCAAAGTTCTAAAAAGCTCGTAAATGTAGCCTTGATTGCTACTGAAAAATCTGATAAGAGTGAGCTCTTGATATTGAAATACGAGTGTTGATTTTAGTAGAGTAACATCAAGCTTGAATAGAATAGTAGTTTGCATGTTATTCTTCTCAGCTGCCCTCTTCACCTATTTATAGGCTTCCCTCTCAATGGTAATATTAAATAACATTTGAATCTTTATATCCGTTGATTTCCACGTCAATATTCTCTGACAGTCGTACACTGTAATATCTATCTGTTGTACTATTTGTCAGTTGTCGTTCTCAACTGATGATGTGTACAGCTGAGAGATCAGCTGATGGATACTTTGCTGCAAAAACTCATAACTAATTGTTTCAACTGATCAGTTCCCAAATGATTAGTCAGTTAGAATCGGCTTCAACTGCCGACGTGGATAAGATTTAGCTGGTACGCATTAATCTTCAGCTAATGACAACTAACAGTTGTAATATTTTAGTCAGTTAAGCTCGTTGCCTTTGATCAGTTATTCTAATACATTTCGAAGCTTAATTTGTCAAATCACTGATATATGTTTCCAACATCTTTGAGTACTAATAGTGGCATGTCATGTGCAACTAGGAAAACACCTTTCTCTAAAGCACATTTTTTGCTTTGTTCAGAGACTCCTTGTACTATTAACTCATCAGATCACATAGGATATCTTCTGTAACAGCCAAGCCCGGTGTACGGTACGGTTTAAGCTTTATGTGTTTATTGGGTTTTATGATTTAGAGGATTTGAGTTGTGTTATGGGCTATAGTTTAGTTGGTATTATTGTTTGTGGCTTGGTTGTTGTATTAGATGTTGTTGGTTGCGTCGTTTCAGCGTTGCAGATTGATTTTAGTTGCTTTGGATTGTTTCTTGGCCGAAAGGATACCGCACCCGCACTCTTGCAAGGACCGCACCCGCGGTCATTTATGTTGGATTTTGTGGTTTTTGCCGAGAGGACACCGCACCCGCGGTAGTGTTGAGACCGCACCCGCGGTGGTGACCGCACCCGCGGTAATTGCAGCACCGCACCCGCGGTCATCGTGCATGGATTTTATTTTGTTGTGCCGTGAGCTAGGCGCACCCGCGGTATTAGTATCAGCGCACCCGCGGTCTAGGTATGGGCGAGTTTTTAAGTTACTTTTTGGAGTTGTTGGCCATACCTTATCCTTTCATTTCCTCCATTTTTTGAGATTTCCTCTCTAGAACAAGGGTTTTCTTCCATTTCAATTGCTTCCTACCTTTGATTCTTGGATTTGTTTGGATTTCCGAGTTGAGATCGAGCTTCTTCGTGGAGAGAGGAAGCTAAGGTAAGTTTTTGGTTGAGTTCTATCATGGTGTTGGAAATGAGATGCTATAGGTTGATGTTGTTGTTGGTTTAATGGATTATTTGACTTGTATTTTTGGATATAGAGTTGATATTGGTGTTATTTATGGATTATTGTTGTAGGTGGTGTACCAAGAGTATAGTTTGGAAGTGTTCTATTGGTTTGTAAGTGGAATTTCAATCCTTTGCTCACATGATGTTATATGTATTGTATTTCAAAGGTTTCAAAGTGTTATTCCCTTCAATTGATCCATTGTTATGTATTGATTCCATTGATTATCTATTGGAGGCATTGTATGTCTCATTTATTGAAAAGGGAATACAAGAGAAAAGATATAGTTTCCAAAGTGATTGTCTAAATGCTATTGAGAATTCAAATGTTTTATTGGATTGATTGAATCATAGTCAGAGCATTGCATGCAATTAGTTGATCAACGCCCATAGGCTTATATCCCTCAGAGTTATCGGTTTATAATCGATTTGGGATACGAGCACCACAGTCAGAGATACTATTGATATCAATCCAACCAGAGAAAAGAGAATACCATCCCATTGCTATGTTATTGCTACAGTTATTGCTATAGTATTCATGTTTCAGAGTTGATGGTATTTATGATTTCAAGTCATGTTTTACAGAGTATACTATGTATCATTCCTATGTAGAATTCCACTTGCTGAGTTTTTATACTCATTTCAGTTATTTTCATGTGATGCAGATAAGAGCGATAGACCAGGACGTTGACTGTGGTCAGAGGTCATATGCATACGAAGATTGGAAGGATGATGTTTTTGCTAGTATTTTTGGGACATGATCATAGGAATGATTGTTTTGTATTTTTGTTAAATCATTTGAATGATCATGTTTTTATTTTGTAAACATTTTTATGAAATGTATTTTGAAACTCCTTCCAGTGTAAGAAAATTTTAAATTCCGCTGTATTATTTTATTGTTACGGGTCAGGGTGTCACATTTAGTGGTATCAGAGCCCCGGTTCTTCGGACCAATGCATATGACTTCGTCTACTTTCAACTGTCCGGGTATGTTTTCTTTGCATCTATTTATTCATTGTTATCTATTGATTGGTGTCTTGTGAGCAATTGTAGAGTATGCCACCTAAGAGGAAAGCAGTAGAGGGTGAGGATAGTTCTTCCTCTAGAGTTGTCGATGAGTTCGGCAAGTAGCTTAAGGAGCAGGCTAAAGTTCATAGTGAGCAGATTCAACAGCTGCTTCGATTGCAAGGAACAGGACAGGGTAGAGGCCAAGGTAGAGTTCCAGTAGCTCAGGCAGTTGGCACTGATGCCGTCTTTTCTGCTTTCAAAAGGATGGATCCACCGGAATTTTCAGGGAGCACCGATCCTTTAGTTGTAGTTGAGTGGGTCAAGGCTCTAGAGGCGATCTTCGATCATCTCCACTACGAGGACAGAGACCGTATTAGCTGTGCTGTGTTCATGTTGGTTAAAGCTGCTCGCATATGGTGGAATGCGACCAAGGTTGGAGTTGACGTCTCGACACTGAAGTGGTCAGAGTTTACAGATTTGTTCTACGACAAGTACTTTCCCGATGCACTTAGAGCGAGGAAGGTTACGGAGTTATTGGAGCTTCGACAGGGGAGCTTGGATGTCGGTGAGTATATTCTCAAGTTTGAGGAGGGTTGCTTGTTTGCTCCTTACATTGCTTCCAATGACAAAGATAAAGGCGCTCATTTCATTCGAGGCCTTAGAGCTGAGATTCGTCGTGATATCAATATGTCCAAGGCTGTTACTTTCAAGGAGATTGTGTCCAAGGCATTGTTGGCCGAACAGGATGAGAAGGACATCACCAGAGAGAGGCAGGAGAGGCACCAAGCTGTTGTTCAGAGAGGCCAGGGCTCGAATCAGAGGGGCAGAGATCGTTTCAAGGGCAAGGGCAAGATGGAGTCGAGTCCTAGACCACCACCAGTTCCAGTTGATCCCGAGAAGCCACTGTGTCCAAAGTGTGGCAAGCATAATCGAGGAGAGTGCAGATTTGGCACTCATTCTTGCTATCGTTGTGGCACGGCAGGCCACGTTGCCAGAGATTGTCCACGAGGAGCTAGCCAAGGGAAGGTGCAGGGTCGTATCTTTACGATGACCAAGGAAGGTATTAATCATGATTCTTCATTGATCTCTAGTACTATTTTTATTTCAGGCAGAGTAGCTACGACTTTGATAGATACTGGTGCTACTCATTCTTTTATGTCTGAATTGTTTTTGAGATCTTTGGGTATAGTTCATTCTGTTCTTCCCCTCCAGCTTAATGTTGTTTTACCTTCGGGGGACGTGTTATGCCCGACATCGATTGTGTTTGCGTGCCCTGTTCGTATTGAAGAGCGAGTTGTCTTCGCTGATTTGATTGTTATCCCTATGGTTGCCTTTGATGTTATTCTTGGCATGGATTGGCTTTCGACTTACCGTGCAGTTATCGATTGTGTTGCTAAGAAGGTGACTTTTGCAGATGATGGCCAGGGAGGAGTTCTCGCCAGCTCAGGTACTTCGCTGGTCCTTCCTTTTATTTCTTGTCTTGAGGCTGAGAAGTTGCTGTGTAGAGGTTGTGATGTGTTTCTGGCTTCTATTGTGGATGTGGATAAATTGATTAAGTTGAATATAGATGATATCGATGTTGTGAGGGAGTTTGCTGATGTGTTTGAGGATGATGTTCCGAGTTTGCCGCCGGATAGAGATGTTGAGTTTTCGATCGATTTAGCTCCAGGTACGGTTCCTATTTCTAAGGCTCTGTACAGGATGGCCCCTACTGAGATGAAGGAGTTGAAGGCGCAGTTGCAGGATCTTTTAGACAAGGGTTTTATTCGTCCGAGTTCTTCACCTTGGGGAGCTCCGGTTCTGTTTGTCAAGAAGACGGATGGTTCTTTGCGACTGTGTATCGACTACAGGGAGCTTAACAAAGTGACTGTCAAGAATAAGTATCCGTTGCCACGGATAGATGATTTGTTTGATCAGCTCCATGGTGCTACTGTATTCTCGATGATTGATCTTCGGTCTGGCTACTATCAGTTGAAGGTTAGGGAGTCTGATATCCCTAAGACAGCGTTCCGGACCAGGTACGGTCACTATGAGTTTATGGTTATGTATTTTTGTTTGACCAATGCTCCTTCAGTCTTCATGGACTTGATGAACCGTGTGTTCAAGCCTTATCTGGATAGCTTCGTCATTGTCTTCATCGACGACATATTGATCTATTCCAAGACCAGAGAGCTTCATTCTGAGCATTTCAGAGTTGTTCTTCAGTTGTTGCGAGAGAAGAGGCTGTTTGCCAAGTTGAAGAAGTGTGAGTTTTGGCTGGATCAGATTTCTTTTCTAGGCCATGTCGTTTCGAAGGATGGCATTGCTGTTGATCCATTGAAGATAGAGGCGATTCAGAATTGGCCTATTCCTACCACTGTGTCTGAGGTACGCAGTTTCCTTGGTTTGGCGGGTTATTATCATCGTTTCATTTCAGATTTCTCCAAGATTGCCCTGCCATTGTCCAATTTGACGAGGAAGACTGTGAAGTTCGAATGGTCCATTGATTGCCAGAGTGCATTTCAAGAGTTGAAGGATAGATTGACGACAGCTCCTGTTCTTTCATTGCCCAGTGGTTCTGAGGATTTTGTTGTCTTTACCGATGCGTCGAAGAAAGGCCTTAATGCAGTGCTGATGCAGCGAGGTAAGGTCATTGCCTATGCTTCTCGCCAGTTGAAGGATTATGAGAAGAATTATCCGACGCACGATTTAGAGTTGGCAGCTGTGGTTTTCGCCCTGAAAATTTGGAGACATTACTTGTATGGCGAAAAGTGTGAGATCTTCACAGACCACAAGAGTTTGAAGTATCTGTTTTCCCAGAAAGAGCTCAATATGCGACAGAGGCGGTGGTTAGAGCTTGTCAAAGATTATGATGTGACGATTAGTTACCACCCAGGGAAGGCGAATGTTGTGGCTGATGCTTTGAGCCGGAAGTCGAGTTCTTCTTTGAGTTCTTTGATTCAGAGGCCGTTGTTGATGGTCTTGCATCGAGAGGATATTTCTTTGGTAGTTCCGGGAACCATTGCTCGCCTTTCAGCGTTGGTTATTCGGGCTACATTGAAGGACATGATCCGTAGAGAGCAGTCGACTGATGTTCAGTTGACAGAGTTGAGAGCTAGAGCAGAGGAGAGAGGGAACTCAGAGTTTGGTTCGAATGGTGATGGTTTGGTGACTTTCAGAGGCCGTATTTGTGTTCCTGTTGGCGATGATATTCGGCGGGATATCTTGGCAGAGGCTCAAACCGCGCCATATTCGATTCATCCAGGCAGCACGAAGATGTATCAGGATCTTCGTCGACTCTTCTGGTGGCCAGGTATGAAGAAAGATATTGCTATGTTCATTTCTCAGTGCCTTACTTGTCAGTAGGTGAAGATTGAGCACCAGAGACCTGCTGGGACATTGTTGTCATTGCCGATTCCTCAGTGGAAGTGGGAGCATATTTCGATGGATTTCGTGACTGGTCTTCCCAGGACGCAGAAGGTTTTTAACTCCATTTGGGTTATCGTTGATCGATTGACCAAGTCAGCGCACTTTCTTCCAGTCAAGACGACGTACTCCCTGAATCAGTATGCTGAGGAGTATGTAGCAGAGATTGTTAGACTTCACGGTGTCCCTGTGTCGATTGTGTCTGATCGTGACCCCAGGTTTACTTCAGAGTTTTGGAAGAGTTTACACAGAGCTATGGGTTCGCGGTTAGCGTTCAGTACAGCTTATCACCCTCAGAGCGACGGTCAGTCAGAGAGAGTCATTCAGATTCTTGAGGATATGCTCAGAGCTTGTACTATCGATTATCCAGGTAGCTGAGATTCTAAATTGCCTCTTGTGGAGTTCACGTACAACAATAGCTACCAAGCGACGATTGGGATGGCACCGTATGAGGCTCCTTATGGCAGGAAGTGCAGATCTCCTTTGTTTTGGGATGAGGTTGGAGAGAGGAAGATGTTGGGTCCCGAGTTGGTCCAGCAGACTGCCGATGTTGTTGCTGTTATCCGTGAGAGAATGAAGACTGCTCAGTCGAGATAGAAGAGCTATGCAGATGTTCGGCGTAGGCCGTTGCAGTTCGAGGTTGGTGATCACGTGTTCTTGAAGATAGCACCTCTCAAGGGTGTGATGCAATTTGGCAAGAAGAGCAAGTTGAGTCCTAGATTCATTAGCCCTTTTGAGATCTTGGACAGAGCCTACAGATTAGCCCTACCGCCAGATCTTGACAGAGTTCACAATGTGTTTCATGTATCGATGCTCAGGAAGTATGTTGCGAATCCTTCCCATTTCCTTCACCAAGAGCCATTGGACTTGACGCCGAATTTGACGTACCAAGAGATTCCGGTCCAGATTTTGGATCGCACAGTTAGAGTATTGAGGAACAAAGAGATCGGCATCGTTAAAGTCCTTTGGAGGAACCATTTGATCGAGGAGGCTACGTGGGAACCAGAGGATGAGATGAGAGAGAAGCATCCTGAGCTGTTCGTGCAGTGACGTCAATTTCGCGGACGAAATTCCTCTAAGGAGGGGAGATTGTAATAGCCAAGCCCGGTGTACGGTACGGTTTAAGCTTTATGTGTTTATGGGGTTTTATGATTTAGATGATTTGAGTTGTGTTATGGGCTATAGTTTAGTTGGTATTATTGTTTGTGGCTTGGTTGTTGTATTAGATGTTGTTGGTTGCGTCGTTTCAGCGTTGCGGATTGATTTTAGTTGCTTTGGATTGTTTCTTGGCCGAAAGGATACCCACCCGCACTCTTGCAAGGACCGCACCAGCGGTCATTTATGTTGGATTTTGTGGTTTTTGCCGAGAGGACACCGCACCCGCGGTAGTGTTGAGACCGCACCCGCGGTAATTGCAGCACCGTACCCGCGGTCATCGTGCATGGATTTTATTTTGTTGTGCCGTGAGCTAGGCGCACCAGCGGTATTAGTATCAGCGCACCCGCGGTCTAGGTATGGGCGAGTTTTTAAGTTACTTTTTGGAGTTGTTGGCCATACCTTATCCTTTCATTTCCTCCATTTTTCGAGATTTCCTCTCTAGAACAAGGGTTTTCTTCCATTTCAATTGCTTCCTACCTTTGATTCTTGGATTTGTTTGGATTTCCGAGTTGAGATCGAGCTTCTTCGTGGAGAGAGGAAGCTAAGGTAAGTTTTTGGTTGAGTTCTATCATGGTGTTGGAAATGAGATGCTATAGGTTGATGTTGTTGTTGGTTTAATGGATTATTTGACTTGTATTTTTGGATATAGAGTTGATATTGGTGTTATTTATGGATTATTGTTGTAGGTGGTGTACCAAGAGTATAGTTTGGAGGTGTTCTATTGGTTTGTAAGTGGAATTTCATTCCTTTGCTCACATGATGTTATATGTATTGTATTTCAAAGGTTTCAAAGTGTTATTCCCTTCAATTGATCCATTGTTATGTATTGATTCCATTGATTATCTATTGGAGGCATTGTATGTCTCATTTATTGAAAAGAGAATACAAGAGAAAAGATATAGTTTCCAAAGTGGTTGTCTAAATGCTATTGAGAATTCAAATGTTTTATTGGATTGATTGAATCATAGTCAGAGCATTGCATGCAATTAGTTGATCAACGCCCATAGGCTTATATCCCTCAGAGTTATCGGTTTATAATCGATTTGGGATACGAGCACCACAGTCAGAGATACTATTGATATCAATCCAACCAGAGAAAAGAGAATACCATCCCATTGCTATGTTATTGCTACAGTTATTGCTATAGTATTCATGTTTCAGAGTTGATGGTATTTATGATTTCAAGTCATGTTTTACAGAGTATACTATGTATCATTGCTATGTAGAGTTCCACTTGCTGAGTTTTTATACTCATTTCAGTTATTTTCATGTGATGCAGATAAGAGCGACAGACCAGGACGTTGACTGTGGTCAGAGGTCATATGCATACGAAGATTGGAAAGATGATGTTTTTGCTAGTATTTTTGGGACATGATCATAGGAATGATTGTTTTGTATTTTTGTTAAATCATTTGAATGATCATGTTTTTATTTTGTAAAAATTTTTATGAAATGTATTTTGAAACTCCTTCCAGTGTAAGGAAATTTTAAATTCCGCTGTATTATTTTATTGTTACGGGTCAGGGTGTCACATCTTCACCTGTAAGCGAATGGTGAATCACCGACTACAATACATTTGCTCTTACGTATTTCGAAACTACACCCAACCTCGCCACCTGATGACCCTCGATGGAGTCGGTAAACAGATCAAAGTGCATGCTAGCAGGAATAGTCCCTACATTGTCCCGGGTCAAAAGACTAATGGTGTACAACCTATTCCACTCGATAAGTGAGAACCACTTGGATGGTCCGAGGGAGGGTTGTTCAGTGCATCATCATATTATCACACATCTGTGTGAATGGACATATCCATGCCCTTGCCAATGAAACATGTTGTTTACACCACAGGTGTTAGTCTCAAGCTCGAGTGACCTTTATCCTTGTTTTAGGAGGTTGATTTGACTAGAAACTTGTTTAGAATATATGGGACACTTCCTAATGAGTTTCATGATCTTACGTTGTGCTGCAGACCTCATGGTACCTATTGTATATTCAAGGAATTTATCTATGCAGCTTGCATGGGTATACAGATAAATTATAATGTCATAATCAAATAAAATCATAAAATATTATTACAATAAAATGTTTTGTTTTACATTAGAGTCAATAAAAGCCCTAGCAACATGTTGGCTTGCCGGACACCTACTCTAACAATGGGCTACTATGGATAAGAGGTTAAGGGCTGTACACATTGGGATCCATGGTGTCAAGGGGATGGAGTCACCAGGTAGGCACAATTTGGTGAAGGCCGATCACATTTTTCCTTGGTGGTTGGTCTCAGTTGGGCTAGATCGGAAGATGGGAGAGATGGTAAGAAGCCGGCGATGCAAAGGCTGTTCCAAGCCTTAGATCTTACCCTGGTGGTTTTGAGTCATTGCCTAGGATGAATCGAACACCGCTAGTCTTGGTCATAGAGCCGAACGAGGGAGATAAGTGCAGGGGTGTCTCGGTTGGGGCTTGGTGCAAGGGCTCTAACGTGGTAGCGCTTAATAGCGTGCATGATGCTGAGGGCTAGGGTTAGGTCGGTCAAGGAGGGTCCAGAGGTGGGATAGGAAGATTTGATTCTGGTATGATCCTCGTTGGTTTGAGCTAGGGCCGAAATTTAGGAGGATAGATACGCTAGTGTTTTCGGTGTTTGTGGGCTGAAAATTCCAGCAAGCAGCAACGTGTTTTATTGGGTTCAAAATGGATGGAATTGGGTCGTCTAGGGGCTGGTAGGGAGTTATTATATTTTGGTTTAAGTTTGGAAAGATTTGGTTAAGTTTTAGGTTGATTCGGGTTAAAATCGGGACTCCTGTCCAAGTTTTAAAACGAATCAAATAAATTATGAAACGAGCTCAAGGTTACGTCTAGGAAATGATTATATATATGCTTTGAGGTGTTTTTAAGAGTTTGTTTGGCTTCGGGTTGAAAGTTTGAGGTCAAGAGGTAAAATGGTCAATTAGGGTTTCTAGGGACAAAATGATCATTTTGCACTCGGGTCGAGTTAGCAGTCCTGGCGGCGCCCCGATAACAAAATTACACTTTTGTAATGCATATGTTGTCATGAACATGTCCTTTTATAGAAATATGAAAAATACGTTGCATGCTTGATTTTAAGAAAAATTTACGTATACGCATGATTTTATAAGTGATGAATATGATGACATGTTTTGAAAGAAGGTAGTTGGTTGTGAGTAATATGAACATGATAATATGATGACATGTAAGGCCAAGGCTCAGTGGATGGGTAATATTGTCGCTGATGTCCCCGCCGCTGGGTACCGCGGTTATACGTAGATG
The DNA here is from genome assembly GCF_022965805.1 of Primulina eburnea. Classification (NCBI taxonomy): domain Eukaryota; kingdom Viridiplantae; phylum Streptophyta; class Magnoliopsida; order Lamiales; family Gesneriaceae; genus Primulina; species Primulina eburnea. The sequence goes on along the minus strand of NC_133105.1, from coordinate 28,897,421 downwards.
GATCCATCAACTAATACGATGATATTAAAGTCACAACTAATAAACGTAATTTAAATAAAGAAAATGAATATGTATATGCTGGTATGTTGATACATGTTTTGGACATGTTATGCTTAACACAATATGTTTAAGTTCATGCTTTTAAGATCATGAAATGTATGTTGACTACAACATTTTTCACCGTTTCATGTTATGCATATGTACTTGTTATAACGATTATAGTGTGTTGAGTCTTTAGACTCACTAGGTGTTTATGATGTAGGTGAGCATATTGATGAGGAGATTGGAGGCGCCGAAGACTGAGAAGGTGGATATGGATGTGTACATGCTAATCCCAGGACTATATTTTTCCTCACATTATGTTTATGAATTAAGAGGTACCATAGATATTTTTTATACACTTTTGCTTTATATATCGATGGTTGTTAGGACTTTGCATGTTGTTGGTTCGACAGGGTTTTTGACATATTTTTAACTGCACTACTTTTACAAGTATGGGAATTCTTTTATTTTAAAATGTGTGTTTTACAGTAGTATTGCATGCATGCATTTAAATTCATTTTCGATATTTAGCATAAAAAATTAGCAGTATTTTAAGTAGTAGACATTTCAGTTGTTATCAGAACAAGGGTCATGTATAGAGTTGTGCCATCGCCAACTTCAGAAGCTCAGTCGTCATGCTTCAAGTCTGTAATTTTAAATTTTTTAATGTTCTCACCTGCATGTTTACATGATATACGTATTACAGTACATGTTTATCTGTCTATATGAATGTTACGACATGAAATGAGAAATTATATGATTTTAATGCATACTGGCTTTGTGGTAGAATTGGACATGATTAAGAATTTGGCTCATCGGCGTTAGGAAAGGTTGAAATGATTTGACTATATTGATTTTTGGTTTGTAGTACAGATGTCATAATTTTTGGGTCATAAGTTAGTCATCAAGATTATGAATGCTTTTGGGACATGTAGATTTTCTAAGAAAATACTGATTATTCGTGGTATTGTTGAGTTAATTTTTGAGAATTTCATATAAGGCATAATGATTCGAAGAATACGACACTCTTTAAAAGTACAAAAATGTATAATTTGAGATTTTAGGTATTGATGGAAATGTAAGATTGATTATGAGAATTGATTTTGGGTTTAATAAACTTACGATGATTAAAATTTATGTTATGGGAAACCTATGAAATGGAATTAGGAATGCAAAGAACTTATGGTTAATTGTATAACTTTTGAAAATGAGGACCAATTGGATAATTCTCGAGGAAATTAGGAATTAATTTTGCAATTGTTAAGAAATTTGGAGACTGATTTAGCAATAAGTGTGAATTGAACGATTTTAATGATATGAATTTTCGATGATTTAGGCTTGAAGGAATATTTAGAACCTTGAAATATCTGTGTTATAATGTTATAGGAAATGGAAATCAAGGGCACTGTAGTATGAATCAATATTGGGATTGAAAATCTAAGCGTTAGTAGAATAATGCGGTAGCAAATTAAGAATTTAGAGGGAGGACAATTTAAGGTAAAGTTGATCAATTATTTAAGTTATAGGATTAGACATTAAACTAACATATTTTTGGGAACCTATGTATGATGTATCATATGTTCTAGTCATGATATTAATAGTTAAAATTATACATTTTTTAGGATTAAACTTTTTTTAGAAAATTGGGTATGAATTATGGTTATGTTACTTGAGAGATGTATGTAAGAAGTGAGATAGACACCATGTCTTGAGGAATTTTTGAAAGTCGTTAAGAAACTAAAGATTAAGTGGATATGTTTATTAGAATTATGTTATCTATGACTATTTGGGTTGGGTAAGTTTGAATTCCCAGTTTATGATATAGGTGTTCATATAAAATTTTGGGTGAAATAAAAACAAAAAAGAATTAGTTGTGTTCAACATAGGTTACTGTTGCGTAATTTCCCGCTCAAGCACACGGTTGTCAAGTTTTAATATATGTGAGTAAAATATCGTTCCCACGAGGAGTGTAAACTAAAAACATATCAGTACTTGTAATTATAATAATCCCGAATTTATCTAGAAAATTCAGTAAAATATTCGATTTGCTTAACCGAATTAATTAAAAGCAAAGAATTAATCTAACTCACCGAGTTGAAAGATAACAATGAGAGAAAATATCTAGAGAAATGATTTCACTAAGTTTCCGTGATAATTATTCCCCGTTAAGTTTATATTCATGAATGGCCAAGAACACTTAATTGTTCTATTCCCCCTTTCCCAAGTGACGAATAAACTGTATCATTCAAACATCGATTCAAACATTTCTAATAAGAGTCTCAATTTAAATGATAAATGCAAACGATGTTCTTGCCTAAGCCTCGCTAAATTTATACGCCTTTCGAACGATAAAAACATTCAACGATGTGTATCTAATTATCTATAATCCTAGTTCCTCTCATGAGTTGTAAAATTAATCAAACAACACACAATTTATGGCCAGTAAATTGCAATAAAATAAACACAGAGAACAAAATTAAACAACAACGGAATTCAATCAAATAAACAACATCAAATCATCGCGTCCAAAAAGCTACATCATTCTCTAGACTGGGAAATTAGTTCATGTCGAATTCTAAATAAAAATAACACATGTTTAAAGTTTTAGATATCATAACACAATAAAATATAAAAGTCAAAGAATAGATGAAAAATCCGAAGTTTCGTCTCTATCCCCAGATCTGACTTTCTTTGTATTTGTGATCGATCTTCGCACACCAGATCTTCTTCTCGTGTTCGCTCTTGCTCTTCTGTGTGTTTTTCTCTCCAAAATGGCGTCCCTTGATTTTGAACCCTCACTTCCTTTTTATAACCACGTCTGGGTCTAAATTGAAAACCCATTAATTATGTCCTCGCCGCCATTAGCGCCGCGGCGCAGCCCTAGGTGCCCGTCATTCATGAGTGTAAGCGCCGCGACGCTTGTTCCTTAATGCTTAGGCGTTTGATCTTGTGTTTGAGGTGCCGCGGCTCTCGTTCCTCGGCAGTGAGGCGCCGCTGCGCTTGTTGGGCATCTCCGAGGCGCTCGTTCCTTGGCCTAATGAACAATGCGGAGCTACATTGTGGTGCTGCGACTCTCGTCTATCGCAGTTTCACCCTCAAAATTACCTCTGATGGCTCTAAACCATCCAATAGTTGTCTATCCCCTGCACAACACAAAAACAAAAAAAAACCAAGCATAATTTTTTTCGAAAAAAACATAGATCAAATGGATAAGCATATAAATTAAGTGCAACACTTGCACTTATCAGTTACCAATGAACGAATATGAAGATTTTTATCGAGTAAGAAATCAAAAATCTTGATAAGTGGATTCTAGAATTGTACTGATTTTAAGTGAAGTTGAATTATTAAAGTTAGTGTAATGCTAACATGTGATAACTTACTAAGTTTTATACGCTAGTATTAATTAAACATTAAGGACACGTCAGAATGAGACATTCGTTCCAATGAGGAAAGTCCAAGTGTTTTAGGCCTCAACTATATTGTAATTGGGAAAGAAAATAGTTTAGACATGTAATTGATGCTAGAAGGGTTTTATAATATAGGTAGAAGATCGATATTGTATATTTGAGTTTTATGGATTAATGTTACTCGAAAATTAAGATTTGCAAAAATTTTATATTTGGGATGTACTTGTAAATAGTTAAATTATGTTAGTTTGGTGCCGCAAGATAGAAGTCGATCAATAAATCTTGATGTTAAGATCTTTGAAGTTGAATTGCATAAATGCTAATATTTGGATTTAAAGCCTTAGCATAACTTGAATTCAATAAATTTAAGAAAAGGTGCTTTTGGGATTTCAATATTGAAATGTAATAGGTCATTAAACATTTTGTGTATAGCATAAGAAAATCAAGGTGTGATAAGTTTGGACCTCCACTTCTATTACAAGGATTTGCGAGGAAAGTAAAATTTCGAGGTCATATTAAAATAGAACTAAGTCACCATAGGCCGTTTTAAGTTGAGATTGACAACGAGGAAGTCGAAGGCAAAATAAATTAGGATTGAGGAGACATAAGGACATGCTAACAATTATTTTATCAGAGTGACACAGCGGAAGCGTGGATTATTGAGATACTAGGACGAAAGAGAATTTCAGGGACGAAATTTAATTTAAGGGGGATAGATTGTAACGTCCCAAAAATTTGAAGGCCCACGTGAACTATATGCATGCAAGTTATAAAATTTCTTATGTATTTTAATTAATTTATTTTTAACGCATTAATGCATGATTTTAACATGAATATATATGTTTAATTATTTGTTCATTAAGATTGTATGATATAAGGCTATTAGCAATATTTCATGCTTGAACGAGGAACGGAGACCGGAGATAATTAATGAAAAATATTTTTAATAAATATTTATTTTTAATTATTTAATATACTGTGTTAATAAGGTGATTTTTGAAAAAGAACCTTGTTAAGTTAATTTTACTCGACGAGTCTTATTTTTAGCTAGGACGTAAAATTTAACGAGTCAGATGACTTTTTGAGGATTCAGACAATATTTTCAAAAATATATCTAAACGAAATATTTTTCGAGAATGTTTTTGGATTTAATGGGATTATTGTATTGCTTAATAGGACCAAAAATCTTTCTGTAATAGCCAAGCCTGGTGAACGGTACAGTTTAAGTTTTCGTATGTTTATGGATTATTTGGTTTAGATAATAAGAGTTGTGATTATGGGTCATAGTATTGTTGGTTATTATTGTTTTGTGGCATTGTTGATATTAGTTGTTGGTAGTTGTACTGTATAAGCGTTGCGATTCGATCTTTGTTGCGTAGCGCATTTTGTTGGCTACAGAGGTGACCGCACCCGAACTCAAAAGAGGACCGCACCCGCGGTCATTATTTCTGATTTTTGTGTCGAAGTGCCGAAGATATACCGCAACCGTGGTCAGGAAGACACTGCACCCGCGGTGTGTAGGCCGAGATCAGAGCGCACCCGCGGTCGTTAATAGAGCGCATCCGCGGTCGTCAATCATGGAATTTTGGATGAGATGCCGAAGGCAAAGCGCACCCGCGGTGCAGAAGGCAGCGCAACCGCGGTCTGTGAACAGTAGAAGCGTGTTTTCGGATTTTAAGTGTTATAAGTGGTTGAGTTGGCTCATTTCTCTCATTTCCTTCCCCTCATTCTCGATTTTTCTCTTTAGGTGAGCTAGGGTTCCATTTTCTTTCTTTTGTTCTCTTGATTCAAGCCTCTTGTTGGATTATTGAAGTGAGAAGAAGGTTATTTTTGGATCAAGGAAGCTAAGGTAAGCTTGTGGTGTAATTTATTCTTGGTTTAGTGTTGGAAGAAATCATGGGTTTAGTGTTGGTGTTGGTTTTATGGATTATTGATATGGGTTTATGATTATTGAGATGTTGATGGTGTAATTTATGGTTTATTGTTGTAGGAATTCAACCAAAGGTATAGAACCAATTGTTCCAAGTGTTGTAAGTAGAATTTCATTCCTTGTGCTCACATGATAATATATGTATTGTATTTCAATGGTTTTAATGTGCTATTCCCTTCATTTGATTCATGATTATGTATTGATACATTTGTGGTATATTATTGGAGGCATTTTATGTCTCAATTGTGAAAAGGGAATACAAGAGATTAGAGTCTTCAAATTGTTTGATAAAATGCCAAAGAGAGAGTTCAAATGATTTATGGATTGATAGATACATAGTCAGAGATTGGTCTTTCCTCCCGCTGCTACTACCTCCACTCTCGAATCTGGAAGGGGGTTGAACTGAAGGTTGTGGCGGTCTCGGAGTCACAGCGACATACGAAAGTCCTCGTTGCTTAATCAGACCCGCTTCCGCTCCCTTGGCTCGGTTCAAGGCATCTGCAAAATTGTTCGTTCTGCCGGTAATCACCAAGGTAAAAATATCAGGATTCAAGCCATTGATAAATTGATCTGCAACGGCCTCATCATTTTCTGCAACATGAGGAGCAAATCGGAGCAATGTCGACAACTTTGCCACATATTCTTCGAAGTTCAGCTGTCCCTGTCTTAAATTGGCAAACTCGGCACCTTTATCCTTTCTGTATGACACGGGAAAGAAACGTTGATAGAACTCTGCTTTAAAGACTTTCCAAGTGATCTCTGTGCCACGATGCTCCAACGCTCTTTTTGTAGTAAACCACCAGTTCTTTGCGACTTCATGCAGTTGATGCCCAATTAACTTCACTCGGCGTTCATCGGTATATTCAAGAGACTCAAATAACATCTCGATATCATCTAACCAGCTCTCGCAATCAATAGCATTCTCTGTACCTTTTAGTGTCGGCGGTTTGAAGGATTGAAATCGTTTTAATAATGTCTCCATCGGTGTTGCAGTAACATCCATCGAATCATTCGAAGTACTGCCCTGCTCTGGCCCCGGACGCACAGGCACTGCTGCTCTTTGGGGAGGCATATCTGATTATCAAACGGATTAGTACACATTCTATAATCTGTTTCAGTCCTCCTCTGATCATATACATCTGATCCATAATCGGTTCTGCTTCATTTTATTCTTAATACATGTCGCAATCAATCAAATAAGCAATTAAACATGTATAACCGCAAGAAACATGCTTCCACATAGAACATATGTAAATCAACATACAATTAATAGAATGGTAGCATCATCAAAGCAAAGAAGACGACTCGATCAACCCCGCTCACTTGCTTCTAGTTCAGTCTACAGAACTTACGGCTCTGATACCACCTGTTGTGGGGACCCGGGATCTAACTCAATTGTCTTTGGGATTAATTGGATCTTTGCTAGAAAATATGGGTCAAAATTTTACTTTTAATATAAAAAACAATTGTATATAAATCATACATCAATGTTATCTCTATTTTATTACAACAAACGTCGGTACATGTCTTGTTCCGTTACGGTCATACAAAATAGTGTTTTTAAAAACAACTACAGATTAAATGTAGAACCACTATTTCATCTTCTACGCTCGAAATCACCACTCTATCCAATCTCAGTCACGCTCTTCTTGACCCTGATCCTGTCCCACCTGTTTTCATTCACACATGCACACACAACAACAGCCGGATACTCCGATGAGAACAAATCCCAGTATAAAACATGTATACATGCATGTCATGCAATAATATAAAATCATAATACATGAATCAACAAATATGACACATTAGTGAATACCGATAAAACATCTTTGACTCTTATTCTTTGACTCGACTTATATCTAAGTCTAGGGATCCCGGTGTGAATAAGATGTAACAAGTCTCCCACCTAATTTCCTGTAATGCCCAGGAATTGTAGAATTGATAAACCAAGATTATTAATCGTCATTAACGTGAGACTCGGAGGATATGAGAATGCATGACATGCGATGAGGGAAGAAAAGACATGTGAAAATAGGGTTTGCAAGACCACACCTGTGACGTCCCGAAAATTTGAGGTCTACATGAACCACGTGCGTGCAAGTTATTAAATTCTTTATGTATTTTATTAAATGATTTTAATGCATGTTTATTTCATTAAATTGAGTTTTAATTCATGATTTGTGAATTTGCATTATTTCAAATTATAATATGTTTAGTTGATTCATGTTTAAACGTTTTTCTTGAGTTTTATGTTCAGGCGATTATTCGAGGCGGGATCGAGGAAAAGACCGGTGACGATTTTTAGCAATTAAAAATGTGGTATTTTATTTTTATGTTGAGTTTGGGACATTTTAAATTAGTTTGTAAAGAGTTAGTATTTTAAAGCCTAAATTAGTTACTTAATAATTTTAGGAGTTTAAATCTTTTAAAGTGGGTGGTACATGTATTTTGGTTAAAAGGAGAGTTTAGTGGAGTGTATCAATTTAATTGATAAATTTGTGTGGGTCAAACTTTTATTAGCATTTTTATTAGTTGATTTAGCAAAATTATCTCCTAATTAATGACCCACACACACGTTAAATACACTAACACACACTTACACGTTTTTACACACACTAAAACACACAACACACACACAAGCTTTAAAAATCAGATTTTTATTATTTTAAAAAGAGAGAAACCTAGGGTTCCATAGCATTCAGCAGCCGTCCCCTTCTCTTCGAGTCTCCCAGCAATTTTCGTGAGTTTTATTGCAAGAATTTAGTGCCACGTTCGTCCCGGATCAAGCCTCGCTCCGTTCCCCGCATCGGTATCGCCGTTTCGGTAAAGTTTATCATCAAAAGGCACGTATATTCTGTTCTTTCTGCATCGATCTTGTCATAGTATGCGTTGTGTATTTTTATGCGTGAAAATTTATGTATGACGTTCGTCGTTTGAGCGGAAACTGATTTGAATGCGTTTGAAATACTTTTTAGATCTGAAATCTCGTAACTTTCTGTTCTTCTCGAAACTGCGATTTTTCCGTCGAGAATTTGAGAAAACTTTCAACTACAAAATTGTAGAACTTTTTGATACCTTCGTTTTGATATAAACTTCGAGATTTTTGGATGAAAATTGAGTGAGTTATGGCATTTTTCGTGGGACTGCTCAAACTGCGACTTTTACGATAATTGTGTTCTCGAAGTTTATTTGTTGCAGGCTTCGTTGGAGATCGACGGACGATCGTTGTTGCACCTAGGTATGATTATTATGTTGTTGGGTTGATATGTGGTACGTCGTTTAGTGTCGATAGGCACTCGAATGCATTAGAAGTCGTAGGAAAGAAATTAGTGTCGATTGTCACGTTTTTGAAATTGTATGTGTCGTAAGATGAACGTCGTGGCTTGAGATGTTGTACGAAATTGGTTTTATGTTATGGTATGCTAGGATGGGTCTCGGGGTGTCGGTTCATAGTTCGTGCAACCGGGTCTAGAAAGTTAAGCAAAGCATGTACAAGAATTTTCGTAAGTTCGCGATCACAGAGCCTGCACGGACCCTTACACGGACCCTGGCACGGGGTCCGTGCCTTTGTTCTTCCGGAGTGCCCTTTTTCCAGAGTCTGCACGGACCCTGGCACGGGGTCCGTGTCCACCCCTTTTTCATGGAATCTTTCACCCGAGTCTACACGGACCCCTACACGGAGGTAGGCACGGGGTCCGTGTCCCTTCTTCTTTCCGAGTGTCACTGCACCGCACCTAGACGGACCTGTACACGGACCCGGGGTAGGGGTCCGTGTACTCACTGTTTGGGAAAGAATTGTAAGTACATTTTGGGATTTGACGTCATGGTTTAGTGCAAGGGTTATCAAGGTTGTGTCATGGGAAATGTTAGAACGTCCTAAGTATTGATTGGACTTGAGAGCAAGTATGATTCCTACGTTTAAGTTATGCAAATTCATGTTAGTTGATGCAGCAACGGCCCCGATCGAAGTCCAACGAATCCCTCAACGCCAAGTATGTTGACGTGCAAAGAAAATATTTTAAGTTTTTGAGGTATGCTAAATGTCTTGTGACCAAAAGTGAATGGGTTTGGAAGTCGGTGAATGTGGCCGAGGACCTCTCCACCCCGTTAAATTATGAACGGGTTTGAAGTTAGGATTGGAAAGCGTTAAATTATGAACGGGGACCAATCCGCCCGTTAAATTATGAACGGGTTAGATCGTGGTTGTGAAGCGTTAAATTATGAACGTGGATCAACTGGCCTGTTAAATTATGAACAGAGATCTCATGTATGTGGCAGTGGATACGTCCCTGTCAGCCCAGTACTGTGGTTTTTCTGATCAGACGTTTATTATGTATGGGTCACTTGCTTTGAAACATCCTCTACGCAAAATGATGAAGTTATGTATGTTCAAGTATGTTCAAGTATGCAGCATGTTTATGAAAAGTTTAAGTTATGGCACGTCGAAGTATGTATGTACGTATGTTCAAGTTTTAATACGCAAGTTCAAGTTCAAGTTATGTATGTCCTATTTTAAAGTTGAATGTGATTTTATTATGTAGTACTCGTTATTCCAGTTTATACGTGTTGAGTCTTTAGACTCACTAGACTTGATCGATGCAGGTGAGTATGTTGTTGAGGAGACAGGAGGTGGCGACCAAGGGGCAGGCTTGGACTGAGCGGGAGGCTAACCCGAGGACCGCAAAGTTTATGTTTTTACGCCCATGTTATTTTACGATTTTTATGCAAGTTCAAAATACTCTGATGTTATGTTTCATTTCAAGACTTTTGGAGCAAGTGTTTCTTTTTAGCAAATTTTATTGGTGATGTCGATTTCAAACGTTTTTATTGATGAAGGATGTAGTGACGACCGTATTTGATTTCATTTACGCATTCCTTTTAGTTTAAAAGAAAATTTTTAATTTTTCCGCAAATTTTGAGTAGTAAAAGTACGGTACGTTACAACACCCGCACCCAGGGCAGGAGTGCACCCGCGGTCATGCAATTGTGGATTTTTGCAAGAAAGGTCGAAGCATCACCGCACCCGCGGTGCCAGACATGATCGCACCCGCGGTGCATGGACAGCAAGTTGGTGTTTTTGGAAATGGCCAGACCGCACCCGTGGTGCTAACAGGAGCGCACCCGTGGTTGGGTCACCGCACCCGCGGTGTTGGAAGGACCGCACCCGCGGTCTGAGCTTTCAGGAAATGCCAGGATAGGCATTGCACGACCGCACCTGCGGTACAATACACGACCGCACCCGCGGTCTAACGTGTAATGTAAAGAATGAAGCCACGTTTCGGAGCTTGCATGCAGTATATATATAACTGATTGACACGTTATTCCTCAGAAAAATTGGAAAAAGGGACGAGATTTTGGAAAGAAAATCCTTACGCCTTTTAGATTTGCGATTGTGGAAGATCCGTCTATCAGAATTCAAATCTGAACGCAGTACCGTGTTCCTCTCGACTCGAGCTACCCAAGGACGTAAGTTTCATTACGTTTTGCAGTGTTTTGACATTATGATGTTGTCAGAATTTAATATGATTCAGATATGGTGTTGCTGCTACCATATATATTGTATAATCGAAGTCAGATTTCAGAATAGACTGGTTATGCAATTGTTATGAATTGTGAAAGATATTGATTGATATTTTGATATCAGAATTGTGTTAGTATTCAGAGTATGAATTGTAGTGACACAGATTAGGAGTTCCAGTATTATATCTGTGATGTTCAGATTGACGGGGTTATTCAGATTGTATAGTTGTGCCGTCGAAACATCAGTTGAGTTAGATTAATCAGATTCAGATATGATTTCGATTAGATTGTGATATTACTGATATGACTCAGATTGTATCTTGTTCAGATATTGATCAGATTGTATACTGATTTGAGTATTGAGCATAACAGATTGTGTATGGAGTTATTCACTGATACAGCGTATTCGATATTTTCATTTCAGATTGATATGGACAGATTTGAATACAAATCATCGTCTTCGCCAGACCGGGACGACAAAGGTATAATTCATGTGATATTCGGGAAGATACAACTCAATTGAGATCTCATTTTAGTTTCCCAATAAAATCACATACTAGAATTATTATTGTTTAATGTATGATATGATTATGCTTTGTTTACAGATTGTTATTTATTGCATTTAAGATAGGGAGTGTTGACAGATCCGTCAAACTTCTAGATGTTTGGTGATATCACAGCTTAGGGGAAGATCATTCTCCTATTGAGATGTGGATACAGATCAGGCCGAAGTCTCGGAATAAGACGTACCGTCACCCCGATTGGGAGGGTAGGTGATAGATCGTCTTATTCACACCGGGATCCCTAGAGTTATAATTGAGTCGAGTCTAGACATGATTTGACTAGAACTGCATGTGTTTATAGATGTGGTTTCATAGACTATGAAACCCATGTTTATTGCTTTCAGTTATGATAGCATGTTTATATGATTTGATTTAAATTGCATGTTTATCTGAATTGAGTTGCATGCTTATTTTGATTTGATTTCATAGATTATGAAATCAATTACTTTTGAATATGATCATGATAGCATGTTTTATGATTTAGATTGTTTCTATACATACTTACCATGTTTTATACTGGGATTTATTCTCACCGGAGTATCCGGCTGTTGTTTTGTTTTGTATGTGTGCATGACAACAGGTGGGCAAGATCGGGTTCGAGAAGATGATGAGAGAAGAAGAGTTAGCGTGGTGATTCCGGACTTGGATAGATTTGGTTTTATTACTTGAACTTTAGTAGTTGAACCTTAGATTAATTGAGAAGACTGTTGTACAGTATTGTACCTTTATACTGAAATGTAGTTTTTTACAGATATGTATATGATGTAGATGCCATTACCTTCCGCACTGTATTTTTAAAAAAAAAAAGAAAAGTTTTCAGACCCTGTTTTATCTTAATTGATAATTAAATCCCAAAGATGATTAAGAAGAAAGATCAGCGTCCGGGTCCCCACATTTCCCAATTGGGGTGGCGGTACGTCTTATTCCTAAACTTTGGCCCTGTCTGTATCGAATATCTACAATCGCAGTTGATCTTCTCCTATGCCTCGATACCACCGAACGTCTAGAAACTTGGCATATCTGCTAATGACTCTCCTATCTCAATGCTTGTACATAAATCAAGATAAAGCACAAACATAGCACGGTATAGAAATCTAGTATGTGGTTTTTGGGAAACTCAAACCGGATCTGATTCGAGTTATATTTCCCCAATCAAACATTGAATTATACCTATCGGTGTTCAATCTTTGTTGATGTCGAAGTCTTGACGTCGAAGCTTATCGATATCAATCTGAAATGGCAATGTCGAATAGCACAATATCAATCAAAAACTCAACCAATACATGTACGTATCAATATTCATTCCAGGAACATTTCGACGGCATAACGGCGTAATCTCGCGATACCGGTCAACTCAAACATCAATAATCAATAACAATAACTCATAATTCTCATCTTAACACAATCTACCATGCTGAAATCTGCATAATTTTAGACACATATATGCTACAAAATCGTAATAATCGCATACGGTATCATTACTTCGATCCGGTTTCAAATATACTATACCCACATCACAATAACAAATAATAGCAATGAAAATCTGATTTCCCCAATCATCTAAACTTCAAAACATGCTAAAATGTAATTGTGACACCCTGACCCGTTACAATTAAAAATACAGCGGAATTTAAAATTTTCATACAACTGGAAGGAGTTTCAAAATACATTTCCAAATATCATCAAAAGTATTAACATGATCAACTAAATGATACATCAAAATACAAAACATCATTTTAATGATCATGTCCAAAAATATTGCTTGCAAAACAAACTACTTCCTTCCAATCTTCGTATGCATATGACTCCCATCCACAGTCAACGTCCTGGCCCGTCACTCTTATCTACATCACATGAAAATAACTGAAATGAGTATAAAACTCAACAAGTGGAACTCTTACATAGCAATGAACATATCATACTCTGTAAAACATGGCTTTAAAACATAAATACCATCAACTCTGAAATAAATATCATAGCAATAGCATAGCAATAAGATGGTATTTCTCTTTACTCTAGTTGGATTGATATCAATAGTAACTCTGTCTGTGGTGCTCGTATCCCAATCGATATAAACCGATAACTCTGAGGGATATAAGCCTATGGTCGTTGATCAACTAATTGCATGCAATCTCTGACTATGTATCTATCAATCCAATAAAACATTTAAACTCTTTCTCTTTGGTATTTAAACAACACTTTAGAAACTATACTCTTTGTATTCCCTTTGAACAATTGAGACATCAAATGCCTCCCATATATATAAAAATTGAATCAATACATACTATGGATCAAATGGAAGGGAATATCACAATAAAACCTTTGAAACACAATACATATATATACATGTGAGCACAAGGGATGAAATTCCACTTACAAACCACGAGAACACCTCCACTAATCACTTGGTTGAAATCCTACAACAGTAATCCATAAATAACACCAACATCAACTCAATATCCAAGAACTCAAGTCAAATAATCCATTAAACCAACAAATACAACAACCCATAACACCTCTTCTCCAAAAACCATGAGATAACACAACCAAAAGCTTACCTTAGCTTCCTAGCACCAAGGAGAACTTCGATCTCTACTCGAAAATCCAACTAGAAGCTTGAATCAAAGATAGAAAATGGAAGAAATGGAAGAAACCCTTATTTCTAGAGAGAAAAACGAGATGGAGAAAGAAGAAAAGGGAAAAAGTGAAGTCATCTTATCCAAAAGGTACTTAAAATCTCGACCATACCTCATACTGTTCATCACCGCGGGTGCGCTGCCAACAAGCACCGCGGGTGCGCTAAGCTCACGGCACTCCACCAAAAATCCAAACTCAATGACCGCGGGTGCGGTCCTGCAATTACCGCGGGTGCGGTCTACACCGCGGGTGCGGTACTAACATCACCGCGGGTGCGGTGAATCCACGGTAAAACCCACAAATTCCAACAATTACGACCGCGGGTGCGGTCCTTACACTGAGTGCGGGTGCGGTATGGCTTCGGCCAAGAAACACACCAAAGCAACTACAATCGATCCGAAAAGCTGAAACGAACAACCAACAACAACTACACCTCAAGACAATAATAACCAACAATACTATGGCCCATAATCACAACTCTAATCATCACAACTAAACTTAACTTAATCAATAAATCTATAACACACGAAAACTTAAACCGTACCGTACACCGGGCTCGGCTATTACAATCTCCCCTCCTTAAGGGAATTTCGTCCTCGAAATTGACGTCACTGCACGAACAACTCAGGATACTTCTCTCTCATCTCATCCTCTGGTTCCCACGTAGCCTCTTCGATCAAATGGTTCCTCCAAAGGACTTTAACGATGCCGATCTCTTTGTTTCTCAATACTCTGACTCTGCGATCCAAAATCTGGACCGGAATCTCTTGGTAGGTCAAATTCGGCGTCAAGTCCAATGGCTCGTGGCGAAGAACATGGGAAGGATTCGCAATATACTTCCTGAGCATCGATACGTGAAAAACATTATGGACTCTGTCAAGATCTGGCGGTAGGGCTAACCTGTAGGCTCGATCACCAACTCTGTCCAATATCTCGAATGGACCAATAAACCTCGGACTCAACTTACCCTTCTTGCCAAACCGCATCACACCCTTGAGAGGTGCAATCTTCAGAAACACGTGATCGCCAACCTCAAACTGCAAAGGTCTACGACGAACATCTGCATAGCTCTTTTGTCTCGACTGCGCAATCTTCATTCTCTCACGGATAACAGCAACAACATCGGCTGTCTGTTGGACCAACTCTGGATCCAACATCTTCCTCTCACCAACCTCATCCCAATACAAGGGCGATCTGCACTTCCTCCCATAAAGTGCTTCATACGGTGCCATCCCAATCGTCGCTTGGTAGCTATTATAGTACGTGAACTCAACTAGAGGCAACTTAGAATCCCAGCTACCAGAATAATCGATAGTACAAGCTCTGAGCATATCCTCTAGAATCTGAATGACTCTCTCTGACTGACCGTCGCTCTGAGGGTGATAAGCTGTACTGAACGCTAACCGTGAACCCAAAGCTCTGTGCAAACTCTTCCAAAACTCTGAAGTAAATCTAGGGTCACGATCAGACACAATCGACACAGGGACACGGTGAAGTCTAACAATCTCTGCTATGTAATCCTCGGCATACTGATTCATGGAATACGTCGTCTTGACTGGAAGAAAGTGCGCTGACTTGGTCAATCGATCAACAATAACCGAAATGGAATTTAAACCTTTCTGCGTTCTGGGAAGACCAGTCACGAAATCCATCGTAATATGCTCCCACTTCCACTGAGGAATCGGCAATGACAACAATGTCCCAGCAGGTCTCTGGTGCTCAATCTTCACCTGCTGACAAGTTAAGCACTGAGAAATGAACAAAGCAATATCTTTCTTCATACCTGGCCACCTGTAAAGTCGACGAAGATCCTGATACATTTTGGTGCTGCCTGGATGTATCGAATATGGCGCGGTATGAGCCTCTGTCAATACGTCTCGCCGAATATCATCACCAACGGGAACACAAATACGGCCTCTGAAAGTCACCAAACCATCACCATTCAACGCAAACTCTGAGTTACCCCTCTCCTCAGCTCTAGCTCTCAACTCTAACAACTGCAAGTCAGTAGCTTGCTCTCTACGGATCCTGTCCGCCAATGTAGCCCGAATGACCAACGCTAAAAGACGAGCAATGGTTCCCGGAACTACCAAAGCAATCTCCTCTCTCTGTAAGTCCATCAACAATGGTCTCTGAATCAAAGAACTCAAAGAAGAACTCGACTTACGGCTCAAAGCGTCTGCCACAACATTCGCTTTCCCTGGGTCGTAACTGATAGTCACATCATAGTCCTTGACAAGCTCTAACCACCTCCTATGCCGCATATTGAGCTCTTTCTGGGAAAACAGATACTTCAAACTCTTGTGGTCTGTGAAGATCTCACACTTTTCGCCATACAAATAATGTCTCCAAATCTTCAAGGCGAAAACCACAGCTGCCAGCTCCAAATCATGCGTCGGATAATTCTTCTCATAGTCTTTCAACTGGCGAGAAGCATAGGCTATAACCTTTCCTCGCTGCATCAGCACTGCACCAAGGCCTTTCTTCGACGCATCGGTAAAGACAACAAAATCCTCTGAACCACTGGGCAATGAAAGAACAGGAGCTGTCGTCAATCTATCCTTCAACTCTTGAAATGCACTCTGGCAATCAATGGACCACTCGAACTTCACAGTCTTCCTCGTCAAATTGGTCAATGGCAAGGCAATCTTGGAGAAATCTGAAATAAAACGACGATAATAACCCGCCAAACCAAGGAAACTGCGTACCTCAGAAACAGTAGTAGGAATAGGCCACTTCAGAACTGCCTCTATCTTCAACGGATCAACAACAATACCATCCTTCGAAACAACATGACCTAGAAAAGAAATCTGATCCAACCAAAATTCACACTTCTTCAACTTGGCAAACAGTCTCCTCTCTCTCAACAACTGAAGAACCACTCTAAGATGCTCTACAGGAAGCTCTCTGGTCTTGGAATAGATCAAGATATCGTCGATGAAGACAATGACGAAGCTATCCAAATACAGCTTGAACACACGGTTCATCAGGTCCATGAAAACTGAAGGAGCATTGGTCAGACCAAAAGACATCACAAGAAACTCATAATGAACGTACCTGGTCCGGAACGCTGTCTTAGGGATATCAGACTCCCTAACCTTCAACTGATAGTAGCCAGACCGAAGATCAATATTCGAAAATACAGTAGCACCATGAAGCTGATCAAACAAATCATCTATCCGTGGCAACGGATACTTATTCTTGACAGTCACTTTGTTGAGCTCCCTATAGTCAATACACAGCCGCAAAGACCCATCCTTCTTCTTGAAAAAAGAACCGGAGCTCCCCAAGGCGAAGAACTCGGACGAATAAAACCCTTGTCCAATAGATCCTGCAACTGCGTCTTCAACTCCTTCATCTCGGTAGGGGCCATTCGGTACGGAGCCTTAGAAATAGGAACCGTACCTGGAGCTAAATCAATCACAAACTCAACGTCTCTGTCCGGCGGCAAACCCGGCACATCATCCTCAAACACATCAGCAAACTCCCTCACAACATCAATATCATCAATATTCAACTTAATCAATCTATAAACATCCACAATCGAAGCCAGAAACACATCACAACCTCTACACATCAACTTCTCAGCCTCAAGACAAGAAATAAAAGGAAGGACCAGCGAAGTACCTGCACTGGCGAGAACTCCTCCCTTAATGCTATTATCTGCAAAGGTCATCGTCTTAGCAACGCATCAATAACAGCACGATAGGTCGAAAGCCAATCCATGCCAAGAATAACATCAAAGGCAACTATCGGAATAACAATCAAATCAGCAAAAACAACTCGCTCCTCAATACGAACAGGGCATGCATAAACAATAGACGTCAGGCACAACACGTCCCCCGAAGGCAAAACAACATTAAGCTGGAGGGGAAGAATAGAAGGAACTATACCCAACGATCTCAAAAACAATTCAGACATAAAAGAATGAGTAGCACCAGTATCAATCAAAGTCGTAGCTAGCCCTGCCTGAAATCAAAATAGTGCTAGAGATCACAGAAGAATCATGGTTTATACCTTCCTTGGTCATCGAAAAGATACGACCCTGCACCTTATCCTTGCTCGCTCCCCTCGGACAATCTCTGGCAATGTGGCCTGCCGTGCCACAACGATAACAAGAATGAGTGCCAAATCTGCACTCTCCTCTATGATGTCTGCTGCACTTAGGACACAGCGGCTTCTCGGGATCAACTGGAACTGACGGTGGTCTAGGACTCGGCTCTATCTTGCCCTTCCCTTTGAAACGATCCTTGCCTCTCTGATTCGAGCCCTGTCCTCTCTGAGCAATAGCTTGATGCCTCTCCTGCCTCTCTCTGGCGATATCTTTCTCATCCTGCTCGGCCAACAAAGCCTTCGACACGATCTCTTTGAAAGTCACGGCCTTGGACATGTTGATATCTCTCCTGATCTCTGCATGAAGGCCTCGAATGAAATGAACGCCTTTGTCCTTGTCGTTTGAAACAATATACGGAGCAAATAAACAACCCTCCTCGAACTTGAGAATGTACTCGTCAACGTTCATGCTCCCCTGTCGAAGCTCCAAGAACTCCGTAACCTTCCTCGCTCGAAGTGCGTCGGGGAAATACTTGTCATAGAACAAATCAGTGAATCCTGACCACTTCAACACTGAAACATCAACACCAACCTTCGTGACATTCCACCAGATACGTGCAGCCTTTACCCACATGAATACTGCACAGCTGATCCTGTCTTTATCTTCGTACTGGAGATGATCGAAGATCGCCTCTAGAGCCTTGATCCACTCCACTGCAACTAAAGGATCAGTGCTACCTGCGAATTCCGGTGGATCCATTCTCTTGAAAGCAGAAAAGACGGCATCAGTGCCAACTGCCTGAGCTACTTGGCCTCTCACTTGGCCTCTACCCTGTCCTGTTCCTTGCAATCGAAGCAGCTGCTGAATCTGGTCGCTATGGACTTTAGCCTGCTCTTTAAGCAACTTGCCGAACTCGTCGACAACTCTCGAGGAAGAACTATCCTCACCCTCTACGGCATTCCTCTTAGGTGGCATACTCTACAATGTGTTCACAAAACACAAATCAATAGATAACAATGGATAGATGCAAGGAAAACATACCCGGACAGTTGAAAGTAGACGAAGTCATATGCATTGGTCAAAAGAACGGTGCTCTGATACCAGTAAATGTGACACCCTGACCCGTTACAATTAAAAATACAGCGGAATTTAAAATTTTCATACAATTGGAAGGAGTTTCAAAATACATTTCCAAATATCATCAAAAGTATTAACATGATCAACTAAATGATACATCAAAATACAAAACATCATTTTAATGATCATGTCCAAAAATATTGCTTGCAAAACAAACTACTTCCTTCCAATCTTCGTATGCATATGACTCCCATCCACAGTCAACGTCCTGGCCCGTCACTCTTATCTGCATCACAAGAAAATAACTGAAATGAGTATAAAACTCAGCAAGTGGAACTCTTACATAGCAATGAACATATCATACTCTGTAAAACATGGCTTTAAAACATAAATACCATCAACTCTGAAATAAATATCATAGCAATAGCATAGCAATAAGATGGTATTTCTCTTTACTCTAGTTGGATTGATATCAATAGTAACTCTGTCTGTGGTGCTCGTATCCCAATCGATATAAACCGATAACTCTGAGGGATATAAGTCTATGGTCGTTGATCAACTAATTGCATGCAATCTCTGACTATGTATCTATCAATCCAATAAAACATTTAAACTCTTTCTCTTTGGCATTTAAACAACACTTTAGAAACTATACTCTTTGTATTCCCTTTGAACAATTGAGACATCAAATGCCTCCCATATATATAACAATTGAATCAATACATACTATGGAACAAATGGAAGGGAATATCACAATAAAACCTTTGAAACACAATACATATATATACATGTGAGCACAAGGGATGAAATTCCACTTAAAACCACGAGAACACCTCCACTAATCACTTGGTTGAAATCCTACAACAATAATCCATAAATAACACCAACATCAACTCAATATCCAAGAACTCAAGTCAAATAATCCATTAAACCAACAAATACAACAACCCATAACACCTCTTCTCCAAAAACCAAGAGATAACACAACCAAAAGCTTACCTTAGCTTCCTAGCACCAAGGAGAACTTCGATCTCTACTCGAAAATCCAACTAGAAGCTTGAATCGAAGATAGAAAATGGAAGATATGGAAGAAAACCCTTATTTCTAGAGAGAAAAACGAGATGGAGAAGGAAGAAAAGGGAAAAAGTGAAGTCATCTTATCCAAAAGGTACTTAAAATCTCGACCATACCTCTACTGTTCATCACCGCGGGTGCGCTGCTAACAAGCACCGCGGGTGCGCTAAGCTCACGACACTCCACCAAAAATCCAAACTCAATGACCGCGGGTGCGGTCCTGCAATTACCGCGGGTGCGGTCTACACCGCGGGTGCGGTACTAACATCACCGCGGGTGCGGTGAATCCACGGTAAAACCCACAAATTCCAACAATTACGACCGCGGGTGCGGTCCTTACACTGAGTGCGGGTGCGGTATGGCTTCGGCCAAGAAACACACCAAAGCAACTACAATCGATCCAAAATGCTGAAACGAACAACCAACAACAACTACACCTCAAGACAATAATAACCAACAATACTATGGCCCATAATCACAATTCTAATCATCACAACTAAACTTAACTTAATCAATAAATCTATAACACACGAAAACTTAAACCTTACCGTACACCGGGCTCGGCTATTACAGTAATAATACTTACATCCTTTCGAAGCTAGTAACAAGAGGAGCACAAATATAGACTCGGATTCAAATTCGGTTGGCCGGATCTTGCACAAGCTAAATTCTAAGATAGAAGGAAATTTCAACCTTTCATGGAAATTCTCTCGGTGGTTTCTTTGTTTCAGTAAGTCTGAAATGAAGGATTACACATTAAGTATGCATGGCAAGGACATGTGTCTTATTCTTTGGTCTGCACGTCTCGCGAGGCCTGCTGTTCTCGGCATTTCTCTTTTTGACATCTCGCGCATATGCGCGCCCTTCTTCCGCGCATATGCGCGAGGTTCTCTGGACTTAATATTTTGAAACACACCTCCTCACGCATATGCGCGAGGTCCTCTACCTGCCTCGCGCATTTGCGCGAATCAATGTCACGCATATGCGCGAGGGGTACTGTCCTCCCACATATTTCATATACTCCCTTGTTTTTTTGGGTCCGATCCAATTCGTCTATAATCACATCAATTATCAACAAATCATTTCCGACTATATAACCAAATTCTCGGGCCTTACAAACACCGATGGTCTTGGTCATAGAGCCGAACGAGGGAGATAATTGTAGGGGTGTCTCGGTTGGGGCTTGGTGCGAGGGGTCTCGGGTGGTCTTGCTTAACAGCATGCATGGGGCTGAGGGCTTGGGCTAGGTCGGTCCAGGAGGGTTTGTATCGCCCAAAATTAATGCGACGTAATTCAACTGCATGCAAATCTAGGAAATATGAAAAATGAGTAATTAATTGAATTTAATTGCTTAATTGATTATGTGACATGCATGATTATATGACAAACAGGATTTTATTGTCATTATGCATGAAACTGTATTTTAAGGATTATTCGAGTGGCGATCGAGGAACGGAGACCGATGAATGAAAAGTGTAAAAATTTTTTATAAAATAAGTGATTTTAATTATTTAAAGTATAGATGATGTTTTGTAATACTTTTTAAAATAATGGGTTTTGAAGTGATTTTATACCCGAGAACTAAATTTTATCGGTGTTGGGGTTTCAACAAAAATACGAACTTTTTGGCGACCCGGCTATTAAATTCACAAACATAGTTAAACAAAATTATTTTTATTATTTAGTTAAAGACTAATGGGCCTAATTGGTATGCTTAATAGGCCTAAGCCTTGATTAGTGAATTAATTAGTATATAATATGTTAAATCACCCAAACCCTTCCCATTAACTGACGCCCAACTTTCAGATTTTCTCCCAGAATTTTATTCAAATAACATGGCACACACACACCATAATTAGTAGGAAATTTTGAAAGTTCAAGGAAGAATTCAAGCCAAAGGTTGTCGTCCCCGTTCTTCGCAATTGTCAACGAATAATCGTACGTTAAATATGCAAAGGAACACATATTTCTTTCCTTCAAAACATCATCACACCATAATTTGTTTTTATGCATGAAAAGTATGGAAAACAAGTGTCACTTTGAATTATTTTCGGATTTATGGCATATGTCAAACTTTTGGCTTGTATTTTCCTTCAAAAATCATGTTTTGTATGGTTTAAGGGCTGCCATGATTTAGGTTATGATTAAGCATGGTTTTACACATGTTATAAGACCCTAGACGCACACCACACACGCTGGTAGAACAAAGGAAACAAGCTGGAAGCAAGTTGCTGTTATGGTGAGCATAGGTTTCGGTTTTGGTCATGGAGGCTCGGGTTGGTCTTGGCTTGGGGCCAGGGCTAGCCAAGGCCATGTGTGGGTCAAGGGTAGCGCTAGGACCTGAGTTAAGTTGGCTGGGAGGAGTCCTAGAAAGCTAGGACTCCCACTCGGGAGCCAAGGAGTGGCACGCAGAACATGCGCAGACTTCCAAGGGCTGAGTAGCTCGGTCTGTGGTTCAAGGGCTGGGCTAGGGTGAGTCATTTGGATCCTAGGATGGTGCTGGAGAGGTTGGTTCAGGGGCTGGGCTCGTTGGCCAGGTCCTAAGCGCACAACATGGAGTCCATGCAATTGAGGAGTTCTCGGCCAGCAGGTAGGCTTGGGTGGGGGCTTCGATTTTGGTTTTAGGCTGGTTCCTAAGGGTGTTAAAGGTCAAGTAGGGTTTAGACAAGGGTTGCCTCGGGTTTGGCTCATGGTGGTTCGAGCTAGGCTCGAGAGAAATCGATGATGGCTCGGGGGTTCCTAGTTTGGGTCAAGTTAGGGTTTCTAGTGGCTAAATAAATTGAAACACGGCTCACGGGGATCGAGTCGTGGTTTAGGAGGGCTAACATAATATAAAAAGTCGAAGTTTTTAATTTAGGAATTTTACAATAAAGTTTGGTATTTTTTTGGAATTAAAACGACTTCAAAATGACTAATTACGAATTAATTAAAAAGTTTAGTATTTATGCTAAATAAAATAATGAGAATTTTAATTTAGGCTTAAATAATTATTTAGGACATGTAGGAGTCAATGAAAATAAGAAAAATTCAAGACGTGAAATTTTAAGTCTAGGGAAAAAATGATCATTTTACACCCGAAAATTAGTAAACGTCATGGAAGTGCTGTGAATATTGTTTTATATGCTAATATAATTATTTCAAATGTTTGTGAATTTTATGTTAAACTATAATTTTTAAATATTCATGGATTTTTATGGTTTAATTATTGGACATTTAAAATATATGTTGCATGCTTGGTTTCAAAAATAAAACGATACGTATATGCATGATTTTTATTAAGTGATGATAATATGTTGAAGGACGTGAAGGGATTGTGACTAAATACGATGATATGTTGGAAATATTTTGAGGGTTATGGTCTCAGTGGGAGCTCGATGATCGTGTTTCCTTGGATACGGATAAGATTACAAATACGTTAATACGTTGGCCAAGGCCCAGTTGACCTGTGAGAGTGTCGCTGGTGTCCCCGCCGCCTAGTACTGTGGTTTTCTCTAGATGGATCCATCGCCCAATAAAAATACGAATAATACTAACAATCACAATCTGAATTCAACAAACATGAATATGAATGTGAATATGTTAATATGAATATGAATATGTTTATGGAAATGATTATGTTTAAAGTTTATGCATTATTATGAAAATGTTATTTTAAGTACAAGTATTTTTGACTGTTGTATGTGATATGTATTACGTATTATTGGTATCAGGAATATGATGTGTTGAGTCTTTAGACTCACTAGGTGTGATTGATGCAAGTGATATAAATATTTATTATATGGGAGGTCTTGATGGTTGACCTGACTGGACTAGAGGTGCACATAACCCGAGGACCAGCACTTCTACTTTCCGCATTTAAGTTTATGATTTTCGTTAAAGATTTTAAGACTATTTATTTATATTTTTTAGAGATTTTTGAGAGATTTCGTATGGGCTATAATTCTCATATTTATTGCATTTTAGGTTTGGTAAAATATTTGACGATTTTACTATTTAAAAAATCTTCCTTTGATTTTTAAATGTTAGTGGATTGTTTATTTTCAAAATGGTACAATGTGTTTTCAAATTATTTATATATATTTAAGAGGCAAAGAAAAATTCTAGTACTTTTTAAGCAAAACGATTAAGCAGACGTTTCAGTTGGTATCAGAGCAAAGGTCCTGTAAAGGGTTGTGCCACCATCAGTGCCGGAAAGATTAGTCATCAAGCCTCAATTTGTAAGTTTTTACATGCTTTATATGATTTTATGTTGTTACCTGCATGACGACATGAATAATATGTTTACGTTACATTTTTACTAGCTTTTTGAGTAATTATGCTTTGCATGCTGAAATTGCTAAATGAATTAGGATATGTCACTTGATTAGAAAACTTAGATTTTAATGCTTTTAGCTACGTTAGAATTTTGAAAACGTCCAGATAAAATGCCTCATAGACGTGCCACTGTTAATGAAAACCAAGCAGAGAACAATGTGAACCGTCAAGGGAATGCAGCCCCACCACCTCCTTCAGGGGATGATGTTACTCGTGCACTTGAGGGTATGACTCTTTTAATCGAGCATCAGTTACAGTAGGCACCTAGGCCGCATCATGACATATATGATCAGTTCCAGAGGCTAGGGCCGAAGGAATTTTCTGGCACTACCGATCCTTTTGCTGGTGAGGGTTGGATTCGTTCACTCGAGATAAACTTTCGCTATCTGGATATGGGGGATGCTGACCGTGTGAGGTGTACCACTTATCTATTTGGGGATGATGCTTCTTTATGGTGGTAAGGAGCCGAGCATGGTGTTAATCTTGATACACTTACTTGGGCTCGATTCAAGGAAATATTCTACAAGAAATATTTTACTGGTGATGTGGGGACCCGGACGCTAATCATATTCTTAATCATCATTGAGACAAGTTAATCAAATTATAATAAACAGGGTCTATTTTTTTTAAAATTGCGGAACGTAATGGAATACATGCAAATATACATATCAGTATTAAAAGTACAATTCTGGTACTATATACAATAATTCGAACTAAGGTTTAACAACTACATATCAAGTGTTCCAAACCCTATCTCTAATCCAAGTCCTTAGTCTCCACTCTAATCACGATCTATCTTCATCTTCTTGACCCTGAACTTGTCCCACCTGTTGTCATGCACACATACAAACACGACAACAGCCGGATAACTCTGGTGAGAATAAAATCCTAGTATAAATCAACGAAACATGCAGTTATATCAACAATATAAAAGCATGTAAAACATGTAACATATATCAGTTACATGTAACAAAATCAGAAACATAATCAATATAAAATCGCCAATCAGACTCGTGACTCTATGTCTCAAACTAGACTCAATCCTAGTCTAGGGATCACGGTTTCCAGACGTTGGTATTCCTATATCGAACATCAGTAATAGAAGAAAATCCAATTCTATACACTTCGATATAACCAAACATCTGATGTCTTGACCTATCCTTCACAGACTGTGGCACTATCGCCAATTCAACTATCTTGTGACAACGTGCAATGTGCCAGTGACGATTCCATCATTATCAGCACTGATGTCACAAGATCACTAGACTAATAACTGCTTTCTATACATTCATAGATACAATGTCAACGATACAATCACACTCAATACTGAATCATCACAGATATAATACCACAACTCATAATCAATATGAGTACAACTTGAAATCTTAACAATAACAGATCATAATCTTAACTCTGTACAATCTTGCAATACCGGCAGTACAATATCAGTATATACAAATCAACAACTCATCTGATCCAAGTCTGAATAATATAAATATACCCAGCAGCACAATATCAATCAAATATCACACCCAACACCTCATAATCAATAACAACACAATTCTGAAATCAAATCGGTCTAATCACAATCAAATCAACTCTGAAATTCATAACAATTTCATACGGTATCTGTTCTTCGATCCGGTTTCGATTATACGATGTCTAATATCGCAAGAACAACATGTATCAATCATATCTGATTTTGGCAGTATCATAATTTCAAATCATATTAAAACATAACAAAACTTATGTCCAGTTGTAGCTGTTGTCGCTAGGAACTCGGTACTGTAGTCAGATTACAAATAAGACGGACGGATTCCACAAAATCCTAACTTGAAACCCAAGGTGAAGTTTGAAGGGATTTTCAGAGGATTTCTTTCGATTTTTCCGTGTGAAATGCTGAGTAATAGCCATATATATATCCCAATGCATGACAAGAAAACGTGGCTCAATATTCATGATGCACGTCTCGCCGCGGGTGCGCTAGCCCTTGGACCGCGGGTGCGCTGAGCATGCTGTACTACTTCCACAATTCCAGAAGAACAACCGCGGGTGCACTATGTTTTGTACCGCGGGTGCGTTGAGCATACTGTAATACTTCCACAATTTCAGAAGGAACAACCGCGGGTGCCCTGGCTGTGGGACCGCGGGTGCATTGCCCTCTCTGTCCCAACACCGCAGGTGCGGTCACTTTTATGGCGCGGGTGCACTGACTCTACTGTACACCAAACTCGAATTGCAATGTCGCCTCTCCATGTCTGTTCTTCCATTCCCTTATTCATAATACATGATAACTCAAAATTATTAAGCTAAATCTCGGGCATTACAGCTGATGTTAGAGTGTGATTGAAGAGGGAATTTATGATTCTCCGTCAGGGAAACGCTACAGTTGCTGAATTTGTGAAGAGATTTGATAGGGGTTGTCACTTTGTACCCCTTATTGCGAGGGATCCTGAAGAGAATCTTAGACACTTCATGGATGGTGTATGACCCACTATACAGAATAATGTTATGATGATGCGTCCTTTGGATTATGTTACTGCTACCACTTATGCATTCCAGTCTGAGCAATCCTTGAAGAACACTGAGTTTGAGTTACATCGCAAAATGCAGCAACAACAGAATAATAAATCAGCCAAACAAAAAACCATATACGGGTCCCTCTTAGAACTCGAGGACCTCAAATCCCCAAGGTCAAGGCAAGAAGCAAGGACAGCAAAAGCCACCACCTGCAGTACCAAAACCTGCAGAAGGACAACCATGCAAGAAGTGCAATCGACTATACTATGGACCATGTGTGGGGTACTAATAAGTGTTTCATATGCAAGGAAGAAGGGCACAAAGCTGCTGATTGCCAAAAGAAGAATGCACCTACTATTCGACGAGCATATGTTATGAATGCTAGGAAGCTGAGGAGGAGGCTGACACTATACTTATTACCGGTAACCTAGTCATTTAACGTTTTTATATTGCTCTTATTTGCATGAAATGTTAAATTGATAATTAGAATTTAATTGGGATCAAGATTAACTTAGTGGAAATTAGGTTGAATGATCTACCTTAGTTGGAAATAAAGTTACGATTTTAGAAACCATAGAATTTGGTATTGAATTTTGTGCCTTAATCTATGCGAAGGATGTAATATTTCCAAATAAAAGTTTTATGGCCAAAAAGTAAAGAAAAATCGTAATTTAAGGGTTGATAGGGGTTTCGAATTTTATTGAGGGGTCAATATGAAATTCTCGAAATTATGAGGACTAAAATGTTATTTTCGATAATTAAAGGACCAAAATGCAATTAATCGAAATGTGTAGGGACCTAAGAGCAATTTCTGAATTCTTAAGGGTCAAAAACGTAATTTTTGTAATTTAAGTAGGGATGTAAATGAGCCGAGCCGAGCCGAACAATATCAGGCTCGGGCTCGGCTCGTTAAACTATTTTCTCGGTTCGGGCTCGGTTCGTTACGAGCCTTTGGTTTGAAGCTCGGGCTCGGCTCGTTCGGAAGTTATGAAGCTCAGGCTCGGTTCGAGCTCGGCTCGAACATTTAGCGACGGATTTTTGAAACACCGTCGCTGATTAAATCAACGATTAATCAGCGACGGTTTTTAAGCGACACACCGTCACTGATTAAATCGGCGACGGTTTTTAAGCGACAAACCGTCGCTAAATGTTCAGTATAATTTAGTTTCCTTTGTTAATCTGCGCGGTTCATCTTATTACTTCAGCATGAAATTATTTTTCTTATTTTTTTTCTTCGTCAACATTGATATACCGAAGAAAAATATAATAAAAAAATATAGTGAAGCCCGTGTTTTTAAACATCCGAAGTAAAATATATTATTTACTTCGCTTGTGTTATTACTGAAGTTATTGGTAATGTATTACTTCGTAATTTATTATTGCCGAAGTAAAGACTGCCGAAATAAAATCCGATTTTTCTACTAGTGATTATTGCCATAACATTCACATTTTTAATATAACTAGGTAAAGATACGTGCGACGCACGTGAAAATACATTTCTATTATCAATAATTGTTCTTAAAGAAATGAGATCAGAAGAGATTAATTTACAAAAAATTATATATTAATGATTTCATGCAATATTAGTCGATAGAAATGAGTAATTCTATGTGCAACCAAATTTGTACAATAATTCTTACAATTCAAAAAAATCAAAATATTAATTATTTCATGCAATATTAGTCGATAGAAATGAGTAATGCTATGTGCAACCAAATTTGTACAATAATTCTTACAATTCAAAAAAATCAATAGAAATTTCATTTATCTAAATCTCATGATAAATTAAATATAAAATCTCATTAGATAATAACAAAATCTCACGATATAATTGTTGTAAATATCGCAGTACTATATATTAGTTGTACATTTAGCATTATCCGTAGGAAATTCAATGTAATATAATTTATACTATATGTATTATAAAATGATTGCAAAAGATATTTGTTTAAAAAATTTTATGTGTTATAAATCTAAGGTTATCCTTGATTGGAAGGATTTCAAATCCATGGATTTCAATACATTCAAATGTATTTTTGTTATTTAGAGATGTAACATCATAAACTTCAAATCCACTCATTTCATGTTTATATAGTACTATTTCATGTTAGTTATGATATTGTTCAAGTCCACCAAATAATAATGTTATTTGAAATTTATTCTACTTTATATAAATAATAATATGTAAATAAGTAATGTGTAGATTCAAGATTTGATATATTGTTTCATTGTTAACAATAAAATTAGACAAAAACTTGTGTGAGACGGTCTCACGGGTCATATTTGTGAGACGGATATTTTATTTGGGTCATCCATGAAAAAGTATTACTTTTTATGCTAAGAGTATTACTTTTTATTGTGAATATGGGTAGGGTTGACCCGTCTCACGGATTAAGATCCGTGAGACGGTCTCACATGAGACCTACTCATAAAATTATAATTCTAATCCATAAATTTGAAATCAATTTATCCGAGCACAATCTAAATAAATTAATAATTGTTGAAAAAAATATTAGTAATAAATATTATAATTTTGTATAAATTAGACATTGGAGAAAATATAATATAAAACTTATATCACAATAGTATTAAAATTAAATTTGAGAGAAGAAAAAAATATAATACATAACGTTGACCACTTATTTTATCACGTGTTATTCTAAACCTTAAATTAAATTATTGCGTCAAATTTTTTCTTCTTTTATATTTTCAATTTATACAGCTTTCACGATTTTTTTGTCATCAATTTTTTCTTCTCTTTGAAAAACAATATTCTCGCCATCTTCATTAGCAAATCTTATGAGAAGAAATGTATATTCTTCTCTATTTGATGTCTCTATAAATCTCCACACAATTAAGTGTTTTGAAAAAAAAAATTTATTTCATCAAGCAAACAAAATCAAAAAATTTTGTTATTTCAGTATTCTACAAATTATATTTATTTTTTTTAAATATTTTAACTTAATCTACAAGCAAATAAAATCAATGAATTTTGGTTATTCTATCTTCTAGACAACTGACAAAATATGATTTAACTAATATTTTATTATATTTATCAAAAAGTGTTCAACTCTTTAATGATATAAAATATTTATGCAATATGTTATTTAAATACAAAAATTCAAAATTAAGATAACATAAATTTTTTTATATTTCATACTATATTATTGGAAGTATTAAATTTATATATATTAATTTTTTTTCTGAGAAACTTCTTGCATATATAACTCATTCAAAAGATTATAGATTTACAAAATAAAACAAATCATATTCAATTTAATATTTTGTGAAAAATATATGTTCACTTCATCTACAAGCAAATAAAAAAAAATAAATTTGATATTTCTTATTATCAATCATAACTCATAAAGAGAAATATTGAGCAATAATGAATAATTTTTGTAAAGATTTATTAATAATAATTTTAAAAATTTACCTTCAAAGATATGTCATTTCAGATTACATAAATCTATAATTGATTTACTTATATCCATCTTTATAAAAATACATCTTCGTTATACAAGTGGAGCTATGTCGATTTTTTTTAATTATGTAGTGCATAAATGAGATGTTATGTTGGAAGAAAAATAATTGTTATCATAACACTGGTTGTGCGCTTGTTTGCAAAAAAGAGGGAAAATAAGTCGAATGAACAATTGTTTTCATTCAACTTAGCCTATTTGAATAAACGTGGTCCTCGTTATTTCACAAGGGAAAAATTCACGCATATATGAGAAAAGTTAATTGATTTGTGTTCAATTTTGTTATTACGATTCATTTTAATTTATAGGAAAAGTGGAAGATAAGCATCTTTAGTAAGTCTCAAATTTGAAACCTATTCCCCTAAGTCAAAATGGTAAAGTGAGTACTATCATCTATACAAGTAAGTCTACTGAAAAATGAATGAATCCCAAAATATATACTTTCAGATGAACTCTTGGATAATGTTCTAAAAGTTGGGTCTCATATCTCAAGGAGTGCTGTCAACTACTTTTAAGATCTATTGTTTTTTTTTAACAATATTAGGCTATTAGATTATATGAAATATTGATTGAATATGATACATATATCTGCTTTATAAATTTTAATTAGATATTATGTGTGTAAATATATATTTTTGATACAATTTTATTAGAATCCAACCTAATAACTTATATTTGAGAAGCTCATATCCCAAAAAGTAAAATAAAAGATATTTAACATCATATCATTATACAAATTAAGTTTTTGTGGAAAAAATATTTTCATTTTATTTGCAAGAAAATAAAACAAAAGAATTTTATTATTTTAATCTTCTACAAATTAACTTTTTTGTGAAAAAAATTTACAAATTAAGTTTTTTGTGAAAAAAATCATTTTCAATTCATCTATAAGCAAATAAAACCAATATATTTTGGTTTTTCAATCTTTTCAAATTAATATTTTTGTGAAAAAACTTTGTTCAATTCATCTACAAGAAAATAAAAATCAAAGAATTTTAAAGTTTCAGCTTTTTTTGGCAACTTGATCATTATCTAACATAAATGTAGTTTGACAATTTTGTCCTTATCATAATAACTGATTTGACAAAAACATCCTTACTAAATTTTTTCTGTATGTACAAACTAAGGACAAAGTTGACAATACACAATAGAAAAACTTTGACCTCAATTCACACTTTTATAATATGTATAGATTTTTAATTTTTAATTTATTATTATTTATCATACATAATTATTTTAATATTATAAATCATTAATTATCTTAAATTCGAGCTCACGATCTACCTAAACGAGCCGAGCTCGAACCCGAGCTCGTGAACCACTTAAACGAGCCGAGATCGAAGCTCGAGCTCACGAGCCAGCTAAACGAGCCGAGCTCAATTTTGAGCTCACGAACCTATTATCGAACATGTTCACGAGCTAACGAGCCGAATATCATTAATCTCAAGCTCGACTCAAAAAAATTGTCGAGCCCAAAATAAGGCTCGGGCTCGGCTCGATAAGCTTAACGAACTAGCCGAACGAGCTTTTTAACGAGCCGAGATCCGAAAAACTCACGAACAGCTCGGCTCATTTACATCCCTAAATTTAAGTGACCAAAATGAAAAATTTTCAAAAATATAAGGGTTAAATTGCAATGAATCAAAAATATAGGGACTAAATGCAATTTTTCAAGAAATGCTTATGTTCAACGCGTAATCTTCACCTAAATTTGGGAAATTAAAGATAGTAGTTCCTTAAGCTTCCACACGAAAATATTTAAAAGACGTTTTCGCCGCAGGGAGGAATATCATTCAATGTGTATCAACTTATGAACTGTTAGATTCGGGAGCTACACATTACTTCATATCTGAATCCTTTATCAAGCGATTGAATATTATTCTTGAAGATTTGGGTTTGTGATTCAAAGTTTCTATTCCTTCCAGTGATCAAATGCTCACGTCTAAAATTGTGAAAAATCTGGAGCTTCGTTTATTCAAAGATGTGGTTCGGGCAGATCTTATTCTGTTTCCTATGCCCGAATTCGATATAATACTTGGGATGGTTTGGTTATCTGTGAATGGAGCTTCGATTGATTTTCGCCAGCCATCAGTGTCTATTCGACCACCTAGTGGTAAATCTTTTGTCTTTGAGGCAGCGAGAATCAAACAAATTCCGCACATTATCTCTTGTCATTGTGCGAGGAAGCTTATTTAACGAGGATTCCTAGCTTTTCTAGCATGTGTCACTACCATACATGCTCATATCAGTCAGAAATTGGAGGACGTTGATATTGTCAGAAACATTCCTAGTGTCTTTCCCGAAGATGTTTCTGGTATTCCACTCGATCGTGAGGTGGAATTTTCTATTGATTTAATGCCGGGCACGGTTCCTATATCTAAAGCACCTTATCGTCTAGCACCCGCATAAATGAAAAAATTAAAAGACCAAATCCAAGAATTGCTAGACAAGGGTTTCATTCGCCCTAGTTATTCACCATGGGGCACACCGATATTATTTGTAAAGAAAAAGGATGGTAGTATGCGACTCTACATTGATTATCGAGAGCTTAATAGGGTCGCTATCAAAAACAAGTATCCACTGCCAAGAATTGAAGATTTATTCGATCAGTTGCAAGTAGCATCAATATTTTCCAATATTGATATGCGTTCTGGATACCATTAATTGAAAGTAAAAGAGTTTTATGTTCACAAGACAGCGTTTTGTACTAGATATGGGCACTATGAGTTTATGGTCATCCCATTTGGGTTGACCAATGCGCCAGCGATTTTCATGGATCTCATGAATCACATATTTTAGCCATATTTAGATCAATTCATCGTAGTCTGCAGTGATGCTATTTTGATCTATTCTAAGAGCAAGGAGGAGCATAGTCCTTATTTGAGGACAACACTGGAAGTTCTGCAAGACAGGAAGTTATATGCAAAATTCAGCAAGTGCGAGTTTTGGCTTGATCGAGTTGCACTCTTAGGCCAGATCATTTCTAGTGATGGCGTTGAAGTTGATCCAAGTAAAGTTGAGGCAGTGAAAGAGTGGCCAGTACCGAAGATTGTTAGTGAGATTCGTAGTTTCTTGGGAGTAGCCAGGTATTATCGGAAATTGATTAAGGGAATCTCATCTATTGCAGTACCTCTGACATCCTTGACTAAGAAGAATGCAAAGTTTATTTGTGGATCCGAGAGTCAAGACAGTTTGGATAAGTTAAAGCAAGCATTGATTTCAGCGCCAGTGTTATCTATGACGTCTGGGCAAGGAGAGTATGTTTTGTATACCGACGCTTCTAAACTTGGGTTGAGCGCATTTCTGATGAAAAATGAGCGAGTTATAACCTATGCGTCAAGACAGTTGAAAATCCACGAGAAAAACTACCCTATTCATGATCTTGATCTTGTAGCAGTAGTTTTTGTATTGAAAATTTGGAGACACTACCTATATGGGGAGAAGTGCAAAATATTTACCGACCATAAAAGTTTGAAATACTTCTTCACCCAAAAGGAACAGAACATGAGACAGCGTAGATGACTTGAGTTAGTAAAGGATACAACTGTGAGATTAGCTATCATCCGGGAAAAGCTAATGTTGTGGCAGACACATTGAGTCGAAAAACAATAGTTATCACTCAATTATCACTCCAAAGACCGTTGCAGTCTGAGATACAGTGGTTTGAGCTTACAGTGTATGCTAGGGGCGAGGCCCCTAATCTTGCCACATTATTAGTACAGTCGTCCTTGAGAGATAGGATTTGTGATGGGCAATCTACCGATGAGCAATTGCAAAAATGGAGAGCTAGAGATGAAGCCAAGGCTGGAAATTGTATTTTGAGGTGGATTGTATAGTTCGTTATCGAGTTCGTTTAGGGGTTCCTAGTGACGTTTCTTTGAGAAATATTATTATGAAGGAAGCTCATGACACACCTCATTCCATTCATCGGGGAAACACGAAGATGTGTAAATATTTGCAGTTGTTATATTGGTGGCCATGCATGAAGAGAGACAATTTGAGATTTGTATCCGAATGTTTGATTTTTCAGCAAGTTAAAGCAGAGTATCAAATACCAACGGGAAACTTAAGCCACTTCCTAATCCCGAGTTGAAATAAGAAAATATTACTATGGACTTTGTTGTGGGTTTTCCGAAGACTATTAAGGGATTCAATTCAATATGGGTGGTAGTGGATCGTCTTACCAAATCAGCGTATTTTTTACCTATTAAGATGACCTTCACTATGATTCAGTATGCCGAGTTATATATTCGAGAGATAGTTCGTCTGCATGGGATTCTTGTATCTATTGTTTATGACATAGATCTGAGATTCACGTCATATTTTAAGAAAATTCTGCATGCAGCGATGGGGACCAAGTTATTATTGAGTATAGCATTCCATCCTGAAACCTATGGTCAGTCTGAAAGAGTTACTCAAAAGACTTTAATTAATTATAGAAGCTGTAATAATCCACTTCGGTTTGGACTTAATCGTTGCCAAACTGAAACTCTTAATCCCCTTACAATTTATTAGTGTATAACTAATTTTTCTTTCTTAGCACAACTGATCTTAGAAGATCAAATACAATGGTGCAAGGTGCAAGTAATTTTGCTCAGATGATAGCCACAAAGCTATAAATATTTCTGTGAAGTGCGAGCTTTTCTGTATGAATATCTTAACTAATTGTGTATAACTGAATTCGAAATTCAATCAAAGTGATGATCCAAAATAATTTTTACTCATCTGAACTTCTCGGCTATTTATAAGCTTTGCTTCCAATGGTAACATTGAATGCATTTTTTAAAACTTATCCTTTGATATGTTTTTTCTGAATATGTCTAAATTCTTCTGACAGTAGTACACTATGATAGTATGCTATGCGGCGGTCCTTCTGTTAGTCTCAGTCTTTTGCATATGATTTGTTGTAGCCTCGCTTTAACTTATGATGTGTCAATCTGATTATCAGTTGACTATATACCTGAAAAGTTGAACTGGCTGTATGATTGATCAGTTCCAACTGATAGTTCAGTTATCTTTACAGATTCAGTTCGATTGCCTCCGATTATTTTATTCATTAATTATCAGTTTGGGCAACTTCAGTTTAGGTAGTTTCAGTTCGAATTAATTCAGTCGGATCGATCAGTTCTACAACATTCAAAAACTTTATTTGTCAAACTCCAAAACCTTGATTCTAATAATTTCCCCCTTTTTGGTGTTTGGCATAACATAGAATTCAAGAACTGATAAACCTTATAGTAGATAAAATAAGAGAACTCTTTGTAGATAAAATAATCTTCAAATGTACAGATTCATGCAAATACAACAATATCTCACTGAACTGACGGCTCTTCACTTCTTAGCTCTTTTTTCAGCAGGTCCTTGATTATTTGGTTGACTAGTTCTTTTCTGGGACTGAGCATGCTGCTCTTCTTCCTCCTTTTTGTCAACACCTGCTAGGTTGGAAAGAAGGCGGACTTCATAGCTGACTTAGGATATAGTGTTCATGTTAGGATCGGTTGATTGGTTGAAAGGTGTTTAGAAGGGGGGGTTAAATAAACACTCACGAATTTTATAACCTTTTCGAATGAAGTGTCACTTTCGTGACAAACTGAAACTTAGTAATTTTGTCAGTCGATGACAATCAGTTTAACTGATAATAGTTGCGGAAATAAACTGACTGTAAGATAGAATAACTAACTGAATGAATAACACGAAGATTTATAAATTTTCGGAGATTGAATAACTCCTACGTCACCCCTTCTATCACAACGATAGGATATGCACTAAAAGACTTTGATCGATACAAAACTTGTACAGACACACTTCAGTTTGGACTTGTAGTAGCCCGAATTCCAAATTGGGTAATTAACGGAGTAATGGTGATTAAGAAGGTTTAAGGTATAATTTTGGCTATGGTCATGATCGGACGGACCGAAGAGGGTTCGGAAGCACCGAAGGGTTCGGACGATCCGAAGTGGGTTCGGTGGATCCGATCATGAGGTGTCAAGAGCCGATGGACACGTGGGAGTTCGGACGGTCCGAAGTGTATGATCGGAGGATCCGATCATGAGCTGTCAAGAGCCAATGGACACGTAGCGTTCGGACGTTCCGAAGTGTTGTTCGGAGGATCCGAACATGGCCTATAAATAGTGCTCGGATTTCTCATTTGTGACTTGCCAATTCATGATTTTGCCTCATAGTTGAGAGGATTTGGAAGGTTTCTAGGGTTAGTTGTTGGTCGAGCGATAGCCAAGAGCTGCCAGGAGTAGTAGCGTAGCGGCGCCTGAGTTTCAAGGCAATCGACATCAAAGGGCTGTCGACGGACGAAGGTAAACCCTAAACCTTTGGTAGTACTAGGGAGTACTGGTTTTGCTAGTCGAGCATGGTAGTATTGATTGAGTATGCTTTTGATGCGTAGGCTTGTGCTAGACCTGATTAGCGGTGTTGCGTAAGGCTAGGCTTGCTGTGTTAGAGGTACGAAAGTACTATCCGAGATATCCTGGTTGAGTATACATTCATATATGTGTTGCATGAGTATTTGCTGCATTGTTATATGTCATATGATGCATGCTATTATGTCACGAGTTATGATGCATATTGCATATCATGTTGAGCCGTATCTCCTTCGAGATAGCCTTTACTGTTGAGCTGTATCTCTTTCGAGATAAGCTATATATCTTGTGGGGCCGCTCAGCCCTGTCTTGTCTTGTGGACGCATGGACACCGAGAGTACACAGTGGCCGACGGGTCGGGAGGGCTTCGGTGGTCCGGGACATTTTAGGTCCACGTCTGTTCTTGCAGTGGATGCAGTGACCCAGAGGTTGGACCGCGCGGCACTATCCACTTGGCGCCTCTAGACTGAGCATTTTGAGATCCTTTGTGATTCCTGTTTCTTGACTACCCTGGTATCATATCATAGCATGTGCATTTCATATAGGTTTGTATACTCATACTTTTGTACTGGGCGTTCTTATCGCTCACGTCCTCGGTTTTTGTTTATCTTGGACACCCCATTCCCACGGGGCAGGCCTCAGGTTGGACAGCTCGGGAAGAGCAGGAGGAGGACAGTGAGTATCTGGTTGGTTTAGTTTTCAGTACTATTCTATTTCGATATGGTTGTACCGAATATATTTTTGAGTTGTTCTGATTTCGATTGGGTTGTATAACTATCATTTGTTGGTATTTTCCGCTGTTATCTCTGATTGTTATTAATTAGGTTAATTGCATGCTTAGTTTTTGATTAGTAGGTGATTCTGGAACGGGTCACTACAGGACTTAACACTGTCAAGACTAAAACTCTTAGTTTACTAAATATTAGAATTCTTCGACTGAACTTAGCACAACTGGCCTAGTTAAAGATCATGTAAACAATGAAACAATTTGTGCTTATATGCT
The DNA here is from genome assembly GCF_022965805.1 of Primulina eburnea. Lineage (NCBI taxonomy): Eukaryota > Viridiplantae > Streptophyta > Magnoliopsida > Lamiales > Gesneriaceae > Primulina > Primulina eburnea. The sequence goes on along the minus strand of NC_133105.1, from coordinate 28,859,421 downwards.
CGAAAAATAGCCTCAAATGCTTCGAATAATTCTGATAAGTGTGAGCTTTTTGATTCTCAAATGAGAGTAATAAATTCAGCAGAGTAACAGCAAGCTTGAGAGAATAGATAGATAGTGTTGATTCAAGAGTTGTTTCTCAACTGCTCTTCTCACCTATTTATAGGCTTATCTTCAACGGTGACAATAAATAATATTTGAAACTTTATATCCGTTGATTGCCACATCAATATTCTTCTGATTGCCACGTCAATATTTTCTGACATCCGTACACTGTAAATCTGAAATACGACGTTCAACTACGTGTTGCAGTCTGCTTTGTACTGTTATCGGTTGAATGTCCTTTTGAACTGATGAACGTGTATAGCTGAATGATCAGCTGATAAGCTCAAAACTAAATATGTCAATTGATCAGTTTCCAACTGATCAGTCAGTCGTCTTCGTAAGTTCATTTCGGCTGGTTTCAGTTGCTTTCAATAAACTGTGCATTAATCTGAAGTTAGGCAACTCAATTGATTTAAGTTTGTTCAGTTTAATCCAATAACTTAGTTCCTTAGTTTGTCAAACAACCGAAATTAAGTTTCCAACAATTTCTCCCTTTTTGGTGTTTAAAAAAACTTTGTAAATAATGAACTGATCAACTGAACTTAATAAAATTCTTCGAACTCATTGTAGATAAAATAACTCTTCTAATGTACAGATTCGTACAAAGAAGTAAGGATCTAATCCTATGTACAGATTCGTACAAAGAATAAAGAATCTTCAAATCTTCAACCATTAACTAAAGTCAATTGATCTTCATATCTTCTTCTGTCTCTTTAATAATTTCCCCTTTTTTGTCAAGCAAATCCACTTTCTTTGTTAATATTTGAACATCTGCTGCAATGTCTGATACGGCATTAATCATAAGCTCAGCAGCAAATCAATCTTTTTAGTGACGGTTTCTTTCCAGAAAATCAAATCGCCTGCCGACTAAAGCTTGAGTTTGGAAATGAGATGCAGTCGAAAGTCTATCTTTCTTGATCTCTTCCATCTGGAGATAGGGAGAAGTCACACTCTTATTGAGTAGATTCAGTCTGTCCGTTGTAAACTCATAGTTCAAATTGAGCTTCAAAGTGTGTGAAAGCTGAGTAGATCGTATTGCAGAAACAACACTCATCATATTGGCAAGGTTGGACTGAATGGTTTGAAGTTCTTAAAATAGGGCATAAGTGTGACACCTCTGACCTCTTTAAATAAAATACACAGCGGAAATTAAAATTTTCTATAAAATATGGAAGGAGTTTCAAAATACATTTCTTTAAACATCTTTACAAAATAACAATACATGATCATTTGAATGACATAACAAAATACAAAACATCATTCCTATGATCATGCCAAAATCTTCCTTCCAACGGTGTATGCATATGACCCCCTGTCCACAGTCAACGTCCCGGGCCGCCACTCTGATCTGCATCACATGAAATAACTGAAATGAGAATAAATCTCAGCAAGTGGAACTCTTACATAGCAATGAACATATACTCTGTAAAACATAGCTTTGAAATCATAAATACCATCAACTCTGAAACATGAATACTGTAGCAATAGCATAGCAATAACATAGCAAATAGATGGTATTTCTCTTTACTCTGGTTGGATTGATATCAATAGTATCTCTGACTGTGGTGCTCGTATCCCAAATCGATATAAACCGTTAACTCTGAGGGATATAAGCCTATGGGCGTTGATCAACTAATTGCATGCAATTCTCTAACTATGTTTCTATCAATCCAATAAAACATTTGAACTCTCTATAGCATTTAAACCATCACTTTGTAAACTGTTTCTTTACTCTTGTATTCCCTTTTGAACAATAGTGAGACATAAAATGCCTCCAATATATATATCAATGAAATCGATACATAACAATGAATTAATTGAAGGGAATATCATAATAAAACCTTTAAAACACAATACATATAACATCATGTGAGCAAAAGGGATGAATTTCCACTTACAAACCACAATAACACCTTGATATAACTCTGGGTACACCACCTACAACAATAATCCATAGATAACACCAATATCAACTCTATATCCAAAAACTCAAGTCAAATAATCCAATAAACCATCAAAACATCCACCTATAACATCTCATCTCCAAAAACCATGATAGAACTCAACCAAAAACTTACCTTAGCTTCCTAGCACCAAGGAGAACCACGATCTCAAGTCGAAAATCGAACTAGATCCACGAATCGAAGATAGGAAGAAAAAGAAATGGAAGAAAACCCTTGCAAATGGAGAGAAAATCGGAAATAAGAAGGAAGGAAAAGGATAAGGTATGGCCAACAACTCCAAAAAGTAACTAAATATCTCGCCCATACCTAGACCACGGGTGCGCTGCTACAAGCACCGCGGGTGCGCCTAGCTCACGGCACAACACAATAATTCTGAAACACAAACACCGCGGGTGCGGCGCTGCAACCACCGCGGGTGCGGTCATCACCGCGGGTGCGGTCCTTGCACTACCGCGGGTGCGGTCCTGCCACGGCTTCCCAACTCCAAAATCATGAATAGTACACCGCGGGGGCACTCCTCTAAGTGTAATAGTCGAGCCCGGTGTACGGTATGGTTTAAGATTTTGTATGATTATTGGCTATTTGGGTAAGTTTAAGTATAGTTTGGATGTTAAGAGTTTCGAGTTATGATTTATAGTATGGTTGGTTATAGATGATGTTCAGTGTTATTGTAGCGGCGTTACGATTAAATTCATGATAAATGGTATATTGATCCAAATGAGGTGAAGCTAATTGGAGTGGTTAGATAAGACATAGTGCTACAACTTCGTAGTTTACCACTTTTTCTAATTCGGACGGGAAGAGGCCTTTCTGAGGCGATCTTTGAAGAAGCTATGCGCAGAGTACGCGGTGGCAGGACCGTAGCAGGAGCGCACCCGCGGTCCTTAATGGAGCGCACCCGCGGTCTCAGTGTAGTATCCCGATGCCTAATTTGAGTTAATTATTGGATTAATTGTATTTCGGTGGGATCGGAAGGACCGAACCGGGTTCGGATCGTCCGAAGTTGGTTCGGATCGTCCGAAGTGGGTTCGGATGGACCGTTCTGTTCGGAGTCAGACGAGTCATGTCATGTCAGAGTTCGGATCGTCCGATCAGGGTTCGGATCGTCCGAAGACAGGTGGCTGGACACGTGGAAGACATGCAATGTTCGGATCGTCCGAAGTGGACCGGATCGGAGCGTCCGAAGTGGATCGGATCGTCCGATCGTTGTCTATAAATAGAAGCGCGAGGCTTCACTTTTCACTCGCCAATTCCGAGAGTTCCAGAGCGTTTTAGTCGTTTCTGATGGGTTTCTAGTCTTTTCCCGAGGTTCGGGCACTAGCGGGGAGCTACTGGTTTTGTAGCGGAGCTGTGCTCTAGTTGGGGGCTAGCGGCATCAGTGGGCTGACTACGGACGCAGGTATAGTTCTGGGTTCCCTTTGAGATTTGGGAGTATCTATTAGTCTAGTTAAGGCTTTTAGATGTGGTTTAGTGATATGGTATCACTTGGATTGTAGGCTTGATTCTAGGGCTGATTGCTAGGATCTACTGGTTTGAGGTACGAAAGTACTATCCGAGATAGCAGGATTGAGTATGCTTTACTATGTGTTGCATGTTTATATGTTGCATTATTATCTGTCATATGATGCATGGTTTATTATGCGGCATTTGCATAATCATGTTGAGCCTGATTATCTTTGAGATAGCCTGTTGAGAGGGTGCTCAGCCCTCATTTGTTGTGGATGGTTGGACCCCGTTGGCCGACGGTGGTCAGGTCACCGGTATATCCACAGGTTCATTTGGTATGGGAGCCACCTCCTGGTGCGACGGCGCAGAGTGCTACATACCTTGACGTCATTTGTCTGAGCAGTATTTCGATATACCCAGATCCTGGTATCCAGTACATTTTGCATACATGCATGTCATAGTCTTGTATACTCATGCTTTCGGTACTGAGCGTTTTATGCTCACGTCCTCGGTTTATCTCTGTTTTGGACACCCTATTCGATGGGGCAGGTCTCAGGTTAGACGGTCCAGGAGGGAGTGGACAGGGAGCTGGCAGAGGTTGACCTGTAGTTGTTGGTATTTGTTCTTGGAATTTAGTTCGATCTGGTTGTTTAAGTATTTTGTACTTACAGATTCGATTGGGTTGTATTATTGTTTTTCCGCTGTTTACCTGATTCAGTTTTAAATGTTAATTTTGCATGCTTAAGTTCTGATTAGTAGGTGATTCTGGAACGGGTCACTACACTCAGCCTTCAGATTTTTGGTTGTTTTCCCGTAGCACGAGCGCACCCGCGGTGCTTGGTAGAGCACACCCGCTGTGATGAACAGTAGAGGTTTGGTCGTGATTTAAAGTGCTTTTTGGATGAGTTGACTTCACTTTTCCCCTTTTCTTTCCTCTCCATTCTCGTTTTCTCTCTTGAAGACAAGGGTTTTCCCTCATTTCTTTTGCTTCCTATCTTCGATCCAAGCGGTTAGTTGGCGATTCGACTTGAGATTGAGATTCTCCTTGGTGCTAGGAAGCTAAGGTAAGCTTTTGTTGCTTTTATTTCATGGTTTTGGAGGAGAGATCATTTGGGTTTGTTGTTTATGTTGGATTGATGGATTAATTGACATGGGTTCTTGATTATTGGGTTGATGTTTCTGTTATTTATGGACTATTGTTGTAGGTGGTGAACCAAGAGCTTAGATTGTGGTGTTCTATTGGTTTGTAAGTGGAATTTCATCCTTTGTGCTCACATGATGTTATATGTATTGTGTTTCAAAGGTTTTAATGTGTTATTCCCTTCATTTGATTCATGTTTATGTATTGATTTCATTGATATGTATATTGGAGGCATTTTATGTCTCATTATTGTTCAAAGGGAATAAAAGAGAAAAGAAAGAGTTTCAAAGTGATTGTTAAAGCCAAGAGAGAGTTTAAATGTTTCTATTGGATTGATAAATACATAGCCAGAGAATTGCATGCAATTAGTTGATCAACGACTATAGGCTTATATCCCTCAGAGTTATCGGTTTTTATCGATTTGGGATACGAGCACCCCAGAGCAGAGTTACTATTGATATCAATCCAACCAGAGTAAAGAGAAATACCATCTCATTTCTGTGCTATTGTTATGATATTCATTGATTCAGAGTTTACAGTTCAGAGTTGATGGTATTTATGATTTAAAAGCTATGTTTTTTACAGAATATGTTATGTCATTGCTATGTAAGAGTTCCACTTGCTGTGATTTATTCTCATTTCAGTTATTTCATGTGATGCAGATCAGAGTGGCGGCCCGGGACGTTGACTGTGGATAGGGGTCATATGCATACACCGTTGGAAGGAAGATTTTGGCATGATCATAGGAATGATGTTTTGTATTTTGTTATGTCATTTAAATGATCATGTATTGTTATTTTGAAAAGATGTTTAAAGAAATGTATTTTGAAACTCCTTCCATATTTTAAAGAAAATTTTATTTCCGCTGTGTATTTTATTTAAAGAGGTCAGAGGTGTCACATTTAGTGGTATCAGAGCCCCGTTCTTCGGACCAATGCATATGACTTCGTCTACTTTCAACTGTCCGGGTATGTTTTCTTGCATCTATCCGTTGTTATATATTGATATGTCTTTTGTGAGCACATTGTAGAGTAGAGGATGCCACCTAAGAGGAAAGCAGTAGAGGGTGAGGATATTTCTTCCTCGAGAGTTGTCGATGAGTTCGGCAAGTTACTGAGAGAGCAGGCCAAGGTTCATAGTGAGCAGATCCAACAGTTGCTCCGATTGCAAGGAGCAGGTCAGGGCAGAGATCAAGGTAGAGGGCAGGTTGCTCAGGTTGTTGGCACTGATGCCATATTTTCTGCTTTTAAGAGGATGGATCCACCGGAATTTTCAGGGAGCACCGATCCTTTAGTTGCAGTTGAGTGGGTCAAGGCTCTAGAGGCGATCTTCGATCATCTCCACTACGAGGATAGAGACCGTATTAGCTGTGCTGTGTTCATGTTGGTTAAAGCTGCTCGCATCTGGTGGAATGCGACCAAAGTTGGAGTTGATGCCTCGACATTGAAGTGGTCAGAGTTTACAGAGTTTTTCTATGACAAGTATTTCCCCGACGCACTTCGAGCGAGGAAGGTTACGGAGTTCTTGGAGCTTAGACAGGGGAGCATGAATGTTGACGAGTATATCTTGAAGTTTGAGGAGGGTTGCTTGTTTGCTCCATATGTTGCATCCAACGACAGAGATAAATGCGCTCATTTCATTCGAGGCCTAAGAGCAGAGATTCGTAGAGATATCAATATGTCCAAGGCTGTGACTTTCAAGGAGATTGTGTCCAAGGCTTTGTTGGCCGAGCAGGATGAGAAAGACATTGCCCGGGAGAGGCAAGCGAGACATCAGGCTATTGCTCAGAGGAGCCAGAGTTCGAGTCAGCAAGGTGGAGATCGATTCAAAGGGAAAGGCAAGATGGATCTGAGTCCTAGACCACCGACAGTCCCATTTGATCCCGAGAAGCCATTGTGTCCCAAGTGCGGCAGACATCATTGGGGAGAGTGCAGATATGGCACTTATTCTTGTTATCGTTGTGGCACGGCAGGCCACGTTGCCAAAGACTGTCCTAAGGGAGCTAGCCAAGAGAAGGTGCAGGGTCGTATCTTTTCGATGACCAAGGAAGGTATTAATCATGATTCTTCTGTGATCTCTAGTGCTATTTTAATTTCAGACAGAGTAGCTACGACTTTGATTGATACTGGTGCTACTCATTTATTTATGTCTGAATTGTTTTTGAGATCTTTGGGTATAGTTCTTTCTGTTATTCTCCTCCAGTTCAATGTTGTTTTGCCTTCGGGAGATGTGTTGTGCCCGACGTCTATTGTGTTTGCATGCCCTGTTCTTATTGATGAGCGAGAGATCTTTGCTGATTTGATTGTGATCCCGATGGTTGCTTTTGATGTTATTCTTGGTATGGATTGGCTATCGACTTACCGTGCAGTGATTGATTGCGTTGCTAAGACGGTGACTTTTGCAGATGATGGCGATAGGAAAGGTATTCTCGCCAGTGCAGGTACTTCGCTGGTCCTTCCTTTTAGTTCTTGTCTTGAGGCTGAGAGATTGCTGTGTAGAGGTTGTGATGGGTTTTTGGCTTCTATTGTTGATGTGGATAGTATGGTTAAGTTGAATATTGATGTTATGGACGTGGTGAGGGAGTTTGTTGGTGTATTTGAGATTGTTGTGCCGGGTTTTCCTCCGGACAGAGATAGGGAGTTTGTGATTGCTTTGATGGTTACGGGGACCATTGCTCGTTTATCAGCGTTGGTTATTAGGGCTACATTGACGGACAGGATCCGTAGAGAGCAGACTGACGAGGTTCAGTTGATAGAGATGAGAGCTAGAGCAGAGGAGAGAGGTACCTTAGAGTTTAGAGTGTATGGTGATGGTTTGGTGACATTCAGAAGTTGTATTTGTGTTCCTGTGTCGATCGTGTCTGATCGTGACCCTAGATTTACTTCAGAGTTTTGGAACAGTTTGCTTAGAGCTATGGGTTCGCGGTTAGAATTTAGTACAGCTTATCACCCTCAGAGCGACGATCAATCAGAGAGAGTCATTTAGATTCTAGAGGATATGCTCAGAGCTTGTACTATCGATTATCCAGGTAGCTGGGATTCTATGTTGCCTTTGACAGAGTTCACAATGTGTTTCATGTTTCGATGCTCAGGAGAGTATATTGCGAATCTTTCCCATGTTCTTCGCCACGAGCCATTGGACTTGACGTCGAATTTGACATACCAAGAGATTCCGATTCAGATTTTGGATCGCAGAGTTAGAGTTTTGAGGAACAAAGATATCGGCATTGTTAAAGTCCTTTGGAGGAATCATGTGATAGAAGAGGCTACGTGGGAACCAGAGGTTGAGATGAGAGAGAGGTATCCTGAGTTGTTCGTGTAGTGAAGTCAATTTCGCGGACGAAATTCCTCTAAGGAGGGGAGATTGTAATAGTCGAGCCCGGTGTACGGTATGGTTTAAGATTTTGTATGATTATTGGCTATTTGGGTAAGTTTAAGTATAGTTTGGATGTTAAGAGTTTCGAGTTATGATTTATAGTATGGTTGGTTATAGATGATGTGCAGTGTTATTGTAGCGGCGTTACGATTAAATTCATGATAAATGGTATATTGATCCAAATGAGGTGAGGGCAATTGGAGTGGTTAGATAAGACATAGAGCTACAACTTTGTAGTTAACCACTTTTTCTAATTCGGATGGGAAGAGGCGTTTCTGAGGCGATCTTTGAAGAAGCTGTGCGCAGAGAGTACGCGGTGGCAGGACCGTAGCAGGAGCGCACCCACGGTCTCAGCCTTCAGATTTTTGGTTGTTTTCCCGTAGCACGAGCGCACCCGCGGTGCTTGGTAGAGCGCACCCGCGGTGATGAACAGTAGAGGTTTGGTCGAGATTTAAAGTGCTTTTTGGATGAGTTGACTTCACTTTTCCCCTTTTCTTTCCTCTCCATTCTCGTTTTCTCTCTTGAAGACAAGGGTTTTCCCTCATTTCTTTTGCTTCCTATCTTCGATCCAAGCGGTTAGTTGGCGATTCGACTTGAGATTGAGATTCTCCTTGGTGCTAGGAAGCTAAGGTAAACTTTTGTTGCTTTTATTTCATGGTTTTGGAGGAGAGATCATTTGGGTTTGTTGTTTATGTTGGATTGATGGATTAATGGACATGGGTTCTTGATTATTGGGTTGATGTTTGTGTTATTTATGGACTATTGTTGTAGGTGGTGAACCAGGAGCTTAGATTGTGGTGTTCTATTGGTTTGTAAGTGGAATTTCATCCTTTGTGCTCACATGATGTTATATGTATTGTGTTTCAAAGGTTTTAATGTGTTATTCCCTTCATTTGATTCATGTTTATGTATTGATTTCATTGATATGTATATTGGAGGCATTTTATGTCTTATTATTGTTCAAAGGAAATAAAAGAGAAAAGAAAGAGTTTCAAAGTGATTGTTAAAGCCAAGAGAGAGTTTAAATGTTTCTATTGGATTGATAAATACATAGCCAGAGAATTGCATGCAATTAGTTGATCAACGACTATAGACTTATATCCCTCAGAGTTATCGGTTTTTATCGATTTGGGATACGAGCACCCCAGAGCAGAGTTACTATTAATATCAATCCAACCAGAGTAAAGAGAAATACCATCTCATTTCTATGCTATTATTATGATATTCATTTATTCAGAGTTTACAGTTCAGAGTTGATGGTATTTATGATTTCAAAGCTATGTTTTTTACAAAGTATGTTATGTCATTGCTATGTAAGAGTTCCACTTGCTGAGATTTATTCTCATTTCAGTTATTTCATGTGATGCAGATCAGAGTGGCGGCCCGAGACGTTGACTGTGGATAGGGGTCATATGCATACACCGTTGGAAGGAAGATTTTGGCATGATCATAGGAATGATGTTTTGTATTTTGTTATGTCATTTAAATGATCATGTATTGTTATTTTGTAAAGATGTTTAAAGAAATGTATTTTGAAACTCCTTCCATATTTTAAAGAAAATTTTATTTCCGCTGTGTATTTTATTTAAAGAGGTCAGAGGTGTCACACTAAGAGCGCGGGTGCACTCTGGTCACGGCAATGATCAAAACTCAGCCAACTAAAAATCGATCCGAAACTCTGAAACGAACAACCAACAACAACTAATACCTCAAGAACAATAATACCAAGCATACTATAGCCCAAAACACAACTCTAAACATCTAATCACATAACCCAAATAACATACGAAACTTAAATCGTACCGTACACCGGGCTCGGCTATTACAATCTCCCCTCCTTAGAGGAATTTCGTCCGCGAAATTGATGTCACTACACGAACAACTCAGGATACTTCTCTCTCATCTCATCCTTTGGTTCCCACGTAGCCTCTTCGATCAAATGATTCCTCCAAAGGACTTTAACAATGCCGATCTCTTTATTCCTCAAAACTCTAACTCTGCGATCCAGAATCTGAATCGGAATCTCTTGGTATGTCAAATTCGGCGTCAAGTCCAATGGCTCGTGGTGAAGAACATGGGAAGGATTAGCAATATACTTCCTGAGCATTGATACGTGAAACACATTGTGAACTCTGTCAAGATCTGGCGGTAGGGCTAATCTGTAGGCTCGATCACCAACTCTGTCCAATATCTCAAATGGACCAATAAACCTCGGGCTCAACTTACCCTTCTTGCCAAACCTCATCACACCCTTGAGAGGTGCTATCTTCAGAAACACATGATCGCCAACCTCGAACTGCAACGGCCTACGCCTAACGTCTGCATAGCTCTTCTGTCTCGACTGCGCTGTCTTCATCCTCTCTCGGATCACAGCGACAACATCAGCAGTCTGCTGGACCAACTCTGGTCCCAACATCTTCCTCTCACCTACCTCATCCCAATACAAGGGAGATCTACACTTCCTGCCATAAAGTGCTTCATACGGTGCCATGCCAATCGTCGCCTGGTAACTGTTATTGTACGTGAATTCAACCAAAGGCAACTTAGAATCCCAGCTACCTGGATAATCAATAGTACAAGCTCTGAGCATATCCTCTAGAATCTGAATGACTCTCTCTGACTGACCGTCGCTCTGAGGGTGATAAGCTGTACTAAACGCTAACCGCGAACCCATAGCTCTGTGCAAACTCTTCCAAAACTCTGAAGTAAACCTGGGGTCACGATCAGACACAATCGACACAGGCACACCATGAAGTCTAAAAATCTCTGCTATGTAATCCTCGGCATACTGGTTCATGGAGTACGTCGTCTTGACTGGAAGAAAATGCGCTGACTTGGTCAATCGATCAACGATAACCCAAATGGAATTATATCCTCTCTGCACTCTGGGAAGACCAGTCACGAAATCCATCGTAATATGCTCCCACTTCCACTGAGGAATCGGCAATGATAGCAATGTCCCAGCAGGTCTTTGATGCTCAATCTTCACCTGCTGACAAGTAAGGCACTGAGAAATGAACAAAGCAATATCTCTCTTCATACCTGGCCACCAGTAAAGTCGACGAAGATCCTGATACATCTTCGTACTGCCTGGATGAATCGAATATGGCGCGGTATGAGCCTCTGTCAGAATATCTCGTCGAATATCATGGACAATAGGAACACAGATACGGCCTCTAAAAGTCACCAAACCATCTCCATTTGTCGCAAACTCTGAATTACCTTTCTCCTCTGCTCTAGCTCTCAACTCTGCAAACTGAACATCGTCAGTCTGCTCTCTACGGATCCTGTCCGTCAATGTAGCCCGAATAACCAACGCTGAAAGGCGAGCAATGGTCCCCGGAACTACCAAAGAAATCTCCTCTCTCTGCAAATCCATCAACAATGGCCTCTGAATCAAAGAACTCAAGGAAGAACTCGACTTACGACTCAAAGCATCAGCCACAACGTTCGCCTTCCCCGGGTGGTAACTAATAGTCACATCATAATCTTTGACAAGCTCTAACCACCTCCTCTGTCGCATGTTGAGCTCTTTCTGAGAAAACAAATACTTCAAACTCTTGTTGTGACACCCTGACCCGTAACATTAAAAATACGCAGCGGAAATAAAATTTTCCTTTAAAATATGGAAGGAGTTTCAAAATATATTTCTTAAAAATGTTTACAAAATAATCACATGATCATTCAAATGACATACAAAATACAAAACAATCATTCTTATGATCATGTCCCAAAATGATACAAAACAATCTTCCTTCCAACGGTGTATGCATATGACTCCCATCCACGATCACTGTCCTGGTCGGTCACTCTTATCTGCATCACATGAAAATAACTGAAATGAGTATAAAAACTCAGCAAGTGGAACTCTAACATAGCAATGATACAATATACTCTGTAAAACATGACTTTGAAATCATAAATACCATCAACTCTGAAACATGAATACTGTAGCAATAACTGTAGCAATAGCATATCAATAAGATAGCAATAAGATAGTATTCTCTTTTCTCTGGTTGGATTGATATCAATAGTATCTCTGTCTGTGGTTGCAAATATCCCATCGATATAAATCGATAACTATGAGGGATAAAAACCTATGGTCGTTGATCAACTAATTGCATGCAATGCTCTGACTATGATTAATCAATCCAATAAAACATTTGAACTCTGAATAGCATTTAAAGCCGTCGTTTCACAATCTTATTTTCTCTTGTATTCCCTTTTAACAATAGTGAGATATACAATACCTCCAATAGATAGTCAATGGGATCAATACATAACAATGAATCAATTGAAGGGAATATCACTTTGAAACCTTTAAAACACAATACATATAACATCATGTGAGCAAAGGAATGAAATTCCACTTACAAACCAATAGAACACCTCAAACTTAGCTCTTGGTACACCACCTACAACAATAATCCATAAACAACACCAATATCAAGTCTATATCCACAAACTCAAGTCAAATAATCCATTATACCAACAATAACAACTCATCTCCAAAAACCATGATAGAATCGCACCAAAAACTTACCTAAGCTTCCGTCAAGTCGGAAATCCAAATAACTCCAAGAATCAAAGGTAGGAAGCAAAAGAAATGGAGGAAAACCCTTGGTAGATGAGAGGAAATCTCGAAAAAGGTAGATAGGATAGGATAAGATATGGCCAACAACTCCAAAAAGTAGCTAGATAACACGCCCATACTTACACCGCGGGTGCGGTCACACAAGCACCGCGGGTGCGCTATGCCTTCGGCCAACCAAAATAATTCCCATGCACGATGACCGCGGGTGCGGTGCTACAATTACCGCGGCTGCGGTGCACACCGCGGGTGCGGTCCTTGCACTGCCGCGGGTGCGGTGATGCCACGACCTTCAAATTCCAAAATGATGAATAGTACACCGCGGGGGCACTCCTCTAAGAGCGCGGGTGCACTCAAGCCACGACAATGAACAGTACTAAATCAACTAAAATCGATCCAAAACGCTGAAACGAACAATCAACACCAACTAACACCTCAATAAAATAATAACCAATACTACTATAGCCCAAAACACAACTCTAAACATCTAATCACATAACCCAAATAATATACGAACCTTAAATCGTACCGTACACCGGGCTCGGCTATTACAATCTCCCCTCCTTAGAGGAATTTCGTCCGCGAAATTGGCGTCACTGCACGAACAACTCAGGATACTTCTCTCTCATCTCAATCTCTGGTTCCCACGTAGCCTCTTCGATCAAATGGTTCCTCCAAAGGACTTTAACGATGCCGATCTCTTTGTTCCTCAATACTCTAACTGTGCGATCCAAAATCTGGACCGGAATCTCTTGGTACATCAAACTCGGCGTCAAGTCCAATGGCTCATGGTGAAGAACATGGGAAGGATCTGCAATATACTTCCTGAGCATCGATACATGAAACACATTGTGAACTCTGTCAAGATCGGGCAGTAGGGCTAATCTGTAGGCTCTGTCACCGACCCTGTCCAAGATTTCAAAAGGGCCAATAAATCTCGGACTCAACTTACCCTTCTTGCCAAATCTCATCACACCCTTGAGAGGTGCAATCTTCAGAAACACATGATCGCCAACCTCGAACTGCAAAGGCCTACGACGAACATCTGCATAGCTCTTCTGTCTGGACTGAGCAGTCTTCATCCTCTCTCTGATCACAGTAACAACATCGGCCGTCTGCTGGACCAACTCTGGTCCCAACATCTTTCTCTCTCCAACCTCATCCCAAAACAAAGGGGAACTGCACTTCCTGCCATAAAGTGCCTCATACGGTGCCATGCCAATCGACGCCTGGTAGCTATTGTTGTACGTGAACTCCACAAGTGGCAATTTAGAATCCCAGCTACCAGAATAATCAATAGTACAAGCTCTGAGCATATCCTCAAGAATCTGAATGACCCTCTCTGACTGACCGTCGCTCTGAGGGTGATAAGCTGTACTGAACGCTAACCGCGAACCCATAGCTCTGTGCAAACTCTTCCAAAACTCGGAGGTAAATCTGGGGTCACGATCAGACACAATCGACACAGGCACACCATGAAGTCTAACAATCTCTGCAATATAATCCTCGGCATACTGGTTCATGGAATACGTCGTCTTGACTGGGAGAAAGTGCGCTGACTTGGTCAATCGATCAACGATGACCCAAATAGAATTATAACCTTTCTGCACTCTGGGAAGACCAGCCACGAAATCCATCGTAATATGCTCCCACTTCCACTGAGGAATCGGCAAAGATAGCAATGTCCCAGCAGGTCTCTGGTGCTCAATCTTCACCTGCTGACAAGTAAGGCACTGAGAAATGAACAAAGCAATATCTTTCTTCATACCTGGCCACCAGTAGAGTCGACGAAGATCCTGATACATCTTCGTACTGCCTGGATGAATCGAATATGGCGCAGTATGAGCCTCTGTCAAGACATCTCGCCGAATATCATCGCCAAAAGGAACACAGATACGGCCTCTGAAAGTCACCAATCCATCACCATTCATCGCAAACTCTGAGTTACCCCTCTCCTCAGCTCTAGCTCTCAACTCTAGCAACTGCACATCGACAGTCTGCTCTCTACGGATCCTGTCCGTAAAAGTAGATTGAATAACCAACGCTGAAAGACGAGCAATGGTACCTGGAATCACCAGATCAATCTCCTCTCTCTGCAAATCCATCAACAATGGCCTCTGAATCAAATAACTCAATGAAGCACTCGACTTGCGACCCAACGCATCTGCCACAACGTTCGCCTTCCCTGGGTGGTAACTGATCGTCACATCATAATCTTTGACAAGCTCTAACCACCTCCTCTGTCGCATATTGAGCTCTTTCTGAGAAAACAGATACTTCAAACTCTTGTGGTCTGTGAAGATCTCACACTTTTCGCCATACAAGTAATGTCTCCAAATCTTCAAGGCGAAAACCACAGCTGCTAGCTCTAAATCATGCGTCGGATAATTCTTCTCATAATCTTTCAACTGGAGAGAAGCATAGGCAATGACCTTACCTCGCTGCATCAGAACTGCACCAAGGCCTCTCTTCGACGCATCGGTATAGACAACAAAGTCCTCAGAACCACTAGGCAATGAAAGAATAGGAGTTGTCGTCAATCTATCCTTCAACTCCTGAAATGCACTCTGGTAATCGATGGACCACTCGAACTTCACAGTCTTCCTCGTCAGATTGTACAATGGCAGGGCGATCTTGGAAAAATCTGAAATGAAACGACGATAATAACCCGCCAAACCAAGGAAACTGCGTACCTCTGAAACAGAAGTAGGAATAGGCCAATTCTGAATCGCCTCTATCTTCAATGGATCAACAGCAATGCCATCCCTTGAAACGACATGGCCTAGAAAAGAAATCTGATCCAGCCAAAACTCACACTTCTTCAACTTGGCAAACAACCTCTTCTCTCGCAACAACTGAAGAACCACTCTGAGATGCTCGGCATGAAGCTCTCTGGTCTTGGAATAGATCAAGATATCATCAATGAAGACAATGACGAAGCTATCCAGATAGGGCTTGAACACACGGTTCATCAGGTCCATGAAGACTGAAGGGGCATTGGTCAGACCAAAAGACATAACCAGAAACTCAAAGTGACCATACCTGGTCCTGAACGCCGTCTTAGGGACATCAGACTCCCTAACCTTCAACTGATAGTAGCCAGACCGAAGATCAATCTTCGAAAATACAGTGGCACCATGGAGCTGATCAAACAAATCATCTATCTGTGGCAACGGATACTTGTTCTTGACAGTCACCTTGTTGAGCTCCCTGTAGTCGATACACAGACGCAAAGAACCATCCTTCTTCTTAACGAAAAGAACCGAGCTCCCCAAGGCGAAGAACTCGGACGAATAAAACCCTTGTCTAGAAGATCCTGCAACTGAGTCTTCAACTCTTTCATCTCAGTAGGGGCCATCCTGTACGGAGCCTTAGAGATAGGAACCGTACCAGGAGCTAAATCGATAACGAACTCCACACCTCTGTCCGGCGGAAAACCCGGAACATCATCCTCAAACACATCAGCAAACTCCCTCACGACATCAATATCATCTATATTCAACTTAATCAGTCTATCCACATCCACAATAGAAGCAAGAAACCCATCGCAACCTCTACATAGCAATCTCTCAGCCTCAAGACAAGAAATAAAAGGAAGGACCAGCGAAGTACCTGAGCTGGCGAGAACTCCTCCCTGGCCATCATCTGCAAAAGTCACCTTCTTAGCAACACAATCGATAACTGCACGGTAAGTTGAAAGCCAATCCATGCCAAGAATAACATCAAAGGCAACCATAGGGATAACAATCAAATCAGCGAAGACAACTCGCTCCTCAATACGAATAGGGCACGCAAACACAATCGATGTCGGGCACAAGACATCTCCCGAAGGCAAAACAACACTAAGCTGGAGGGAAAGAACAGAAGGAACTATACCCAAAGATCTCAAAAACAATTCAGTCATAAAAGAATGAGTAGCACCAGTATCTATCAAAGTCGTAGCTACTCTGCCTGAAATCAAAATAGTAATAGAGATCAATGAAGAATCATGATTAATACCTTCCTTCGTCATCGCAAAGATACGACCCTGCACCTTCCCTTGGTTAGCTCCTCGTGGACAATTTCTGGCAACGTGGCATGCCGTGCCACAACGATAACAAGTATGAGTGCCAAGTCTACACTCTCCTCGATGATGCTTGCCACACTTAGGGCAAAGTGGCTTCTCGGGATCGACTGGAACTGGTGGTGGTCTAGGACTCGACTCCATCTTGCCCTTGCCCTTGAAACGATCCCTGCCCCTCTGATTAGAACCCTGGCCTCTCTGAACAACAGCTTGGTGCCTCTCCTGACTCTCTCTGGTGATGTCCTTCTCATCTTGCTCGGCCAATAATGCTTTGGACACAATCTCCTTGAAAGTCACGGCCTTGGACATGTTGATATCACGACGAATCTTAGCTCTAAGGCCTCGAATGAAATGAGCGCCTTTATCTTTGTCATTGGAAGCAATGTACGGAGCAAACAAGCAACCCTCCTCAAACTTCATAATGTACTCACCAACATCCAAGCTCCCCTGACGAAGCTCCAAGAACTCCGTAACCTTCCTCGCCCGAAGTGCATCAGGGAAATACTTTTCGTAGAACAGGTCAGTGAACACTGACCACTTCAGTGTCGCAACATCAACTCCAACTTTCGTGGCATTCCACCAGATACGTGCAGCTTTAACCAACATGAACACTGCACAGCTGATCCTGTCTTTGTCCTCATACTGGAGATGATCGAAGATAGCTTCAAGCCCCTTGACCCACTCGACAGCAACTAGAGGATCGGTGCTACCTGCGAATTCCGGTGGATCCATTCTCTTGAAAGCAGAAAAGACGGCATCAGTGCCAACAGCCTGAGCAACCTGACCTCTCACTTGGCCTCGACCCTGTCCTGCTGTTAGAGTAGGTGCCTGTCGAGCCAAGTGTTGGCCGAGTGTTCACAATGAAACTCTATGTATAAGCAATCTTTATTTTAATAATATTTGAAATTATTATTATGGCACATCTTTATCTGTATACCCATGCTAGTTGCATAGATAAAGCCCTTGAATATACAAATAGTAGAAAGAATATGAGATGCTCATATGATGAGTATCATGAAACTCATATTTGTAATACTGTATATTCTAAACGGTTCTAGTCGATTCAGCCGCCACTAAGAAGGATATAGGCCGCTCGAGTTCGAGACTAGTATCTGCGATGTGAGTACCATGTTTCATTGGTAGGGGACATTGTGATGTCCGAACATGCAGATAGGTGCTCCTTGTAGAGTGCACTGAACAACCCTCCATAAAAGGACTTTCCAAGTGGTTCTCACTTATCGAGTAGAAATGTCCTAGTTTATGGTTGTACAGAATTAGTCCTTATGACCCGGGACAACATTGAGACTCTATGTGCTAGAATTACACTTTGACTTGTTTACCGACTCTCATGGGGTCATCAGGTGGCAAGGTTGGGTGTTTTGTCGAAACACATAGGAGTCGATGCATTGTAGTCGGGGATTCACCGCTTACCTTTGGGTATGGATATCCTATGTGTTATCATGTGTATGTAGGTTGAAATCTCTGGCCAGAGTATGGTGGTAACTATGAAAGGGTTTCATAGATTACACCATCGATGCAACTACGACATGACACATAGTATCGATTCATTGACAACTCTCGATAAACCAATGGTTGTCGAATCGATCGGGATATATGAGTTGAAGGGACCGTACTGTACGCTAACCATAATTGAATGGTTCTTGCAGGCACTATCATGTGATACCTAGGGAATCACGTAAGCGATGCTGCTAGGCGTTTAACGTGATTGGTTGGGTACTATCAGACTTGAGTTCTGACGTTCTTATTATCAAGATGTTGATAAATAATAATGGAGCAATTGGGGTATGCTCATATAAGGACATGTTTAGTCCGAATCACATAGAGATGTGAACCCACGGCTAGTTGTATCAATGAACCATTGAGGGCCACACAAGTACTAGCTTTCTAGATCCCGTTGAGAAGTAAAAATAGTTCAATGTGTTGAACGGCTTATAAAGGAGTTTATAAGCGTTAGGAAAATTAGAAGTATGACTTCTATAAAGGAGAAAATAGTTCAATGTGTTGAACGACTTATAAATGAGTTTATAAGTGTAAAGAAAAATAGAAGTATGACTTCTATGAGAGAAATGTAAATTTTAATTTTTGGAAGTGTTCCTAAATTAAAATTGGCCAAGTGAATAATGTAATTGAAAATTGTGATTTTCATAAACATTATTATGGACTAAATTAAATTAATTCAAGTGTTGAATTAATTAAACACTAGTGGGCCTAGTAGAGTCCAAATAATTAAATTAATTCAAGTGTTGAATTAATTAAATTATATTGAGTCTTGAAGAGCTCAATTAAAATAATTATTTAACTAGTGGGACTTGGGTAAATTCAAGTAATGTTTAATTATTCTCAAATATGTTTGAGATAATTAAAATTTAGTCCAAGGTTTTAATTTGATTAAAAACCATATAATATGCATGCATGGGATGTGAAAGGTTGGGAGACTACTTTTTGTGTTTTCAAGGCATGGCATGCAACTTTTTGGAACAACTTTTCTCACAACCATAAAAATTTCTCTCCTTCTCTCCTACCATGAATAGTGGCCGAGTTACTATTCACATTTTTCTCCAAGTTTTTCTCTCAATTTTCTTCTTCAATTGTTGAGGAAAGAAATCACTTCTCTTTGAAAAATCTTCTTATTTTTCTAGTGCAAAATAAGAAGGGTTCTAGCTAGTTAGTGGTGGGCCTAATTTGAAGGAAAGATTCAAGATCTTGGAGAGCTTGTAGATCTTCATGCCATTCAAGAGCTTTGTTGCTTGACAACAAAGTTGGAGCCATCATCAACCTCAAGAGGTTGATAGGTAATATCTTCTAAAACACCCTATGAATGAGATTTAAGGTGTTAAATGTATTTGTTGCACAAAATGGAAGGGGGCCGAATTTTTCAGCTTATATTTTTAAAATTTTAGCTTCCGTTGCGTTTTCGGTCTCCCTAAATCGTTCCCTTTCAAGTGGTATCAGAGCTATGGTTACGATTTTGTGTAGCAACTACAAGATATTATGTTGAGATTGATTTCTAACCGCATGAGAACAAAATTTTGCAACGAATTCAAGGCCGGATTGGGGCGGGTTTTGGGCAGCAAGTTGCTGCCCATTTCGGGCAGCTTGGGCTGCCCGAGGGGCTGCCCGAAACGGGCAGCAAGGGCAGCCCAAGGGGCTGCCCGAACAGCCCCTTACTTTTAATAAAAAAAAAAAAATTTTTGTTGCCGGAATCCGGCGACGGAGCTCCGGCGACGGCGATGACGGCTAGGGTTTCCAAAAGTGTTTTGGAATATCAAAGTGTCATGGGCCTTGAGTTGTTGGGCCATTGGATGGCCAACATATTTGTGATTTTAAATGGGCCAAAATATTTTTAGTGAAAAATGAGTTTTTGGGCCCTTAAGTTTAAAATTACAAAAGTTGCAAATATTTTCTCATGAAATAAATAATTTAAGTTGGACTTTAATTATTTATAGTAAATGGTGATTTACAAGAAATTCGGTTATAAATAAATTAATTGGAAAGTAGACAAAGGTGTTTGTATACTTTGTTAATTTAGTTTATAATCGTGGCGGTTAGTGATTGGATCAATATATATAATATTGGATCAATTAATTATTGTTATAATTAATTGATGGTGTATGATATGTGATATTATGCATGAAGGATGATCAAAAGCCCAAGCCCAATTTTCTAGGTGTATGCTAGGATATTTTGTGTTGAATGATTGTAATAATTATCAATTTATAAAGTGGGCTTGGTTTATGGCCCGTTCCCACTCCATGAGATGTATCCCTATTTGTCATGGATATTTATTTGTAAATATTAGTATAGTGGATGATCAAGATTGGAAGATGGTGGCCATGATGATTATGAAGATCGAAGACATGTAAATATTGGAAGCTAATGTAATAGTTGCATTTGCATCCCGTGCATTTACCCTAGGATTGGACCTAGGCCCGTGTTTAGCTCACACGGTCCATTAGTATTGGGGCGATTGATCATCCTTGTTTGTTTACTGTTTATAATATATGCATGATATGTTATAAATAATGAGTATGTGCGTTATTATTATGATAATAACAAAGTTGCATGAATCCGGCAAACATACGATCAAACATGGCGAGCTTTTAAATAAAAAAATTAATGATGAGACCTTTCAAAACTAAAAACCCTCATTTTGAATAAGATTCAAAATTAATATCAAGCCCGAAAAGGGGAATTATAAAATTGGTTATAATTTCCTTGTCTTCCATCGACAATGGGTGCATGATGAACGCTACCCGTACTCGGGGCTCGGCTCATATTATTGGGGGGGCCTTGGGTGCCGGAAAGCTGTGACATCCATTGACATGGTGATGTGAACTACATGGAACTCCCATGACTTCAGCTCAGATAATTGGGGGAACTCATGGCGACCGTCCATTAAGGTTCAACATCGATGGGTAAGGCTTGACACGTAAAGATGAACGACGTCTATAATGGGTCCTAATCAAACGTGAGACAAAAGTTTACGTTAAGGGTTGCATTGTGATGCAATTGGGAAACTACCTTTTAGGAATTGTGATTGGCTGTATAATCGGGATCATAATTCGCTAATTGGACCTTACGTACCTACTGAGGAAAGGAGTTTCCCGTTTTCACTAGAGGGTAGTGAAAGATGTCAAAACAGTGGGAGCAAATATTTATGAAGTAAAAGTCCAAACTTCATATCTTACTAAATATTTTAAAATAGTCAGCAACGTTTATCTGTTTTTACTTTTCAGTACAAATTGACAATGTCTTCGATTCGCAATCCGATATCTGCAATACTCGACAAACACATGTTAACCGGACCTAATTACCTCACTTGGCTAAGAAACCTAAAAATAGTCTTGAATTTGGAAAGGGTAGCATATACACTGACTGAGTCGCCCCCTGTTGAGGCTCTGACTGACTGCAATCCTGAGGAATTGCAGGCTTACAAGGAATGGTGTGACCATGACTTGATAGCCAGGTGTTATATGCTGACTTCTATGAATGATGAGCTGCAGAGGCGTTTTGAGGGTGCAAAGAATGCTGCTGACATTCATTTGCACCTCAAGGAGCTTTTTAGTGAGCAGACTCGGCCTCTTAGGCATGCTACCGAAAAGGAGCTGATCACTTTGCGCATGCGAGATGGGGCCTCGGTCCATGAGCATGGCCTAAAGGTGATCGGGCTCGTGGACAAGCTCGTTGGCATGGATCTGATCTTGCCTTCGGAGTTGACCACCGACGTGTTGATGTTATCGCTGCCTAGCTCATTTGATCCTTTTGTGGTGAACTTCAACATGAACAAGATGGAACCGACCCTTGAGGAGTTGGTAAACATGCTTGTTACGTTTGAATCCACCATCAAGAAAGAGAAGTTGGTTCTTTATGTGGGTTCTTCATCTGGTACGAAGATTGATCCACATGGGAATGGAAAGAAGCGTTCTTTCCAACGTCCCAAGAAGAACGTGCCCTTGTTGAGGCAATCTCCGAATCCCCTTGTGGCAGCCACACCAGTTAGGGCTGACAAGACTAGTGATGTTTGTCATCACTGCAAGATGCCTGGACATTGGAGGCGAAATTGCAAAGAATATCTGGCCCAGAAGAGTTCTGGAAACAGTATGTTCTAAATTGAAGTAAACATTTCAAATAACTCTACTTCTTGGGTATTAGATACCGGTTATGACTCACATCTCTATAATGAGTTATAGGTGATGGGAAGAAGTAGAATGCTTAAGGAAGGTGTGACCTTCTAGAGGATGGCTATGGAGCAAGAGTTGCTGCCAAGACCTTAAGAAATGTTTACTTATTGTTGAACAATGATTTTAAGTTAATTTTAAGAGATGTTTTGTTTGTACCTTTTTGGTGAAAACATTATTTCCATTTCTATTGTGATAAAGATGGATATTCTTGTTTATTTAGCAAAGGTGTTTGCAACATTTACAAGAATGAATGTTTGATTGGTACTTGAGAACTTGAAAACGATCTCTATAACTTAAAATTGAAAGATATTCAATTAAATGTCCATTCAAAGACAGACACCATATGAGATATGGATGGGTAAGCCTCCCAAATATTCTTATCTTAGAATATGGGAGCCCTGCTTATGTGAAGCAGGTAGTGGGAGATAAATTGGATAGTTGATCCATTTTATGTTACTTTGTGGGATATCCAAGGATTTTAGTTGGATATCACTTCTATCATCCCCAAGAAACAAAGGTGTTTGTTTCTAGGAATGCAACCTTTTTGGAAAAGGAATTTTCTATTGTATAGAAAAGGGGAGATGATAGAACTCGAAGAGGTTCGAGAAACACCCACCATTATAGAACCCACACCCGAAGAGCCAAGAGAGGAGATACAGGCTCCTAGAAGATCCGAGAGAGTCTCGAGACCACCTATGAGATATGGTCTGCTTCTTGAAGAGGGCCATGATGAGCCTAACCATGGATTTGATCCAAGGACCTTCAAGGAAGCGTTATCTGATGCTGATTCATCCAAATGGCTTGAAGCTATGGAATCTGAGATGAATTCCATGCATTCGAACCAAGTGTGGGATCTTATAGATCCACCTGAGGGAAAGGTTCCCATAGGGACTTGGGACGGATGGGAAGGTATTGACCTTCAAGGCGCGATTGGTGGCAAAAGGATATACTCAAAGACAAGGAGTTGACTTTGAGGAAACCTTTTCTCCAATTGCAATGTTCAAGTCCATAAGGATTTTGCTAGCCATAGCTGCATGGTATGACTATGAGATATGGCAGATGGATGTCAAGACAGACTTTCTTAATGGGGATTTTAAGAAAGTTATTTACATGTCTAAACCTGGAGGGTTTACATCTATCGGAAGTGAGCATATGGTATGCAAACTTCAGAGATCTATTTATGGTCTAAAGCAGGCATCTAGGAGTTGGAACCTTAGATTCGATAGTACAATCAAAGAGTTGATTTACTTAGAATCCTGAGGAACCCTATGTGTATAAGAAGGTCAGTGGGAGTGTTGTGACATTCCTTGTGTTGTATGCTGATGACATTCTACTCATTGGGAATGATGTAGGAATGTTGCAATCAACTAAGATATGGTTTGCGAGTAAGTTCTCGATGCAGGACTTGGGTGAAGCATCTTTTGTATTGGGAATACAGATCTATAGAGATAGATCGAGAAGATTGCTTGGTCTCACCCAGTCCACATACATTGATACCATCGTGAAGCCGTTCTCGATGGATGAGTCCAAGGGAGGACATCTACCAATGTGTCATGGCGTGTCCCTATCCAAGTCTGTCTCCCAAGACTGATGCAGAGATAGTGGCGATGACACGCATTCTGTATGCTTCGGCAATTGGTAGCATCATGTATGGGATGATATCTACACGTCTTGACGTGGCTTTCGCACTAAGTGTAGTGAGTAGATATCAATCGAACCCTGGTCTTCCACACTGGAAAGCTGTGAAAGACATCCTCAAGTAGTTGAGAAGGACCAATAAATTGTTCTT
Source organism: Primulina eburnea (assembly GCF_022965805.1). NCBI lineage: Eukaryota > Viridiplantae > Streptophyta > Magnoliopsida > Lamiales > Gesneriaceae > Primulina > Primulina eburnea. Next base: position 28,835,248 of record NC_133105.1, on the reverse strand, counting down.
GGTCTATGGGGTGGAGAACTAAAATTGGAAGGCTATACCGACTCTAGCTTCCAAAGCGATATCGATGATTCGAAGGCAACCTCTGGTTTTGTATTCATGATCAATGGTGCTGCTGTCTCTTGGAAGAGTTCCAAGCAAGACAATATTACGGATTCCAGCACAGAGGCCGAATACATTGCTGCATCAGATGCAGCAAGGGAGGCTGTTTGGATAAGGAATTTCGTCTAAGAGTTGGACGTCATTCCTAATGGAGTTGCTCCTGTCCCGGTGTTGTGTGACAACAAGGAAGCTATAGCTCAAGAAAAGGAGCCAAGGTCTCATCAGAAATCCAAACTAGTATTGAGAAAGTACCACATCCTCGGAGAGATTGTGGAAAGAGGAGAAATGTCTTTTGACACAGTCGGCTCCGCCGATAATGTTGTTGATCCACTAGCTAAACCTTTACCTGGACCATTATTCGACAAGCATCGCGAATCAATGGGTTTAATGCATATGGGTAGTTGGCTCTAGTGCAAGTGGGAGATTGTTAGAGTAGGTGCCCGTCGAGCCAAGTGTTGGCCGAGTGTTCACAATGAAACTCTATGTATAAGCAATCTTTATTTTAATAATATTTGAAATTATTATTATGGCACATCTTTATCTGTATACCCATGCTAGTTGCAAAGATAAAGCCCTTGAATATACAAATAGTAGAAAGAATATGAGATGCTCATATGATGAGTATCATGAAACTCATATTTGTAATACTGTATATTCTAAACGGTTCCTAGTCGATTCAGCCGCCACTAAGAAGGATATAGGCCGCTCGAGTTCGAGACTAGTATCTGCGATGTGAGTACCATGTTTCATTTGTAGGGGACATTGTGATGTCCGAACATGCAGATAGGTGCTCTTTGTAGAGTGCACTGAACAACCCTCCATAAAAGGACTTTCCAAGTGGTTCTCACTTATCGAGTGGAAATGTCCTAGTTTATGGTTGTACAGAATTAGTCCTTATGACCCGGGACAACATTGAGACTCTATGTGCTAGAATTACACTTTGACTTGTTTACCGACTCTCATGGGGTCATCAGGTGGCAAGGTTGGGTGTTCTGTCGAAACACATAGGAGTCGATGCATTGTAGTCGGGGATTCACAGCTTACCTTCGGGTATGGATATCCTATGTGTTATCATGTGTATGTAGGTTTAAATCTCTGGCCAGAGTATGGTGGTAACTATGAAAGGGTTTCATAGATTACACCATCGATGCAACTACGACATGACACATAGTATCGATTCATTGACAACTCTCGATAAACCAATGGTTGTCGAATCAATCGGGATATATGAGTTGAAGGGACCGTACTGTACGCTAACCATAATTGAATGGTTCTTGCAGGCACTATCATGTGATACCTAGGGAATCACGTAAGCGATGCTGCTAGGCGTTTAACGTGATTGGTTGGGTACTATCAGACTTGAGTTCTGACGTTCTTATTATCAAGGTGTTGATAAATAAGAATGGAGCAATTGGGGTATGCTCATATAAGGACATGTTTAGTCCGAATCACATAGAGATGTGAACACACGGCTAGTTGTATCAATGAACCATTGAGGGCCACACAAGTACTAGCTTTCTAGATCCCGTTGAGAAGTAAAAATAGTTCAATGTGTTGAACGGCTTATAAAGGAGTTTATAAGCGTAAGGAAAATTAGAAGTATGACTTCTATAAAGGAGAAAATAGTTCAATGTGTTGAACGACTTATAAATGAGTTTATAAGTGTAAAGAAAAATAGAAGTATGACTTCTATGAGAGAAATGTAAATTTTAATTTTTGGAAGTGTTCCTAAATTAAAATTGGCCAAGTGAATAATGTAATTGAAAATTGTGATTTTCATAAACATTATTATGGACTAAATTAAATTAATTCAAGTGTTGAATTAATTAAACACTAGTGGGCCTAGTAGAGTCCAAATAATTAAATTAATTCAAGTGTTGAATTAATTAAATTATATTGAGTCTTGAAGAGCTCAATTAAAATAATTATTTAACTAGTGGGACTTGGGTAAATTCAAGTAATGTTTAATTAGTCTCAAATATGTTTGAGATAATTAAAATTTAGTCCAAGGTTTTAATTTGATTAAAAACCATATAATATGCATGCATGGGAGGTGAAAGGTTGGGAGACTACTTTTTGTGTTTTCAAGGCATGGCATGCAACTTTTTGGAACAACTTTTCCCACAACCAAAAAAATTTCTCTCCTTCTCTCCTACCATGAATAGTGGCCGAGTTACTATTCACATTTTTCTCCAAGTTTTTCTCTCAATTTTCTTCTTCAATTGTTGAGGAAAGAAATCACTTCTCTTTGAAAAATCTTCTTATTTTTCTAGTGCAAAATAAGAAGAGTTCTAGCTAGTTAGTGGTGGGCCTAATTTGAAGGAAAGATTCAAGAACTTGGAGAGCTTGTAGATCTTCATGCCATTCAAGAGCTTTGTTGCTTGACAACAAAGTTGGAGCCATCATCAACCTCAAGAGGTTGATAGGTAATATCTTCTAAAACACCCTATGAATGAGATTTAAGGTGTTAAATGTATTTGTTGCACAAAATGGAAGGGGGCCGAATTTTTCAGCTTATATTTTTAAAATTTTAGCTTCCGTTGCGTTTTCGGTCTCCCTAAATCGTTCCCTTTCACCTGCTCCTTGCAATCGGAGCAACTGCTGAATCTGATCACTATGAACTTTGGCCTGCTCCTTAAGCAACTTGCCGAACTCATCGACAACTCTCGAGGAAGAACTATCCTCACCCTCTGCCGCCTTACGCTTAGGAGGCATACTCTACAATTGCTCACAAGACACCAATCAATAGATAACAATGAATAAATAGATGCAAGAAAACATACCCGGACAGTTTAAAGTAGACGAAGTCATATGCATTGGTCCGAAGAACACCGCTCTGATACCACTAAATGTGACACCCTGACCCGTAACATTAAAAATACGCAGCGGAAATAAAATTTTCCTTTAAAATATGGAAGGAGTTTCAAAATACATTTCTTAAAAATGTTTACAAAATAATCACATGATCATTCAAAGGACATACAAAATACAAGACAATCATTCTTATGATCATGTCCCAAAATGATACAAAACAATCTTCCTTCCAACGGTGTATGCAATGACTCCCATCCACGATCACTGTCCTGGTCGGTCACTCTTATCTGCATCACATGAAAATAACTGAAATGAGTATAAAAACTCAGCAAGTGGAACTCTAACATAGCAATGATACAATATACTCTGTAAAACATGACTTTGAAATCATAAATACCATCAACTCTGAAACATGAATACTGTAGCAATAACTGTAGCAATAGCATATCAATAAGATAGCAATAAGATGGTATTCTCTTTTCTCTAGTTGGATTGATATCAATAGTATCTCTGTCTGTGGTTGCAAATATCCCATCGATATAAATCGATAACTATGAGGGATAAAAGCCTATGGTCGTTGATCAACTAATTGCATGCAATGCTCTGACTATGATTAATCAATCCAATAAAACATTTGAACTCTGAATAGCATTTAAAGCCGTCGTTTCACAATCTTATTTTCTCTCGTATTCTCTTTTAACAATAGTGAGATATACAATACCTCCAATAGATAGTCAATGGGATCAATATATAACAATGAATCAATTGAAGGGAATATCACTTTGAAACCTTTAAAACACAATACATATAACATCATGTGAGCAAAGGAATGAAATTCCACTTACAAACCAATAGAACACCTCAAACTTAGCTCTTGGTACACCACCTACAACAATAATCCATAAACAACACCAATATCAAGTCTATATCCACAAACTCAAGTCGAATAATCCATTATACCAACAATAACAACACCCTATAACAACTCATCTCCAAAAACCATGATAGAATCGCACCAAAAACTTACCTAAGCTTCCTTATACCACGGAGAACGTCGATCTCAAGTCGGAAATCCAAATAACTCCAAGAATCAAAGGTAGGAAGCAAAAGAAATGGAGGAAAACCCTTGGTAGATGAGAGGAAATCTCGAAAAAGGTAGATAGGATAGGATAAGATATGGCCAACAACTCCAAAAAGTAGCTAGATAACTCGCCCATACTTACACCGCGGGTGCGGACACACAAGCACCGCGGGTGGGCTATGCCTTCGGCCAACCAAAATAATTCCCATGCACGATGACCGCGGGTGCGGTGCTACAATTACCGCGGGTGCGGTGCACACCGCGGGTGTGGTCCTTGCACTGCCGCGGGTGCGGTGATGCCACGACCTTCAAATTCCAAAATGATGAATAGTACACCGCGGGGGCACTCCTCTAAGAGCGCGGGTGCACTCAAGCCACGGCAATGAACAGTACTAAATCAACTAAAGTCGATCCGAAACGCTGAAACGAACAATCAATACCAACTAACACCTCAATAAAATAATAACCAATACTACTATAGCCCAAAACACAACTCTAAACATCTAATCACATAACCCAAATAATATACGAAACTTAAATCGTACCATACACCGGGCTCGGCTATTACACTTGTGGTCCGTGAAGATCTCACACTTTTCGCCATACAAGTAATGTCTCCAGATTTTCAGGGCGAAAACCACAGCTGCCAGCTCTAAATCATGCGTCGGATAATTCCTCTCGTAATCCTTCAACTGGCGAGAAGCATAGGCAATGACCTTACCTCGCTGCATCAGCACTGCACCAAGGCCTTTCTTCGACGCATCAGTATAGACAACAAAATCCTCCGAACCACTGGGCAATGAATGAACAGGAGCTGTCGTCAATCTATCCTTCAACTCTTGGAATGCACTCTGGCAATCAATGGACCAATCGAACTTCACAGTCTTCCTCGTCAGATTGGACAATGGCAGGGCAATCTTGGGAAAATCTGAAATGAAACGACGATAATAACCCGCCAAACCAAGGAAACTGCGTACCTCTGAGACAGTGGTAGGAATAGGACACTTCTGAATCGCCTCTATCTTCACTGGATCAACTGCTATCCCATCCTTCGAAACGACATGGCCTAGAAAAGAAATCTGATCCAACCAAAACTCACACTTCTTCAACTTGGCAAACAGCCTCCTCTCTCTCAACAACTGAAGCACAACTTTGAGATGCTCTGCATGAAGCTCTCTGGTCTTGGAATAGATCAAGATGTCGTCGATGAAGACAATGACGAAGCTATCCAAGAACGGCTTGAACACTCGGTTCATCAGATCCATGAAGACTGAAGGGGCATTGGTCAGACCAAAAGACATCACGAGAAACTCATAGTGACCATACCTTGTCCTGAATGCCGTCTTAGGGATATCAGACTCCCTAACCTTCAACTAATAGTAACCAGACCGAAGATCAATCTTCGAAAAGACAGTGGCACCATGAAGTTGATCAAACAAATCATCAATCCGTGGCAACGGATACTTATTCTTGACAGTCACTTTGTTCAGCTCTCGGTAGTCGATACACAGCCGCAAAGACCCATCTTTCTTCTTAACAAATAGAACCGGAGCTCCCCAAGGCGAAGAACTCGGACGAATGAAACCTTTGTCCAATAGATCCTGCAACTGCGACTTCAACTCTTTCATCTCAGTAGGACCATCCTATACGGAGCCTTAGAAATAGGAACCGTACCTGGAGCTAGATCAATAACGAACTCAACATCTCTGTCCGGCGGCAAACCAGGAACATCATCCTCAAACACATCGGCAAACTCCCTCACAACATCAATATCATCAATATTCAACTTAACCATACCATCCGCATCCACAATAGAAGCAAGAAACCCATCACAACCTCTACATAGCAATCTCTAAGCCTCAAGACAAGAAATAAAAGGAAGGACCAGCGAAGTACCTGCACTGGCGAGCGAACCTCCCTTATTGCTATCATCTGCAAAAGTCATCGTCTTAGCAACGCAATCAATCACTGCACGATAAGTCGACAGCCAATCCATGCCAAGAATAACATCAAAGGCAACCATCTGGATCACAATCAAATCAGCAAAGACCTCTCTATCATCAATACAAACAGGGCATGCATACACAATAGACGTCGGGCACAAGACTGTTAGCGGACCGGTTACGGAGGCCGGAAACGCAACGGAAGCGAAAAACAAAAATTTTGAGCATAAATTTCGGCCCCCATATATTTTTGTGCAACATTTACAAAAACTAAAAACATGCATAGGATGTTTTAAGAAATATACCTATCAACTCCTTAGAGTTGATGAAATGGCTCCAACTTTGTTTTAAAAAACAAAGCTCTTGTTTGGTGGACAAATCTACAAGCTCACCTTCTTCTCCCAAAGAATTAGGCCCACCACTCAACAAGGTAAATCCCCTCAAGTTTTGCACTAAAAAACTTGAGGATTTTTCAAAGAGAATGATTTTCTTCCAAGAAAATGAAGAACAAAAGAGAAAGAAAAATGGAGAGAAATCCTCCAAGAAATTTCGGCCAAGTGATGAGAGTGTGAGTGTGGGAGAATAGCCTAGGTATTGTGAAAAGTTGTCTCTCAAAAGTTGCATGCCTTTTGAATATTTTATTAAAAAGTAATCAAGGCTCTTCACCTCCCAAGCATGCAATCCCTACATGTCTCACTTGTATATTATATGGTTTTTAACACATTAAAAACCATAGACTAAATTTTATTATCTCAAACACATTTGAGGTAAATTAAATATTACTTGATTTTACTCAAGTCCCACTAGTTAAATAATTATTTAAATTGAGCTCTACAAGACTCAATATTATTTAATTAATTCAACACTTGAATTAATTTAATTATTTAGACTCTACTAGGTCTACTAGTGTTTAATTAATTCAACACTTGAATTAATTTAATTTAGTCCACAACAATGTTTATGAAAATCACAATTTTCAACTACATTATTTACTTGGCCAAATTTTAATCTTAGGAACACTTCCATAAATTAAAATTTATATTTCTCTCATAGAAGTCATACTTCTAATTTTCTTTACGCTTATAAACACATTTATAAGCCGTTCAACACATTGAACTATTTTACTTCTCTTCGGGATTTACTAAGCAAGTACTTGTGTGGCCCTCAATGGTTCATTGATACAACTAGCCGTGGGTTCACATCTCAATGTGATTCGGACTAAACATGTCCTTATACGAGCATACCCCAATTGCTCCATTCTTACTTATCAACTCCTTGATAGTAAGAACGTCAGAACTCAAGTCTGATAGTACCCAACCAATCACGTTAAACGCCTAGCAGCATCGCTTACGTGATTCCCTAGGTATCACATGATAGTGCCTGCAAGAACCATTCAATTATGGTTAGCGTACAGTACGGTCCCTTCAGCTCATATATCCCGACCGATTCGACAACTATTGGTTTATCGAGAGTTGTCAATGAATCGATACTATGTGTCATGTCGTGGTTGCATCGATGGTGTAATCTATGAAACCCCTTTCATAATTACCACCATACTCTGATCAGAGATTTCAACCCACACATACATGAAAAACACATAGGATATCCATACCCGTAGGTAAGCGGTGAATCCCCGACTACAATGCATCGACTCCTATATGTTTCGCCGTAACACCCAATCTTGCCACCTAATGACCCCAAAAGAGTCGGTAAACAAGTCAAAGTGAAACGCTAGCACATAGAGTCTCAATGTTGTCCCGGGTCATAAGGACTAATGGTGTACAACCATAAACTAGGACGTTTCCACTCGATAAGTGAGAACCACTTGGAAAGTCTTTTATAGAGGGTTGTTCAGTGCACTCTACCAGGAGCACCTATCTGCATGCTCGGACATCACAATGTCCCCTACCAATGAAACATGGTACTCACATCGCAGATACTAGTCTCTAACTCGAGCGGCCTTTATCCTTCTTAGTGGCGGCTGAATCGACTAGGAACGGTTTAGAATATACAGTATTCCAAATATGAGTTTCATGATACTCATCATATGAGCATCTCATATTCTTTCTACTATTTGTATATTCAAGGACTTTATCTATGCAACAAGCATGGGTATAAAGATAAAGATGCGCCAAATTAATAAATTGAAATATTATTAAAATAAAGATCGTTTATACAAAGAGTTTCATCGTGAACAGTCGGCCAACACTTGGCTCGACGTGCACCTACTCTAACAATCTCCCACTTGCAATAGAGCCAACTACCTATATACTTTAAACCCATTGATTCGCGATGATTCTCGAACGATGGTCCTGGTAAAGGCTTAGTTAGTGGATCAGCAACATTATCTGCGGAGCCGACTTTGTCAATCACGACATCTCCTCTTTCCACGATCTCTCTGAGGATGTGGTACTTTCTCAATACGTGTTTGGACTTCTGATGAGACCTTGGCTCCTTCGCCTGAGCTATGGCTCCCGTGTTGTCGCACATCACCGGGATAGGAGCAACTCCATTTGGAATGACGCCCAACTCTTGGACGAAATTCCTAATCCAAATAGCCTCCTTTGCTGCAGCCGATGCAGCAATGTATTCTGCCTCAGTGGTGGAATCCGCAGTACTGTCTTGCTTGGAACTCTTCCAAGAGACAGCACCACCATTGAGCATGAATATGAATCCGGAGGTTGACTTCGAGTCATCAACATCGCTTTGGAAGCTAGAGTCGGTATAGCCTTCCAATTTCAGTTCTCCACCCCCATAGACCAAGAACAGCTTATTGGTCCTTCTCAAATACTTGAGGATGTCTTTCACAGCTTTCCAGTGTGGAAGACCGGGGTTGGATTGATATCTACTCACTACACTTAGTGCAAATGCCACGTCAGGACGTGTAGATATCATCCCATACATGATACTACCAATAGCCGAAGCATACGGAATTCGTGTCATCGCCGCTATCTCTGCATCAGTCTTGGGAGACATAGACTTGGATAGGGACACGCCATGACACATTGGTAGATGTCCTCTCTTGGACTCATCCATCGAGAACCGCTTCACGATGGTATCAATGTATGTGGACTGGGTGAGACCAAGCAATCTTTTTGATCTATCTCTATAGATCTGTATTCCCAATACAAAAGATGCTTCACCCAAGTCCTGCATTGAGAACTTACTTGCTAACCATATCTTTGTTGATTGCAACATTCCTACATCATTCCCAATGAGTAGAATGTCATCAACATAAAGAACTAGGAATGTCACAGCACTCCCACTGACCTTCTTATACACACAGGGTTCCTCAGGATTCTTAGTAAAACCAAACTCTTTGATTGTACTATCGAATCTGAGGTTCCAGCTCCTAGATGCCTGCTTAAGACCATAAATAGATCTTTGAAGTTTGCATACCATATGCTCACTTCCGATAGATGTAAACCCTTCAGGTTGAGACATGTAAATCTCTTCCTTAATATCCCCATTAAGGAAGGCAGTCTTGACATCCATCTGCCATATCTCATAGTCATACCATGCAGCTATGGCTAGCAAAATCCTAATGGACTTGAACATCGCAACTGGAGAAAAGGTTTCCTCATAGTCAACACCTTGCCTTTGAGTATACCCTTTTGCTACCAGTCGCGCCTTGAAGGTCAATACCTTCCCATCCGCCCCAAGTTTCCTCTTGTAAATCCATTTACACCCTATGGGAACAATTCCCTAAGGTGGATCCACGAGATTCCACACTTGGTTCGAATGCATGGAATTCATCTCAGATTCCATTGCTTCAAGCCATTTGGATGAATCGGCATCAGATAACGCTTCCTTGAAGGTCCTTGGATCACATCCAAGATTAGGCTCATCATGGCCCTCTTCAAGAAGCAGACCATACCTCACAGGTGGTCTCGAGACTCTCTCGGTTCTTCTAGGAGCTTGTATCTCCTCACTTGGCTTCTCGGGTGTGGGTTCTACAATTGTGGGTGTCTCTCGAACCTCTTCGAGTTCTATCATCTCGCCTTTTCTATCCAATAGAAATTCTTTTTCCAAAAAGGTTGCGTTCCTAGAAACAAACACCTTTGTTTCTTGGGGATGATAGAAGTAATATCCAATTGAATTCTTTGGATATCCCACAAAGTAGCATAAAATGGATCGACTATCCAATTTATCTCCCACTGTCTGCTTCACATAAGCAGGACACCCCCATATTCTTAGATAAGAATACTTGGGAGGCTTACCCATCCATATCTCATATGGAGTCTTGTCAACTGCCTTTGTATGGACATTGTTCAACAACATTGCCGCTGTTTCAAGCGCATATCCCCAAAAGGATGGCGGCAACTCTGTGAACCCCATCATAGACCGAACCATGTCCATCAAAGTCCGGTTACGACGCTCCGAAACACCATTCAACTGCGGTGTAGCGGGCGGAGTCCACTGCGAGAGAATCCCATTCTCTCTAAGATACTCTTGGAACTCGGCACTCAAGTACTCACCACCTCGATCCGATCGAAGTGTCTTGATGCTTCGTCCCAATTGCTTCTCTACTTCACTTCTGAATTCTTTGAACCTTTCAAAGGCTTCAGACTTGTATTTCATTAAATACACATACCCATACCTCGAATGGTCATCGGTAAAGGTGATGAAGTAGGCATGTCCATGCTTAATGGTGATGCTAAGCGGACCGCACACATCGGTATGGATCAAATCCAATAACCCTTTGGCTCGCTCCGCATGGACCTTAAAGGGAATTTTGGTCATCTTTCCTTTTAGACAGGATTCACAAGTCGTGAGAGCATTAATATCGGACATATCAAACATGCCAACTCCCACTAACTTGTTCATCCTTCTTAGGGATATATGACCTAATCGAGCATGCCATAATTGTGCCGAATTAAGAGTATCTTGTTTGCGCTTATTTGTTGTTGTTATCGTTTGGACATTGTTAAGTGGAATATCTTTTAATTTTAAGGTGTAGAGATTGTTTTCAAGTTCACCGGTACCAACTAAACATTCATTCTTGTAAATATTGCAAACAACTTTGCCAAATAAACAAGAATATCCATCAATATCAAGCATAGGAATGGAAATAATGTTTTTAATCAAGTCTGGTACAAATAAAACATCTCTTAATACAAACTTAAAATCATTGTTCAAAATTAAACAAACATCTCCTATGGCCTTGGCAGCAACTCTTGCTCCATTGCCCATCCTTAAGAAGGTCTCACCCTCTCGGAGCCTTCTACTTCTTCCCATCACCTGCAAATCGTTACAGAGATGTGAGCCACAGCCGGTATCCAATACCCAAGAAGTAGAGTTAATCGAGATATTTACTTCAATAAAGAACATACCTTTGGCAGAACCCTTCTGCGCAAGATATTCCCTGCAGTTACGCCTCCAATGTCCAGGCTTCTTGCAGTGGTGACAGATGTCAACAGTCTTTTCAGCCTTCACTGGCGCGGCTGCCACTACGGGACTCGAAGTCTGCCTCTTCAAGGGCTCGCTCTTCTTGGTACGCTGTAAAGAACGCTTCTTTCCCTTCCCAGGTGGACCGGTCTTCGTGCCAGATGAAGAGCCCACAAAAAGAACCTGCTTCTCCTTCTTGATCGTGGACTCAAAGGTCACAAGCATGTTCACCAACTCTTCAAGGCTGGGCTCAAGCTTGTTCATGTTGAAGTTCACGACAAAAGGATCGAAAGAGCTGGGCAGTGACAACAGCAACACATCCGTGGTCAACTCCGATGGCAAGATCAAATCCATGCCTACGAGCTTGTCCACGAGCCCAATCAACTTTAGGCCATGCTCATGGACCGAAGTCCCATCTCGCATGCGTAAAGTGATGAGCTCCTTCACTGTGGCATGCCTCAAAGGCCGAGTCTGCTCACCTAAGAGCTCCTTGAGGTGCATATGAATGTCAGCAGCATTCTTAGCATCCTCGAATCGCCTTTGCAGCTCATCGTTCATCGAAGCCTGCATATAACACTTCGCCTTCAAGTCATGGTCGCACCAATCCTTGTAGGTCTGCAATTCCTCAGGAGTGCAGCCTATAGGAGCCTCAGCAGGGGGCGCCTCAGTAAGTGTATATGCGATCTTCTCCGAGTTTAGGACAATCTTTAAATTTCTTAGCCAAGTGATATAGTTTGGTCCGGTTAGAATGTGTTTTTCGAGAATGACCGAAAACGGGTTGCGAATTGATGACATGTCAAAGATTGTACTGAAAAGTAAAACAGATAAATGTTAATGACTATTTTAAAATATTTAATAAGATATAAAGTTTGGACTTTTACTTTATAAATAATCGCTCCCACTGTTTTGACATTTTCACTACCCTCTAGTGAAAACGGGAAACACTTTCCTCAGAAGGTACGTAAGGTCCAATTAGCGAATTGTGATCCCGAATAATATCGGCCATCACAATTCCTAAAAGGTAGTTTCCAATTGCATCGCCATGCAACCCTCTACGTATACTTTTGTCTCACGTTTGATTAGGACCCAATAATATGACGTCGTTCATCTTTACGTGTCAAGCCTAACCCATCGATATTGAACCTTAATGGACGATCGCCATGAGTTCCCTCAATAATATGAGCCGAAATCATGGGAGTTCCACGTAGTTCACATCACAATGTCAATGGATGTCACAGCTTTCCGGCACCCAAGGCTCCCCCAATAATATGAGCCGAGCCCCGAGTACGGGTAGCGTTCATCATGCATCCATTGTCGATGGAAGACAAGGAAATTATAAACAAATTTATAATTCCCCTTTTCGGACTTGATATTAATTTTGAATCTTATTCAAAATGAGGGTTTTTAATTTTGAAAGGTCTCATCATTAATTTTATTTTAAAAGCTCGCCATGTTTGATCGTATGTTTGCCGGATTCATGCAACTTTGTTATTATAATAATAATAACTCACATACTCATTATTTATAACATATCATGCATATATTATAAATAGAAAACAGTACAAGGATGATCAATTGCCCCAAAACTAATGGCCCGTGTGAGCCAAACACGGGCCTAGGTCCAATCCTAGGGTAAATGCAGGGATGCAATGCAACTAAATTATTACATTAGCATCCAATATTACATGTCTTCGATCTTCATAATCACCAAGGCCACCATCTTCCAATCTTGATCTTCCCCTATTCTAATATTTACAATTAAATATCCATGGCACATAGGGATACATCTCATGGGGGGTGGGAACGGGCCATAAACCAAGCCCACTTTATAAATTGATAATTATTACAATCATACAACACAAATATCCTAGCATACACCTAGCAAATTGGGCTTGGGCTTTTGATCATCCTTCATGCATAATATCACATATCATACACCATCAATTAATTATTACTATAATTAATTGATCCAATATTATATATCTTGATCCAATCACTAACCGCCACAATTATAAATTAAATTAACAAAGTATACAAACACCTTTGTTTACTTTCAAATTAATTTATTTATAATCGAATTTCTTGTAAATCACAATTTACTATAAATAATTAAAGTCTCACTTCAACTATTTATTTTATGAGAAAATATGTGCAACAATTGTAAATTTAAACTTAAGGGCCCAAAACTCATTTTCACAAAAATACTTTGGCCCATTTAAAATTTACAAAATATGTTGTCCATCCAATGGCCCAACATCTCAAGGCCCATGACACTAAGATTGTCCAAAACATCTTTTGGAAACCCTAGCCGTCATCGCCGTCGCCGGAGCTCCGTCGCCGGATTCCGGCAACAAAAAAAAAAATTTTTTTTATTAAAAACTGGAAGTTTCGGGCAGCCCCCTCGGGCTGCCCTTTGCTGCCCGAAATTTCCGGGCAGCTCGGGCAGCCCTCGGGCAGCAACATGCTGCCCGAAAATTTATTTTTTTTTTTTTGTTTTTGACATAAAATTTTCGGCCCTCTTGAATCTATGCACAAAAAATTCTCAAGCGGTTAGAAATCGATCTCAATACAATATTACGTAAATATAGCACAAAAACCGCAACCTTAGCTCGGATACCACTTGTTAGCGGACCGGTTACGGAGGCCGGAAACGAAACGGAAGCGAAAAACAAAAATTTTGAGCATAAATTTCGGCCCCCATATATTTTTGTGCAACATTTACAAAAACTAAAAACATGCATAGGATGTTTTAAGAAATATACCTATCAACTCCTTAGAGTTGATGAAATGGCTCCAACTTTGTTTTAAATAACAAAGCTCTTGTTTGGTGGACAAATCTACAAGCTCACCTTCTTCTCCCAAAGAATTAGGCCCACCACTCAACAAGGTAAATCTCCTCAAGTTTTGCACTAAAAAACTTGAGGATTTTTCAAAGAGAATGATTTTCTTCCAAGAAAATGAAGAACAAAAGAGAAAGAAAAATGGAGAGAAATCCTCCAAGAAATTTCGGCCAAGTGATGAGAGTGTGAGTGTGGGAGAATAGCCTAGGTATTGTGAAAAGTTGTCTCTCAAAAGTTGCATGCCTTTTGAATATTTTATTAAAAAGTAATCAAGGCTCTTCACCTCCCAAGCATGCAATCCCTACATGTCTCACTTGTATATTATATGGTTTTTAACACATTAAAAACCATAGACTAAATTTTATTATCTCAAACACATTTGAGGTAAATTAAATATTACTTGATTTTACTCAAGTCCCACTAGTTAAATAATTATTTAAATTGAGCTCTACAAGACTCAATATTATTTAATTAATTCAACACTTGAATTAATTTAATTATTTAGACTCTACTAGGTCTACTAGTGTTTAATTAATTCAACACTTGAATTAATTTAATTTAGTCCACAACAATGTTTATGAAAATCACAATTTTCAACTACATTATTTACTTGGCCAAATTTTAATCTTAGGAACACTTCCATAAATTAAAATTTATATTTCTCTCATAGAAGTCATACTTCTAATTTTCTTTACGCTTATAAACACATTTATAAGCCGTTCAACACATTGAACTATTTTACTTCTCTTCGGGATTTACTAAGCAAGTACTTGTGTGGCCCTCAATGGTTCATTGATACAACTAGCCGTGGGTTCACATCTCAATGTGATTCGGACTAAACATGTCCTTATACGAGCATACTCCAATTGCTCCATTCTTACTTATCAACTCCTTGATAGTAAGAACGTCAGAACTCAAGTCTGATAGTACCCAACCAATCACGTTAAACGCCTAGCAGCATCGCTTACGTGATTCCCTAGGTATCACATGATAGTGCCTGCAAGAACCATTCAATTATGGTTAGCGTAATGTACGGTCCCTTCAGCTCATATATCCCGACCGATTCGACAACTATTGGTTTATCGAGAGTTGTCAATGAATCGATACTATGTGTCATGTCGTGGTTGCATCGATGGTGTAATCTATGAAACCCCTTTCATAATTACCACCATACTCTGATCAGAGATTTCAACCCACACATACATGAAAAACACATAGGATATCCATACCCGTAGGTAAGCGGTGAATCCCCGACTACAATGCATCGACTCCTATATGTTTCGCCGTAACACCCAATCTTGCCACCTAATGACCCCAAAAGAGTCGGTAAACAAGTCAAAGTGAAACGCTAGCACATAGAGTCTCAATGTTGTCCCGGGTCATAAGGACTAATGGTGTACAACCATAAACTAGGACGTTTCCACTCGATAAGTGAGAACCACTTGGAAAGTCCTTTATAGAGGGTTGTTCAGTGCACTCTACCAGGAGCACCTATCTGCATGCTCGGACATCACAATGTCCCCTACCAATGAAACATGGTACTCACATCGCAGATACTAGTCTCTAACTCGAGCGGCCTTTATCCTTCTTAGTGGCGGCTGAATCGACTAGGAACGGTTTAGAATATACAGTATTCCAAATATGAGTTTCATGATACTCATCATATGAGCATCTCATATTCTTTCTACTATTTGTATATTCAAGGACTTTATCTATGCAACAAGCATGGGTATAAAGATAAAGATGCGCCAAATTAATAAATTGAAATATTATTAAAATAAAGATCGTTTATACAAAGAGTTTCATCGTGAACAGTCGGCCAACACTTGGCTCGACGTGCACCTACTCTAACAAAGACATCTCCCGAAGGCAAAACAACATTGAACTGGAGGGGAAGAATAGAAGGAACTATACCCAAAGATCTCAAAAACAATTCAGACATAAAAGAATGAGTAGCACCAGTATCAATCAAAGTCGTAGCTACTCTGCCTGAAATTAAAATAGCACTAGAGATCACAGAAGAATCATGATTAATACCTTCCTTCGTCATCGTAAAGATGCGACCCTGCACCTTCTCTTGGCTAGCTCCTCTAGGACAATCTCTGGCAACGTGGCCTGCCGTGCCACAACGATAGAAAGAATGAGTGCCAAATCTGCACTCTCCTCTATGATGTCTCCCACACTTGGAACACAAAGGCTTCTCTGGATCAGATGGAACAACTGGAACTGCCGGTGGTCTAGGATTCGAGTCCATCTTGCCCTTCCCCTTGAATCGATCTCTGCCTCTCTGACTCGAACTCTGGCCCCTCTGAGCAATGGCCTGGTGTCTCGCTTGCCTCTCCCGGGCAATGTCCTTCTCGTCCTGCTCGGCCAACAAAGCTTTGGACACGATCTCCTTGAAAGTCACGGCCTTGGACATATTGATATCTCGACGAATCTCAGCTCTAAGGCCTCGAATGAAATGAGCGCCTTTGTCTCAGTCGTTGGAAGCAATGTAAGGAGCAAACAAGAAACCCTCCTCAAACTTCAGAATATACTCATCAACGTTCAAGCTCCCCTGCCGAAGCTCCAAGAACTCCGTAACCTTCCTCGCTCGAAGTGCGTCGGGCAAATACTTATCATAGAACAGGTCTGTGAACTCTGACCACTTCAATGTCGAAATATCAACGCCAACTTTGGTCGCATTCCACCAAATGCGAGCAGCTTTAACCAACATGAAAACAGCACAACTGATACGGTCTCTGTCCTCGTAGTGGAGATGATCGAAGATCGCCTCTAAAGCCTTGACCCACTCGACTGCAACTAAAGGATCGGTGCTCCCTGAAAATTCCGGAGGATCCATCCTCTTGAAAGCAGAAAATATGGCATCAGTGCCAACAGCCTGAGCAACTTGCCCTCTACCTTGACCTCTGCCCTGACCTGCTCCTTGCAATCGGAGCAACTGCTGGATCTGCTCACTATGAAACTTAGCCTGCTCCTTAAGCAACTTGCCGAACTCGTCGACAACTCTCGAGGAAGAACTATCCTCACCCTCTACTGCTTTCCTCTTAGGTGGCATCCTCTACTCTACAATGGGCTCACAAAAGACATATCAATATATAACAATGGATAGATGCAAGAAAACATACCCGGACAGTTGACAGTAGACGAAGTCATATGCATTGGTCCGAAGAACACCGCTCTGATACCACTAAATGTGACACCTCAGAACTCTTTAAATAAAATACACAGCGGAAATTAAAATTTTCTTTAAAATATGGAAGGAGTTTCAAAATACATTTCTTTAAACATCTTTACAAAATAACAATACATGATCATTTGAATGACATAACAAATACAAAACATCATTCCTATGATCATGCCAAAATTTCCTTCCAACGGTGTATGCATATGACCCCCTGTCCACAGTCAACGTCCCGGGCCGCCACTCTGATCTGCATCACATGAAATATCTGAAATGAGAATAAATCTCAGCAAGTGGAACTCTTACATAGCAATAAACATATACTCTGTAAAACATAGCTTTGAAATCATAAATACCATCAACTCTGAAACATGAATACTGTAGCAATAGCATAGCAATAGCATAGCAAATAGATGGTATTTCTCTTTACTCTGGTTGGATTGATATCAATAGTATCTTTGACTGTGGTGCTCGTATCCCAAATCGATATAAACCGATAACTCTGAGGGATATAAGCCTATGGGCTTTGATCAACTAATTGCATGCAATTCTCTGACTATGTTTCTATCAATCCAATAAAACATTTGAACTCTCTATAGCATTTAAACCATCACTTTGTAAACTCTTTCTTTACTCTTGTATTCCCTTTTGAACAATAGTGAGATATAAAATGCCTCCAATATATATATCAATGAAATCGATACATAACAATGAATTAATTGAAGGGAATATCATAGTAAAACCTTTAAAACACAATACATATAACATCATGTGAGCAAAAGGGATGAATTTCCACTTACAAACCACAATAACACCTTGATATAACTCTTGGTACACCACCTACAACAATAATACATAAATAACACCAATATCAACTCTATATCCAAAAACTCAAGTCAAATAATTCAATAAACCATCAAAACATCCACCTATAACATCTCATCTCCAAAAACCATGATAGAACTCAACCAAAAACTTACTTTAGCTTCCTAGCACCAAGGAGAACCACGATCTCAAGTCGAAAATCGAACTAGATCCACGAATCGAAGATAGGAAGCAAAAGAAATGGAAGAAAACCCTTGCAAATGGAGAGAAAATCGGAAATAAGAAGGAAGGAAAAGGATAAGGTATGACCAACAACTCCAAAAAGTAACTAAATATCTCGCCCATACCTAGACCACGGGTGCGCTGCTACAAGCACCGCGGGTGCGCCTAGCTCACGGCACAACACAATAATTCTGAAACACAAACACCGCGGGTGCGGCGCTGCAACCACCGCGGGTGCGGTCCTTACACTACCGCGGGTGCGGTCCTGCCACGGCTTCCCAACTCCAAAATCATGAATAGTACACCGCGGGGGCACTCCTCTAAGAGCGCGGGTGCACTCTGGTCACGGCAATGATCAAAACTCAGCCAACTAAAAATCGATCCGAAACTCTGAAACGAACAACCAACAACAACTAATACCTCAAGAACAATAATACCAAGCATACTATAGCCCAAAACACAACTCTAAACATCTAATCACATAACCCAAATAACATACGAAACTTAAATCGTACCGTACACCGGGCTCGGCAATTACAATAAGTGTCTGAAATTCCAAGAGACATGGCTCTGGAAGTTTCTGGAATCTGTTCCCTTTCCTGTTGAGTAAATACAACCATCGCACTATCAGTTTTTTTTATTTCATGCGGCACTATTTATGAAGTATATTCTGTTGTAGGGTCCTGGGGAGGAGACGAGACAGTTGGAAGAACAAAAGTAGTAGAAGGTTCTTCAGTTGGTTCAACAACTGGTTCTTCAGTTGGTTGGAAAGCTGGCATTTCTTCAGTTGAGACTGAGTGTATCTTAGCCTCTTCAGTTTGTTGAGAAACTGATTGTACAGTTTGTTGAGAAACTGCCTGTTTAGTCACAACTTCTGATTGAACTGGCTCTTCAGTTTGTTCAAAAATAGGCTCCTCGGTCGGTTCGTCAAAATTGACAACTTGAACAGCTGGTTCTTCATAATTGACAGCTTGAACAACTGGTTCTTCATAATTGACAGCTTGAACTGCTGGTTCTTCAGTCATGGCCACATCTTCAACTGATCTTGAAGTGTCCAACTGAATATCAGAGGTTACTGATTTGATTACCTCATTGAGATTGGCCAGTGATAATCAGCTTCAGAATAAGGAGTTGGACCAGTAGATGATTCAGTAGGAGCAATTGATTTGGGAGGTTCAGTTTGTTAAGTAGTTTCAGCAACTGTTTTGGATGGCTCTTGAACTGACTGTTCAGCTGGCTCTTCATCAAATGATAATTCTTGGGAAGCCGATGGAATGATCAGTTCTAGATCCATTTCCCTTTTTTTGATCTCCATTTGTAATGAGAGAAGATCTGTGTCCAGCTGGTTGTGCACAGCTGTATCATTGAATGCAGTTGAACTGGTTGGATCAAAATTTAGTACCAGTTCAGCCACTATCTTTTTTAGCTTCTTGGCTCTCAGCTGATTCAAGAAATAATTCTCTCTCTCGAGAGCCTGGACGATTGTAGAAACTTTTACTACCTGAGAACAACAGCCTCCAAATAAACAAATTTCTACAGTTTGGATTTCTTCTGAAGCTGTTTTGCAAAGACTTCTGTTCTAAACTTCACCCATTCATTGTAGGCCTTGATCTTATTCTCTGCAAATTTATTGATCTCTTGCCAGATGAGATCAATGTGCGTTTAGATCGCATTAGTTGGCCTGGGCTCCTTTTTCTTTGATAGAGTGATAAATAGAGGCAATTGATCCTCAGTTGAGGGTTCAGTTGGGATAGCCTTAAGTGGAATAGCCTTGATAGGGTGTTCAGCCCCTTTGTTCTTCAAGGTCCTTAGTTTATTGATGACCTTAAGAGAGGGGGTCTTCTCTGAATCAGTTTCACTGACAATCATTTTGTGCTTGATTGTCTTCTTTTGAATGGTCTTCTTCTTTTGAACTGATTTGGGAGCCTCCTCTCTCCCAATCTCTTTCTTGACTTTTAAGACCTGCTCAAGAGATAATTCCAATTTTGGCTTGGGTAACTGAACATTCTTGGCATTGAATATCTTTAATTTTGGTGACTTTTCAGAATCATCAGTCACCAGTCCTTTAACTTTCAGCACATGGCTGAGCTGCACCGCAAAGCGCTTTGACTGCTTGGATGACTGAAACATATTTCTCTGAATATTGAAGATAATGTTTCTCTAGTTCATCTTCCTTTCAGCCATGATTGCAGTCATAGCTTGAAACTTCTCAAGAGTGAGGGCAGCAATTGATCCTGCCTTTGACAAGAGCCCTTTTGCTACAATATCATCTAGCAATTGTACTTTTGGCTTCAATTATTTCTTAGGATTAGAAACTTTAATTTTCTGACAAGCAGCAGACATAGTAGTTTGCATCTCCTCAATATCGGATGCCTTCACTTCCGAAAGTTTAACTAGCCCATCAATAGGCGTTTGGAAAAGGTTGCAGAAGAACTCCTCATCAATGATCTGCAACTGACCATTTACAATAGCAGCGATGGTGCCAGTAGTGGTGACATATCAGTTGGCATAGAGTTCCTGAACATCTCTGACATAGATTTTTTGGGAGGATAATCCCAGAAATTGTTTCAATCCGGCTTGTTCCAATTTCAGAAAGACATTCTTGACTCCTTCATCTTTTACAATCAAGACTGAACCAAATTTGATCGCCATATTGTTCATCACATGTGATGGGATTTGGTTTGCTATTTGATTGAATGAAATCTGCGAAAAAGAGAATGCTTTGAGCACAAATTTTCTCTGACTGCTTGAATGTGTGCGTAAGAAGAAAAACTAAATTGAAGCGAGTATAGTACTAATGTAAGTGACTCTTCAAATTTTTGGACACGTGCCAGTCCAGGAAAATTTGAATTAAAAACGTGTGTACGTGTGGTAAAAACAAGTGTAAAGTATTAATGGATTACGTGGGTCCACGTTCCAAAATGCTATTCATTGAAATACAGCAATTAATACTTCGACAAACAGTCACATCATTTAATATAGAATATTATTCAATTTATCAGTTAACATATAGGAGAATCAGTTAGATCAGTAGCTGAATGACCAGTTGAAGAATCAATCAGTTCAGTTGAGGACCAACTGACTATTGTCTTCTCAGTTAACTTTTCAAATCGACGTTCCCCCTTAATAAATGCAAATAAATTAGGGTAAGAGAAACTTAGTCTGAATCAGTTAAAGCCTAATGACTCTTTGTCTTCCTCTTGTCCCTTCAAGTCTTGTCTATAAATTAAATTCATTTCTGTTCGTAATGACATCTGAACTCCTATGGATTGTGAAAGCAGCACAAATTTCCTTCATCCTTCATGGATATCTCAAAATATTTAGGGATTCAAAGAAGATGCTGAAGAATGCATCTTTAGAAAGGTTATGTCCGTTTAGACTACGCTCATTGCATTCAATCAATCAATGATGGAGAGTTCCCTGATTTTTCTAAGAAAAGATCACGTGCAAGGAAGCTTAAGAGGCGTGTACACGTTGATCATATATCCGAGTTAGTCAAGGATGATGTGCTAAGCCACATGATGCTTTTGAAGGAATGACACTTACTTAACAGGATTGAAAATGCTCAAGCCTTCAAGAATATTAGGAGTCATTACTTGAATAATTTGATGATGTTGTGGCAAGATGTCGTAGCTAGTAGTCTAAGTAGTGTTGTATGGAATCGATTTTATTATCAATAAATCTTGATTTGTATCACTGTTGTTTCCTTTTAATCTTTCTGCAAAACTTAACTTTCATCAGTTGATAAATAACTAATCAAACTGAATTCATGAACTGATAAATTAATAAGTGACATCAATTGACAGACAGTGAACGAACTGAATATGAAAACTGATATATGACCAACTAACATCAGTTGGCACTGGTATAAATGACAAACTGAATGAACAGCAGCTGACAAAGCAACAATAAAACTCATTAGGATAAATCAATAAAACCAAGTATATTGCGAAAGTGAGAAAACGTAGTCTCTGGCAATGGTTTGGTAAAGATGTCAGCAGCTTGTTGTTTAGTTGATACATATTCCAGTCTGATAGCTTTCTTCAGAGCATGATCTCTAATGAAGTGATGCCTGACATCAATGTGCTAGGTCGTTGAGTGAAAAACTGGATTATATGTTATTTCAATCGTGATCATATTGTCAAGAAATATGGGAGATTCTTTAGCATTAACTCCATAATCTTTCAATTGATGCTGAATCCAGAGCAGTTGGGCACATCAGCTTCCAGCACCAAGGTATTCTATTTCAGTTGTGGAAGTAGCTATGGATGTTTGCTTCTTACTGAACCAAGAGATCAGTTTGTCTCCAAGAAACTGACAAGATCCACTGGTGCTTTTTGGATCTAGCTTAAATCATGCATAATCTGCATCTGAATATCCAACTAAATTGAAGAAAGAGTCTTTAGGGTACCATAATCCCACATTTTGATTGCCTTTTAAATATTTTAAAATTCTTTCGGCAACTGAAAAATGCGATTGCTTAGGATTTACTTGAAATCTAGCACACATGCAAAGAGAAAATACAATATAAGGACGACTAGCAGTTAGGTACAATAATGAATCTATTAAACCTCTGTATAGTGTCGTCTCAATTGATATCAATCCTTGATCATTGTCAAGTTTGACTGATGAACTAATGGGAGTTCTTGCAGCTGAGCATGTCTCCATGTCAAATTTCTTGAGCAATTCTTTCGTGTATTTTGTCTGACTGTTAAAAATACCAGTATCCAGTTGCTTCACTTGCAGTCCGATAAAGAATATCAGTTCACCCATCATTCTCATCTCAAATTTGTCGTGCATTAACTTGGCAAACTTCTCACATAATTTGGGGTTAGTTGACCCAAATATAATATCATCAACATAAATTTGCACAAGTAAATATGATCATTCTTGGAAAATTTGAATAAGGTCTTTTCAACTGATCCAACAGTAAAATCATGATCAATTAATAATTTCGAAAGTGTCTCATACTAAGCTCTTGGAGCTTGTTTAATACCATATAATGCTTTGTTCAAATGGTAGACATGATCAAGAAAAGAGTGATTGATAAAACCTGGAGGTTGTTCAACATAAACTTCTTCTTGCAACTAACCATTCAAAAATGCACTTTTTACATCAATTTGGTAGAAATTGAATTTCTTGAATGATGCATAGGCAATGAACATTCTAATTTCTTCCAGTCTTGCAACTGGTGCATATGTTTCATCATAGTCAATTCCTTCTTCCTGCCTATATCCTTCTTCTACCAATCTTGCTTCGTGGCGTGCAACTGAACCATCTTCGTTCAGTTTATTTCTGAATACTCATTTTGTACCTATAATTGTTTTACAAACTGGTCTTGGAACTATGTCCCAGACATTGTTATGGGTAAACTGATTTAATTCCTCTTGCATTGCATTTATCGAGTTAGGATCGGCAAGAGCCTCATCAGTCTTCTTTGGTTCCATTTGTGAGACAAAAGTAGAATGAATGAACAAATTAAGCATTTTATTTTTTGTTCTTACCAGATCAGATGGATTACCTATCACCAATTCTAGAGGATCTGATTTCTTCCATCTGAGTTTAGTGTTTGCTGCTTCCATATCATCAACTGCTTCTGTGGGCAACTGAATGTTTTCAATTTCAGTTGGAGTTGTATAAGTTGGTAACTGAATATCATATGTTTGCTCCACCAACTGATTTTCAGGAGTCGGTTCCTGTTCAACTGTTTGATCTAGTATTTCTGGTTTAGGTGTTTGAAGGATATTTTTATTGATATGATTTTCTTCTTCATTATCATCCTCCATACTGATCTCTGTAAATCGATCAACTAGCTCAACTGGATCAGTTGGCTTATCAGTTAGTACAGTTTCATCAAAAACAACATGGATAGATTCTTCAACATTTAAAGAGCTTTTATTAAAAAATCTGTATGCTTTGCTAATTGAAGAATATCCAATAAATATTCCCTCTTCAGATTTAGCATCAAAGGATTTTAAATTATTTTTACCATTATCAGGAATAAAACATCTGCAGCAAAATATCTTGAATAGGAGACCACACTTTTTCTTCCATACCAGATCTCATAAGGTGTTTCACATGATTATTATTAATCATTGATCTATTCTAAGTGCAACATGCAGTGTTTACCGCTTCAGCCCTAAACCTTTGAGAAATACAAGAATCAGCAAGCATTGTTCTAGCAGCTTTTTTAAAGGTCCGATTTCTTCTCTCAGCTACACCATTTTTCCGAGGTGTTCTAGCTGCTGAATGATCATGCTTGATTCCAGTATTCTCTAAAAAAATTGAAAGATTTTGATTGATGAATTCAGTCCTTCTGTCATACCTTATTCGATCAATCCCAACTAATTTTTCATTTAAAAGTCTTTTGAAGAGATTAATTAGTTGTGCATCAGTTTGGTCTTTTGATTTGAGAAAAATGACCCAAGTAAATCTTGAAAAATCATTCACAACCACTAAGGTGTATTTCATTCCCCTTAAACTCATGACTGGTATTGTACCAAAAGGATCCATATACAACAGTTCTAAGCATCGGAAAGATGATTTAAAACCTCTGTTATTTAATGAAGATCTTACTTGTTTTCCAAACTGACATGCTGAACAAATTTTGTCTTTGGAGAAATATATTTTGGACAAACCAGTTACAGGATCATGGTTACTCAGATAGGAAATAGATTTAAAGTTTATGTGATTCAATCTCTTATGCCACAACCAGTTTTTAGAAGATTTGGAAGCAGTGAAACAAACTGTTGCATAAGGTTTTTAAGTCCAATTAACTTTGTAAGTATTACCAAAACGATTTCCAGTAAGGATGACCTCATCAGTTGATTCTCTAACTGAACACGTGTGTCTGTCAAACTGAACTAAGAAATTATTGTCGCATAACTGAATGATGCTTATCAAGTTATATTTAAAATTCTCAACTAAAAAAACATCTTTAATTGTGAAGTTACCATGGATAAGCTTACCATTACCCATAGTTTTACCTTTGGAGTTGTCTCCAAAACTATTGTTTGGTCCAGTATGTTTGATCAGTTGAGATAGCAAATTTGCATCTCATATAATATCTTGCGAACAACCACTGTATAGATACCAAGTTGATTTCTTGCTTGTACCTGTTACCTGCAAACATACACAATATATAATTTCGGTACCCATATTCATTTGGGTCCTAAACTAATTAGTCCTTTAGGAACCCAGACTTGAATCAGTCTAACCGATTTCCCAGTTACTGTGTTCCAAATGGTTTTTCTCGAATTTTTGGCAATATGTGTGTGATCTGAGGATGAAACAGTATGATTTGTATCTTTTTTCAACTGTTTATTCTTTTGATATCGTTTGTGAACTGGCTTACAGTTGTAGTAATTGTAATAGTCATTCCTTGATTAACGATTTTTGTGACTGAACTGTTTAGGTGACCAGTTTCTTGTATCAGTTGAACTCTTAGAGCTATATCCAATACCATACAGATTGCCTTTGTTCTTACTTTCAATCAATTGAACAACTGTTTTACTATGTTATGAGAATTCATTTAACATCGTTGATTTTACAAAGTTAATGTACTTTCCTTTGTTTTCATACAATCTTGGCTTTGTATCACTTGCAGAATTTACATCATACTGTTAAAACCTAAACCGGTTTTATCATCAACTGATTTTTGAGAATTCGGTACTTCAGTCAATGCAACTTAAGACTTGTTCCAAGCTTGAATCAATTCATTATGTTTTGAAATCTCTGTTTTAAACTGACATATCAAAGCCTGATTTTCTATCATTTCAGTTTTTTTGCTGTGCAATCTCTCTTTTTAGAGTCAACAGTTCAACTGACTTATCAGTTTCTGTCTTGTTGTCATTGGGATAAGTTTTCTCAGTTTTAACCTTCTCAAATGATCGAGAAAGTTTGTCATACTCAATTTACCATGTCATGCAATATGGTAATGAATTCCTCACGAGTGAAATCAGTAGAACTAAAGTCAAATACCTGTTCACTTGCTGCCTCCAGTTCAGCATCATCTGTCATTAGACACTTGACTTCCTCTTCATCTTCACTTGAACTGCTTGGGCTTTCTGGTTCTAACTCCTCACTGTTAGTTTCAACCCACTTAGATTTGCTTTCTTCAGCCAAAAGCACTTCATGTTTCTTCTTGAATGATTTCTTGCCATCCTTGGTCCTTCTTTTGTGCTCATAGGGCTTATTTCCCTTATTAATTGATACTTGACTTTCTTTCTTTGGCTTAGGACAGTCTGCTATGAAATGATTAGATTTGCCACATTTGTAGCAAACATATTCTTCTTTGGATTGGTTCTTCTTATATTGCTTCTGGAAGTTTCCTTGACTCCTTCTCATGAACCTTCCAAATTTCTTGACAAACAATGACATAGCATAATTGCTCAGTTGATCAGCAGATTTGTTAGCTAAACTAGATGGTTCCAGTCTGAAGACAGTTAAAGTAGTTGTGGCAGTTGGTGCAGAAGGCTCTCCTTCTCTGGTTTGTAGTTCAAACTCGTAAGCCTTTAGATCAGCAAACAAGTCATGAAGTTTGATCTTATTAACATCCCTTGACTCTCTCATTTCCATGGTCTTGACATCCCATTATTTGGGAAGACCTCTGATCACCTTCAGTGCCACTTCTTTGTTTGAATACACTTTGCCGAGTGCATTTAGTTAATTGATAATACTATTGATCCTCTATAATCATGCATGGATTCACCAGCTTTCATCTTGATTTTATCAAACTTTTGAACAGCTACTGATAGCTTGTTCTCTTTTGTGTGCTCGTTTCCTTCACACAGTTGGATCAATTTCTCCCATATCTCTTTGCCAGTTTTTCACATCTTGATTTTGCTGAAAGTGAATTTATCCAGCGTTTTGAAAGGGGATCGATTACGGTGACCGGAAGCGCAACGGAAGTTAAAAATTCTATTTTCTTAGAGAAAATTTTCGGCCACCTTGAGAATGTGTAGCAAATACAATAAAAACACATAATGACATTCATAGTGTGTTTAGAGATATACCTATCAACCACAAGGATTGATGTATGGCTCCAACTAAGGTGGAAACACCTTAGCTCCTCAATGGTAGAAACTATTTTCAAGCTTCCTTTGAGCACTCCTTGCTCAACTATTAAGCCCACCACCAACTAGCTAGAGCCTCTTTTATTTTGCACTAGAAAAGTAAAAGGATTTTTCAAAGAGAAATGTTTTTCATTCCTCGACACTTGAAGATGAAAATGAGATAAAAATTTGGGGAGAAAGTTGAGAGGAATTCGGCCATGGTGTTGTGGAGGGAAGAGTGGGAAGAGTTGTCTTGGTTTGTGAAAAAGTAGAGACCAACTTTTGCATGCCAAGCCTTGAAAATAGAAAAAGTTGTCTCCCAACCCTTCACCTCCCATGCATGCATATATTATATGGTTTTTAACAAATTGAAAACCATGGACTAAATTTAATTATCTCAAACATATTTGAGACTAATTAAACATTACTTGAATTTACCCAAGTCCCACTAGTTAATTAATTAATTTAAATTGAGCTCTACAAGAATCAATATGATTTAATTAATTCAACACTTGAATTAATTTAATTATTTGGACTCTACTAGGTCCACTAGTGTTTAATTAATTCAACGCTTGAATTAATTTAATTTAGTCCATAATAATGTTTATGAAAATCACAATTTTCAATTACATTATTTATTTGGCCAACTTTTAATTTAGGAACACTTCCATAAATTAAAATTTACATTTCTCTCATAGAAGTCATACTTCTGTTTTTCTTTACGCTTATAAACTCATTTATAAGCCGTTCAACACATTGAACTATTTTCTCCTTTATAGAAGTCATACTTCTAATTTTCCTTACGCTTATAAACTCCGTTCAACACATTGAACTATTTTTCACTTCTCAACGGGATCTAGAAAGCTAGTACTTGTGTGGCCCTCAATGGTTCATTGATACAACTAGCCGTGGGTTCACATCTCCATGTGATTCGGACTAAACATGTCCTTACATAAGCATACCTCAATTGCTCCATTCTTACTTATCAACTCCTTGATAACAAGAACGTCAGAACTCAAGTCTGATAGTACCCAACCAATCATGTTAAACGCCTAGCAGCATCGCTTACATGATTCCCTAGGTATGAAATGATAGTACCTGCAAGAACCATTCAATTATGGTTAGCGTACAGTACGGTCCCTTCAACTCATTATCCCGATCGATTCGACAACCATTGGTTTATCGATACTATGTGTCATGTTGTAGTTGCATCGATGGTGTAATCTATGAAACCCCTTTCATAATTACCACCATACTCTGATCAGAGATTTCAACCTACATACAAATGAGAACACATAGGATAACCATACCCGAAGGTAAGGGGTGAATCCCCGACTACAATGCATCGACTCCTATATGTTTCGACATAACACCCAATCTTGCCACCTGATGACCCCATGAGAGTCGGTAAACAAGTCAAAGTGTATTTCTAGCACATAGAGTCTCAATGTTGTCCCGGGTCATAAGGACTAATGGTGTACAACCATAAATCAGGACTTTTCCACTCGATATGTGAGAACCGCTTGGAAAGTCCTTTTATGGAGGGTTTTTCAGTGCACTCTACAAGGAGCACCTATCTGCATGTTCGGACATCACAATATCCCCTACCAATGAAACATGGTACTCACATCGCAGATACTAGTCTCGAACTCGAGCTGCCTATATCCTTCTTCGTGGCGGCTGAATCGACTAGGAACCGTTTAGAATATACAGTATTCCAAATATGAGTTTCATGATACTCATCATATGAGCATCTCATATTCTTTCTACTATTTGTATATTCAAGGGCTTTATCTATGCAACTAGCATGGGTATACAGATAAAGATTTGCCAAAACAATAATTTCAAATATTATAAAAATAAAGATTGCTTATACATAGAGTTTCATTGTGAACACTCGGCCAACACTTGGCTCGACGGGCACCTACTCTAACACGTTTTGCATAAGATATCCTTAGCCACATTGTCTATATGGCTTTCCTTTTGTCCCAGTTATCTAATTCTGCTCTGGGCTTTTCTATATGATGAGGTGCCCATTCAGTAATGGCAACTGATGTATTTGGTTTTAGGATCTTCATGGGACCATCAGTGATGACATACCACATGTCGTCATCTTGTGAAGCTAAATGAGCCTGTATTCTGATTTTTCAGTCGTCAAAATCTTCTCTAGAAAACATTGGTATATTGTTGAATGAAGACATCTTTATCAGTTTTTGAATAATAGTATTCTGAGACAAAATTCAACAGCTCTGATACAACTTATTAGGATCGGTTGATTGGTTGAAAGGTGCTTAGAAGGGGAGTTGAATAAATACTCACGAATTTTATAATCTTTTCGAATGAAGCGACAGTTTTGTGATAAATTGAAACTTAGGAATCTTGTCAGTCGATAAAAATCAGTTTAACTGATAACAGTTGCGGAAAAAAATTGACTGAAATATAGAATAAATAATTGAAGTAAGGATATGATAGGATATGCATTAAAAGACTTTGATTGATACAAAACTTGTACAGACCCACTTCAGTTAGGACTTAATATTGCCAAGACTGAAACTCTTAATTTACTAAATATCACGATTCTTCGACTGAAATTAGCACAACTAACCTAACTAAAGATCAAGTAAAAAATGAAACAGTTTGTGCTTATATGCTCGAAAAATAGCCTCAAACGCTACGAATAATTCGGATAAGTGTTTGCTTTTTTATTCTCAAATGAGAGTAATAAATTCAGCATAGTAACAACAAGCTTGAGAGAATAGATAAATCGTGTTGATTCAACAGTTGTTTCTCAAATACTCTTCTCACCTATTTATAGGCTTCTTTTCAACGTTGATAATAAATAATATTTGAATATTTATATCAGTTGATTGCCAGGTCAATATTCTTCTGAAATTGGTACACTGTAAACTCTGAAATGCGGCGTTCCGCTACGAGCTGCAGTTTGCTTTGTACTATTTTCGGTTTAATGTCCTTTTCAACTGATGACGTGTATAGCTGAATGATCAGGTGATAAGCTCACAACTGAATATGTCAACCGATCAGTTCCCAACTTACCAGCCGGTCATCTTCGTAAGTTCATTTCGGTTGGTTTCAGTTGCCTTCAATAAACTGCGCATTAATCTAAAGTTATGCAACTCGGTAGATTTAAGTGTGATCAGTTTATTCCAATAACTTAGTTCCTCTTTTTGTGAAACAACCGAAATTAAGTTTCCAACTGTAGTGTCAAAATTCAGTACACGTATAACCCATGTATTTATTTAATTATTAAAGCATTTATTTAATTTTAAAATGAGTCTTAGTGGGGCATGATTTGTTTAAATACATTATTTTAAATTGTTTATGTTTATGTGATGCACGTTAAAATGTTTTTCAAGTGTCATGTTTCAGGCGATCATTCGAGGTGAGATCGAGGAATATAGACCGGTGACGAGTTTGGAAATTTTTAAATGCGGTATTTTTATTTTGAGTTGAGGTTGGGGAATTTTAAATGATTTATTAAGTTTAACATTTTATTGCCTAATTTAATTATTAGGCGATTTTAAGATTTTTAAAGTTAAAATTAGTGTGTAATTATTTTTAATTGATGATTTTGATAAATTAGTGTGAGATAGCTTTTGTTAGAATTTTTAATTAGTTAAATTAGCACCAATTACTCCTAATTAAAACACACACACGTTACACACAACACACACTACACATTTTATTTTCAGATTTTTAAAAGAGGAAACCTAGGGTGCCTCCACTCTTGAGCAGCCACCCTCCCTTTTGAATTTCCAGCAAGATTTCGGTGATTTTTATTGCAAGAAAACGGTGCCACATTCATCCAGAATCAATCTCGCATCTTTCCTCGCGTCAGTATCATCATATTGGTATTTCTAACCATCAAAAGGCATGTATATTCTTTTGTTTCTGCATCGATCTTGTCATAGTTAATATTTTGATGTTTCTTGTATGGAAATCATGTGTATGTTGTGTAAGAGTTTGAGCAAATATGGTTGGATCACTGTAGAAATAGTTTTTGGATCACAAATCTCGTTTTTACTGTCTTTTCAAAAAATACGATTTGGTGGTCTCAAAAACAGCATGAAAATTGTAGAACGTTTCGATACCTTCGATTTGATATAAAATTCGAAATATTTGGATAAAATTTGAGTGATTTATGACCTTTTTCGTGGGACTGCTCAAACTGCGTTTTCTGAAAATTATGTTAGTGATGTGTTCTGTATTTGTTGCAGGCTTCGTTGAGCATCTCCGGGCTTGTGCTACTACATTTAGATATGTTATGGGATGTATTTAGGAGTTATTTGGTGGTTCGTTTGGGTCGGGATTGGCTTGGGATGTAATATAAGTCGTAGGAAGCGAAACGATGCCGAATTACGGGTTATTGTTGTATTGAAGTTACTTTTCGATGCTTGAGGACGTTTGGGGTGTTTTTACGGGTTCGAATCAATGTAATAGCATCCTAGGATGAGTCTCAAGGTGTTGGTTCATGGTCCTTAGGCTTGGATTGAAGGGGTGAACGATTAAGTTAGTGCATTTTCGTGATTTTCCACATACAGTGGGTACCCGGACCCCTTCACGGACACCGGCACGGAGTCCATGTCCTTTTTCCTTCAAAAATATGAAATTCAAGTGCCTACCCGTACCCTACACGGGGTCCGTGTAACCCCTCTTAAAAAAAAATTTTTTTAAAAAAACTAATTTTTTTTTTAGGATTTGCTTCGAGGTTCTATATCATGGTTTAGCATCATGGTTAAAATTTATTTATGTAAATATATAAGATTTGTTTTGGGGTTTTATGTCATGGTTTAGTACGATGATTAAACGAGGTCAAGTCCGGAGCGAACTAGAATGTCATAAGCTACTTATTCACTTTGGTGGTGAGCTCGAGTACCTACGTCTAAGACATGCAAGTCAAGTATTTAAATTCATGTTAGTATGTGCAGTAGCGGCCCCAAGTGATATACAATGAATCCCTCAACACCAAGTAAGTATGTTGACGTGCAAAGAAAATATTTCAAGTTTTTGAGGTATGCTAAATGTCTTGTGACCAAATTTACGTATGGGATTGGAAAGCGTTAAAGCATGAACGTGGACCAATCCACCCCATTAAATCATGAACATGTTTAGATCAGGATTGGAAAGCGTTAAAGCATGAACAGGGACCAATTCACCCATTAAAGCATGAACGGGGATCGCATTTCTGTGGCAGTGGATTCTTCCCTGTCAGCCCAATACTTTGGTTTAGTCTAATCAGACGATTTATCTTATGGGTCACTTGCTTTGAAACATGCCTCTACGCAAAATAATGAAGTTCATGTATGTTCAAGTAGGTACAAGTAAGCAAGCATGTTTATGAAAAGTTTTCACGTTATGGCACGTCTGAGTTATGTACGTATGTAAGTTCAAGTTTAAGTGCAAGTTCAAGTTTCAAGTATGTATGCTCTATTTTAAAGTTGCGTGTGGTTTTATTACATATTATTCGCTACTACAAGTTTATACGTGTTGAGTCTTTAGACTCACTAGAATTGATCGATGCAGGTGAAATTGTTTTCGAGAAGACAAGGTGTGGGGACCAAGGAGCAGGCTTGGACTGAGCAGGAGGCTAGACCCGAGGACCGCCCATGTTTTAATGATATTTGAAATTTCTAAATACTATGATTTTATGTTACGGTTTGAGGTTCAAGCAAATACTTTTGGCAGACATTATTTTGAGATTTTTCTGTTGCAACTATTTTTGAGGATGAACAGTTGTTTTATCAAAATTTGAAAGTTTATGAAGTATTTAAGAAAATTTTTAATTTTTCCGGAAACTTTAAATAGTAAAAAATACGGTACGTTACAGTTAATTTCAGCATGTCTATGTTTTAAGTTCAATATACGTGCATCTTATGTTATTGATATCATGTTCATGCATCTGGGATTTACAACGTTGGGTAAATTGTGGAACAGTATACAAGAGGTTTAGACGGATGAGCCCAAAGGAGTTCTCGGGGACCACTGACCCGATGTTAGCTGAGGGATGGATTAAATCCATCGAGGTGATTTTTGCCTTTATGGAGTTGCAAGATGCAGATAGGGTCAGGTGTGCCATATTCCTACTGACTGGGGACGCCAGACTGTGGTGGGAGAGCGCGTCAGTGGCAGGGAACTTGCAGACCCTCTCTTGGGATAGTTTTAAAGAGATATTCTACTCCAAGTATTTCACTGAAGAAGTACGATCCAGATTGACAAAAGAGTTTATGACGCTGCGACAGGGGAACAGTAGCGTGGCGGACTTTGTCAGGAAGTTCAAAAGGGGGTGTCACTTTGTGCTCCTAATAGCTAATGATGCCCAGAGTAAGTTGAGGCATTTTATGGATGGGTTGTGGCCAGTCTTGCGCCGTGACGTCCGAGTTGCTGGTCCTACTACCTACACGGTTGCCGTGTCAAGAGCTTTGGCGACAGAGCAAGATCAAAAGGATATTGAAGCTGACAGGCAGGGAAGAGGCCCTATCAGGCCCCACAGCAGCAGCATCAACAACGACCTCAATTTAAGAGGCCGTTCCAGGTGCAACCAGGGAAGAGGCCATATCAGGGACCGCCAAAGGACAAGGGTCCTATTTCACAGCAGAAGGTGCCTCAGAGGCCGGGAGAACACAAGGTATTCCCGAAGTGCAACCGCCAGCACCCGGGACAATGCTTGTATGGGTCAGGTAAATGTGTCAAGTGCGGAGCAAGTGAACATATGTTGAAGGAGTGCCCGCATTGGAGGTAGCCGACTCAGGGTAGAGTGTTCGCTATGCATGCGCAGGAGTCGAACCCAGACACGATTTTACTGACCGATAAACTTTTCTACTTAAGCTCAGTATTATTTTCGCTTTGCATGTTTATTTAAATTGGGATTATTAGGATGCTAGATGGAATTTTTGGTGTCTTTTGTTGCCTAAGACTACTAGTAGAACTTTGGGATAAAAGTTGCGTGGTGCTAACGTCTCTCAGGGAATATTTTAACCAGGAGATCAGCCACGAAGGCCCTGATAGACTCAGGAGCCACCCACTCGTTCATTTCAGAGACATTCGCTAGTCACCTGGACGTCAAGTCTATTGGACTCTATGTGAGCTATTTAGTGAGAGTCCCATCAGGGGAAGAATTATCAACTACTAGCGTGGTCAAAGACATTGATCTCGAGCTGCAGGGCCACCTAGTGTATGCAGATTTGATTGTGTTGCCAATGCCAGAGTTTGACATTATTATAGGATTGAACTGGCTGACGAAGAATAAGGTCTTGATTGACTTCCAGAAGAGATCAGTGCGAGTAAAACCTTTGGGTATGGAGCAGTTTCTCTTCGATCCAACTAGATGGAGGAGTTTTCCTCGCATGATTTCTTGCATGCAGGCCCCAAGACTCATTTCCAAGCGGTGTCAGGCTTTCTTAGCCAGCATCATTTCAACACCTGACATACCCACTCCGTCATTATCAGATGTACTAGTGGTGAAAGATTTTTTTGGCATCTTTCCAGATGACGTCACGTGCCTTCCACCAGAGAGAGAGAGGTGGAGTTTTCAATTGATCATATGCCAGGCACTGTGCCAATCTCTAAGATACCGTACAGGTTAGCTCCAGCTGAAATGTTAGAGCTCAAACAGCAGATTCAAAATCTTCTACACAAGGAATTCATTCGCCCTAGTTTCTCACCGTAGGGCGCACCAGTGCTCTTTGTGAAGAAGAAAGACGGGAGCATGAGACTGTGCGTTGATTACCGAGAGTTGAATAAGGTAACGATCAAGAATAAATACCCACTTCCTAGAATCGAGGACTTTTTCGATCAATTGCAGGGAGCTTCAATGTTCTCTAAGATAGATCTTCGATCAGGTTATCATCAGCTGAAAGTGAAAGACGCAGATGTTCACAAAACAGCCTTCAGAACTATATATGGGCATTAC
The DNA here is from genome assembly GCF_022965805.1 of Primulina eburnea. Taxonomy (NCBI): domain Eukaryota; kingdom Viridiplantae; phylum Streptophyta; class Magnoliopsida; order Lamiales; family Gesneriaceae; genus Primulina; species Primulina eburnea. The sequence continues at coordinate 28,799,872 of NC_133105.1, read as the reverse complement.
GAGTTCTCGGTGAAGCCGTATGGAACAACGAATGATCCAGCAATTTTCATGGACCTCGTGAACCGAGTATTTCAACCTTACCTTGATCGGTTCGTCATAGTATTTATTGACGACATTCTCATTTACTCAAAGAGCCATGAAGAGCACAACCAGCATTTGAGGACAGTTGTACAGAACTTGCAGAGTTGCAAGTTATTTGCGAAGTTCAGTAAGTGTGAATTTTGGTTGGAGAAGGTAGCATTTTTGGGTCATATAATTTCTAGCAGCGGCAATGAAGTGGATCCAGCGAAGGTAGCAGCCGTTAAGGGATGGGTTGAGCCGAAGAATGCATCAGAAATCTGCAGCTTTCTGGGTTTAGCCGGTTACTACCGTAAGTTTATTCAGTGGTTTTCGTCAATAGCAGTGCCACTCACTTCACTGACCAAGAAGAATGCTAAGTTCGTGTGGAGTGGCGTTTGCCAGAAGAGCTCCGATACTTTGAAGCAAGCTCTTATTTCAGCGCCAGTATTAGCCATGCCATCAGGGCAAGGTGATTTTGTATTATACACCGATGCATCTAAGCTCGGGTTAGGCACAGTGTTGATGCAGCATGGTCGGGTTATAGCTTATGCTTCCAGGCAGTTAAAAGTGTATGATAAGAACTACCCGACTCACGATCTGGAATTAGCCGTTGTTGTCTTTGCGTTGAAGATTTGGAGACACTACTTGTATGGCGAGAAATGCCAGATTTTCACTGATCACAAGAGTCTCAAGTATTTCTTCATTCAGAAAGAACTGAATATGAGACAGAGACGGTGGCTGAATTAGTAAAAAACTACGACTGCGAAATTAGTTACCACGCAAGGAAACCCAATGTCGTCGCAGACGCTTTGAGCAGAAAAGTCGCCGTTGTAGCACAATTGTCAGTGCAGAGACCTCTTCAGTCTGAGATTCAGAGGTTTGATTTAAAATTTTATCGCAAGGGTAGAGCTCCAAGGCTGTCTAATTTGACAATCCAATCTTTTTTGCTAGACCGTATTCGTGCGGGCCAGTCTTCAGACGAGAAATTGCAGAAATGGAGGCTGAAGGATGAAGCCAAGGGCAGTGTACTCTACACAGTGTCAGATGGTTTGGTGAGATACAGAGGTAGAATGTGGGTGCCTAGTGTTGATTCGATCAGAGAGGATATTCTGACAGAGGCACATGCATCTCCGTATTCCCTTCACCCAAGAGGGACCAAAATGTACAAAGACTTGCAGGTTTTGTATTGGTGGCCAGGGATGAAGAGACACGTCCGCATATTTGTGTCTGAATGCCTCACTTGTCAGCAGGTGAAGACAGAGTATCAGAGGCCAGCAGGAATGCTTAAGCCACTCCCCATCCCAGAGTGGAAATGGGAGAATATTACAATGGACTTTGTGGTTGGGTTGCCAAGGTCAGTCAGATGATCGAATTCTATTTGGGTGATAGTGGATCGACTCACTAAGTTAGCGCACTTTTTGCCAGTGTAGACGACTTTCTCCATGACGCAGTATGCGGAGCTCTATATCAGGGAGATAGTTCGTTTGCACGGGATCCCAGTTTCAATCGTGTCCGACAGAGACCCGAGATTTACATCGTCCTTTTGGAAGAGCTTACATGCAGCCACGGGGATGAATTTGCTATTCAGTACAGCTTTTCACCCGGAGACAGATGGCCAGTCTGAACGAGTGATTCAAATTTTGGAGGATCTATTGCGAGCCTATATGATCGATTTCCAGGAGGCTTGGGAATCGAAGATACCTCTAGTGGAGTTTACCTACAACAACAGTTTTCAAGCATCTATAGGTATGGCTCCCTACGAGGAATTGTATGGAAGGAAGTGCAGATCGCCGGTTTATTGGGATGAAGTCGGGAAAAGAGCGGAATTTGGTCCCGAGATAATTCAGTAGACTGCAGATGTGGTGGTCAAGATTCGTGTAGAACCCGTAAATCAGACTACGTAGAAGCCATTCATAATTCTAGTATTTAAATTAAAATGATTTTATTTCATGAGTATTTAAATTCTTTTCTTTAAATTTATTTATTTCATGCAGTAGTTTAGTTGCTACCTTTTCAGTTAAATAAGTGATGCCGGACTAGAGTTGGAGTATTGAGATAATATTCAATATTAAGAAATTATTCCTAGAATTTTATTTAAGATAAAGAATAATTTATTTCAGGATAAAAGAAAGTTTAAGGATTTATTTAATTAACTTGAGATAAGTAGTAAATAAATTCTTTATGTCAAATAATTTAATTAAAAGCCTAAATTAAAATATGTGACCAATTGAGATAAGTTAATTTAGGCTTGTTTTAATTAAGAAATTTCAACTTAACATGTTATCAATTTAATTTAAAGATTTAGCCATGCATGCAAGATAATGTTATTCCATAATTAATTTACTAATTCACTAAAATATTTAATGGGTAGATAAAACTCTAAAGAATTAAAATACAGGATTTCTGAAATATTTTCCTCCAATTTTATTCTAATTTTCGGCCACCCCATTTCTAAAATATTTAGTTTATGATTTGCAACTCAACTTTGATTCCTTTCCATATGCATTTCATGGTAGATAATCCCTTAATTTTAAATCCTCATTTAATTAATAATTAATCAATTTCTTACCCTACTTTATCTAATAAAATCGGCCATCATCTTTAATTAATTTAAAAATATTTGACAATCCAATTCTTTAATATCTTTCCTTACCTTTTCTTGTAAAATAATTCCCTAAATTTTATTCACCACTAATTAATTATTTAAGCAATATTCTACCATGATTATCTTGCAATATTTCCCTCCTTTATTTTTAAAGATTTTAATTAGTTGGACAATTCATTCTTTATTATCTTACTCTTAGTCATTTTCTAGGTAGATATTCCCCCCACTTTTAAATCACCATCAAATAATTAACTAAGCAATATTTCTCCCTTGTTCCTAGACCCCATGGTCGACCAAATACACCCTAGAAATATCCATAAAAAATCTTTTGATATTAACCATCTAACAAACTAGAAGATAGAAGGATTTATCTTGCCATTTTAATTCTCATTCATCTAGCAACCTCCCATTTATCTTCCTAGACTTTCCTCCCCTCCCCATTTTCGAAATTTCAGAGTAAAAACCTTCACAAAAAACGTGAGAAACTAGGGAGAAATAAGAGAGAAAACACAAGAAAAATAAAAGAGAAAACAAGAGGAGAGAACTCCGCCTCCGCCGCGCCGTGTCGTCGTATTAATTCGTTTTCTTTTCAAACGAAATCCAGGCATGTGTATATTTTCCCTTGCTCTTCAATCAAGTCATAATATGATTTTTAAAACATTACATGATCATGATTTATAGCCAAGAACCGAAATTTTTCTGCAACATGATCACAGAATTCTGCACAGTTTTTTTTGGGGTTCTTCATGCTTCACGGTTTTGGCTGTTTTGATGGTTTCAGGAGGTTGGCTCGTGTCCAGGCTCCCAAGGCTGCATCTAGACATGCAATAAGACATGTAAGGATCATATTGGTCCGTTCGTTCAAGCCCCATACCCGCTGTAAATTCAGAAATGACAGCAACTCCCCTCTAGTGTCATATTGTGCTTCGATTTTTCGGTTTTGCTCTCAAGGTTGATGGTTCTGATCTTGGCTGCCCTATGGGCTATAGCCACGGTTAGAACATCTCCTTGTTATTTCTAAGACATGACCAAGTCGCCCTTTCGAGGCTTGGTCCATGACGGAATCGGTTTTCAAATAAAAACACAAGAACAGCCCCTTCGACCCTTTCCCCTTTTCTGCATGTGTACTTTTCGGTTTTGATGGTTGGGGTGAATCTCGGTTGGCCTCTGGCCCTTAGCCCTGGTTCGCTCCATACCTCTGGATTTCTAGATCGTGCCATGGTCAATCAAATGGCCACTGGAATGGTCCATGACAGCAAGAACGATTGCAACAGCCCGCACACAGAGGTTTGGCTCTCGGTGGGAAAGTTTCGGTTGATTCATGGTGTGGTTTGGATTGTGTCTGGCCTAGTGCCCTTAGCCATGGTTCAAAACATTCCCTAGGATGTTGGTGAGAGGTTCTGGTCGGTGGTTCAAGCCCCAATGGCCATTAGCCTCCCAAACGACGCAAGGAAATGCAAACACCGCTGCTGTAATTTTTGACAGCAAGTGTGCTGTGGTTCAGGGGTGTGTTTCGAGTTCTTGGTGGGCTTTTAGCCTATGGCCTTGGACTGGACATTAACTCATTGAGTTAGGAAGGTCATGTTTTTGGCTGTTCGTGATTTGGTAAAGTTTAGAGGTCGTACGAGAATTTACGGTGCAATGTGCCAAAGTGACTCTCGAAAGAGCGTTTCATGTTTTTGGCCTCCATTCACTAAATTTCGAGTACTGTAAATTTAGGAGCATTATTTCATCATTTTAGGCGTATTTAAATCATGACTATATGATGGTTCAGTGTGGTTCGGGTTGGTACGGAGTCATGATTAAATACGAAGTCGTTGGGCGTAATTGCCGCGTTTTCGGATTTAATTGCATAGTTTGGTCAAATAAATCTTTTTGCATATTTTTCATGTTAGATTTAAGTCGCAGCGAGCCTGGGAACGATCCAACCCATGTGGATTTAATTATGCCATTTAATTATATTACGTGCATAAAAATATAAAATATTCATTTTGAGAATTATGCGATATTGCTTGTGGCCAATTCAATATCATGGGATTATTATTTCACCCGGTCGCCAGTTACCGGTCAGTTCACTTCAATGCAGTGGCCACTTTCGTAGACCATAACCTCACCAGAAAATTATTACAAGCTATTTCATTACAGGGCTCCAAGGAGTAAACATTTTCACTTATGATTTTCAGTTCAGTTATGCACGTATTATAATTAATCAGGACACAATATTTTACGTTATGCCTCATGACAAGATATTTTCACTTACATGCGATTTTATTTTTTATTTATTTGTTATTTACGATATATGCATGTTGAGTCTTTAGACTCACTAGACTTGATTGTTGTAGGTACTGATGATGTCGGGATCGAGGGCGGGGACCAGTGAGCCACTGGGACCCGAGGACCTCATTTTTTCAGCATTTACTATTTTATGATCAAACATTTTTCACGTTGCTGGATTATTTTAAATTATTATTTTTACAAACAAACACTTACTTCCGCTGCCATTTCGAACATAATACTTTATTTATCAGTTTATTTTATGAACGAGGCATTTTAATCATTTAAAAACGAAATTTTAATTTTTCCGCAAATTTTAAAACACGAATTTTCAGGCCATTATAGCTGGTATCAGAGCAATGGTTCTGTATAGGGTTGTACTACTACTGACCTCGAGAAGCTCACGAAGTCACGCCTTCGGTCTGTAAGGTTACATTTACGCATTTTATTTAAAGCATGAATTATTTTAAACAGCATGTTTCCATGAAATATTTTACGTTCAGATTTTAATTGTTCAGTGTTTATTTAAATTTAAAAATAAATTATGGAATTATGCATGTTGGGTACGTTGGAATTGGACATGTCTAAGAATTCGAATATTGGGCTTTAGGAGAGGTTGAAAATGATTTGACTATATTAATTTTTTGGTCAGTAGTGTTGATGTCCTCCTTATGGGTTATAAGTTAATTTTGAAAATTATGAATGCTTTTGAGACTTGTAGAACTTCTAAAAAATTATTGAAGGTTCTTGGTTGCTAATCGAGTAAATTTTTGGATTTCATACAAGCAATAGCGATTCGAAGACTACGACAATCTTTAGGATTATAAATGTACAATTTGAGGATTTTAAGTATCTATGGAAATGTAAAATTAATTATGAGAATTTATTTAGGATGCATGCTCTACATAGTTGGATTTAAGGATTGAATTGCAGGAATTGAGAATTTTAAGGACCTGATTGTAATAACCAATGATTTGATGACCTAGGTTAAAAAATAAAATTTTAAGGGATTATTTTCGAATTTACCAAATTTTGGGATTAAATTTCGAGTTCGAGAATCTAAATGTTTAATGAGGTAAAGATGGAAAATTTTATGGGGACAATGATGCAAATTTCGAAGAGTTGTAGGGCCAAAATGTAAATTTGGAGAACTGTAAGGGTCAGATTGCAATTTTCAAAATTTTAAGGATTAAATGCGAAATTTTGAGGAACACTTGGGATTTTAAGTATTTATAGAAATGTAGGACGTGTTATGGGAATTAATTTTGGGTTTAATAAACTTAAGGCTATTGAACCTTATGATGCGGGAAATCTATAAAATGAAATTGGAATACTGATTACTCATGTGTAATTGTGGAGTTTTCGAGATTTAGGAAAAAAAATTGATGATATTCGAGGAAAGTAAGAATTAATTTTACAATTTTAAGAAATTTGAGAACTTATTTAGTAGTAAGTGAGAATTGAACGGTTTAAATGGTAGGAATTTTCGGTTATTTAGGCTGAAGGAAATATAAAATATTTAGATATTTGGATTATAATGTTATAATGAATGGTAACCAAGGACATTGTAGGATGAATCAATCTTAGGCGTGAAAATTTAAGCATTAGTGAAATCATGTTGTGGCAAATTAAGGATTTAAAGTGATGACGATTTAAGGTAAATTTGATCGGCTAGTTAAGTTATAAGGATAAACATGGATTTAGTAAATTTTTGGGAACATAAGTTTCATGTGTCACAAGTTTTAGTCATGATCTTAACAATTAAGATTATACCTTGTGAGAATTTAAAATTTTTAGGAAAGTTGGGTACGATGATGGTTAGTTTAATTGGCAGACGCACGTAAGAGTTGAGGTGGACACCTTGTCTTGAGAAATTTTGGAAGTCGTTAACAAACTTGGGACTAAACGGATATGCGTATTGGAATTATTTTATTCAAAACTATTTGGATTAGTTAAGTTTGAATTTCAAATTTATGGGATATTTGTTCATACGGAAATTTTGAGTGAAATAAAAACAAAAGGGAATTAGTTGTGTTCAATATAAGTTATCGATTGATGAATATTAAGATTTTTTATCAAGTAAGGAATCTAAAAGCTTGATACGGGGATTCTAGAGTTCTATGGATTATAATTGAAATTGATTTATTAGAGTTAGTCTAATGCTACCATGGGATAACTAATTAAGTTTTATACGCTAGTATTAATTAAGCATTAAAGATACGTAAGGGTGCGACGTTCGCTTCAATAAGGAAAGTCCAAGGGTCTTAGGTCTCAACTTTATTCTAATTGAAAAGGAAATAGTTTAAGCATATAATTTGTGCTAGAATAATTTTATTATTTTGGTGGAAGATCGGTATCGTATATTTTGAGTTTTATAGATTAAGACCACTCGAACTTAAGATTTGCAACAACGTTATATTGGGATGTACTTCTAAATAGTTAGGTTATGTAAGGTTGGTGCGGTAAGATAAAGATTTGATTCAAGGATCTTAGTGTAATATTATTATGGGGTTGAGATAAGGTTTAAACTTTTAAGTGCTTTACTAAGACCTCCTAAGTCGAACCGCATGAATGCCAATACTTGGACTTGAAGCTTTAACATTTCTTGAATTCAATAAAGTTAAGAAGGGATTCTGTTAAGATTTCAATATTGGAATATAATAGGTCAATGAACATCTTGGGTATATTATAAGGAAAGTAAGGCGCGTTAAATTTGAACATCCACCTCTAGTATGAGAAATTGTGGGATAAGTCAAAATTAAGGGCTGTAGTTGAATAGAACTACGTTACCATAAGTTGTTTTAAGTTGCGATTCATAAACGAGGATTTTGGTAGACAAATTTATTTAGGATTGAGGAAACATAAGGACAGCTTAATATTTATCTTATCAGATTAGCGCATCGGAAACGTGGAGTATTAGGATTCTAGAATTAAGAGTCTAAACTTTTTGTTTATCAAAGATAAGCGAATTTCGAGGACGAAATTTCTTTTAAGGGGAGAAGGGTTGTAGAACCCGTAAATCAGACTACGTAGAAGCCATGCATAATTCTAGTATTTAAATTAAAATGATTTTATTTCATGAGTATTTAAATTCTTTTCTTTAAAATTATTTATTTCATGCAGTAGTTTAGTTGCTACCTTTTCAGTTAAATAAGTGAGGCCGAACAGGAGTTGGAGTATTGAGATAAAAATTTAATATTAAGAAATTATTCCTAGAATTTTATTTAAGATAAAGAATAATTTATTTCAAGATAAAAGAAAGTTTAAGGATTTATTTAATTAACTTGAGATAAGTAGTAAATAAATTCTTTATGTCCAATAATTTAATTAAAAACCTAAATTAAAATATGTGACCAATTGAGATAAGTTAATCTAGGCTTATTTTAATTAAGAAATTTCAACTTAACATGTTAGCAATTTAATTTAAAGATTTAGCCATGCATGCAAGATAATGTTATTCCATAATTAATTTATTAATTCACTAAAATATTTAATGGGTAGATAAAACTCTAAAGAATTAAAATATAAGATTTAAGAAATATTTTCCTCCATTTTTATTCTAATTTTCGGCCACCCCATTTCTAAAAGATTTAGTTTTTGATTTGCAACTCAACTTTGATTCCTTTCCATATCTATTTCATGGTAGATAATCCCTTAATTTTAAATTCTCATTTAATTAATAATTAATTAATTTCTTACCCTACTTTATCTAATAAAATCAGCCATCACCTTTAATAAATTTAAAAATATTTAACAACCCAATTCTTTAATATCTTTCATTACCTTTTCTTGTAAAATAATTCCCTAAATTTTATTCACCACTAATTAATTATTTAAACATTATTCTACCATGTTTATCTAGTAATATTTCCCTCCTTTATTTTTAAAGATTTTAATTAGTTGGACAACTCATTCTTTATTATCTTACCCTTAGTCTTTTTATAGGTAGATATTCCTCCCGCTTTTAAATCACCATCAAATAATTAATTAAGCAATCTTTCTCCCTTGTTCCTAGACCCCATGATCGACAAAATACACCCTAGAAATATCCATCAAAAATCTTTTGATATCAACCATCTAACAAACTAGAAGATAGAAAGATTTATCTTGCCATTTTAATTCCCATTCATCTAGCAACCTCCCATTTATCTTCCTAGAATTTCCTCCACTCCCCATTTTCGAAATTTCAGAGTAAAAACCTTCACAAAAAACGTGAGAAGCTAGGGAGAAATAAGAGAGAAAACACAAGAAAACTAAAAGAGAAAAAAAGTGAAGAGAACTCCGCCTCCGCGGCGCCGTGTCGTCTTATTAATTCGTTTTCTTTTCAAACGAAATCCAGGCATGTGTATATTTTCCCTTTCTCTTCAATCAAGTCATAATATGATTTTTAAAACATTACATGATCATGATTTATAGCCAAGAACCGAAATTTTTCAGAAACATGATCACCGAATTTTGCACAGTTTTTTTTTGGGGTTCTTCATGCTTCACAGTTTTGGTTGTTTTGATGGTTTCAGGCGCTTGGCTCGTGTCCAGGCTTTCAAGGCTGCATCTAGACACGCACTAAGACATGTTAGGATCATATTGGTCCGTTGTTCAAGCCCAATACACGCTAGAAATTCAGAAATGACAGCAAGTCCCCTCTAGTGTCATATTGTGCTTCGATTTTTCGGTTTTTCTCTCAAGGTTGATGGTTCTGATCTTGGCTGCCCTATGGGCTATATCCACGGTTAGAACATCTCCTTGTTTTCTAAGACATGACCAAGTCGCCCTTTCGAGGCTTGGTCCATGACGGAATCGGTTTTCAAATAAAAACGCAAGAACAGCCCCTTCGACCCTTTCCCCTCATCTGCATGTGTACTTTTCGGTTTTGATGGTTGGGGTGAATCTCGGTTGGCCTCTGGACCTTAGCCCTGGTTCGCTCCATACCTCTGGATGTCTAGAACGTGCCATGGTCAATCAAATGGCCACTGTAATGGTCCATGACAGCAAGAACGATTGCAACAGCCCGCACACAGGTTTGGCTCTCGGTGGGAAAGTTTCGGTTGATTCATGGTGTGGTTTGGATTGTGGCTGGCCTAGGGCCCTTAGCCATTGTTCAAACCATTCCCTAGGATGTTGGTGAGAGGTTCTTATCGGTGGTTCAAGCACCAATGGCCATTAGCCTCGCAAACGACGCAAGGAAACGCAAACACCGCTGCTGTAATTTTTTACAGCAAGTGTGTTGTGGTTCAGGGGAGTGTTTTGAGTTCTTAGTGGGCTTTTAGGCTATCGCCTTTGACTGGACAATACCTCATTGAGTTAGGAAGTTCATGTTTTTGGCCTCCATTCACTAAATTTCGAGTACTGTAAATTTAGGAGCATTATTTCATCATTTTAGGCGTATTTCAATCATGACTATATGATGGTTTAGTGTTGGTTCGAGTTGGTACGGAGTCATGATTAAATACGAAGTCGTTGGGCGTAATTGCCGCGTTTTCGAATTTAATTGCATAGTTTGGTCAAATAAATCTTTTTGCATATTTTTCATGTTAATTTTAAGTCGCAGCGAGCCTGGGAACGATCCAAACCATGTGGTAAAATTATTACAGGACATTTAATTACGCCATTTAATTATATTACGTGCATAAAAATATAAAATATTCATTTTAAGAATTATGCGATATTGCTTGTGGCTATTTCACTATCATGAGATTATTATTTCACCTGGTCGCCAGTTACCGGTCAGTTGAGTTGTACCACAAAGTATACTGTGGCATTAGTCTGATCAGACGTTCATTACTTCACCCGGTCGTCAGTTACCGGTCAGTTCAGTTCAGTGCAGGGGCCACTTGCGTAGACCATAATCTCACCAGAAAATTATTTCAAGCTATTTCATTACAGGGCTCCAAGGAGCAAACATTTTCACTTATGATTTTCAGTTCAGTTATGCACGTATTATAATTAATCAAGACACAATATTTGTAATGCCCGGAAATTTGATCCTAATAATCGGTAATTATTGAATTATAATTTGAAAAAATTATAAGGGGATTAATCGAGACACGATTTGAGATAACGTGTACAAAATATGTATGTGCGAGGAAGAGCTCTCGCGCATATGCGCGACCAGCCGGGCGCATATGCGCGAAACATCCAGAGAGCCTCGCGCATATGCGCAACATGTATCCGCGCATATGCGCGAGACAACCCGAGAGTTGTGAAGAATTCCTCGCGCATATGCGCGGAAGAGGTGCGCGCATATGCGCGAGATGTCGTGTACACACGCGCCAGGCTATATTGCCTCGCGCATATGCGTGGAAGAAGGTCGCGCATATGCGCGAGACGTGTTGCATGTAGGATCGGCCATTTGCTTTACATGCGTGAATGCAATATATATATATGTAACAAGCTTCGTTCCTCCTTCATTATTTCCGTGAAAAGAGTCAAGAAGAGTCTCTGTGAAGTTATAGAAAATCCTTACGCCTTGTGTGCAAAATCCGTCCGTCTGATTTTGAATCCGACTTTGGTACCGAGTTCCTAGCAACGTAGGCTACAACTGGACGTAAGTTTTACTACGTTCTGACATGTTTTGAAATTATGATATAGTCAGAATTGAATAGAATTCATATATGACGTTTTTTGGCATGCTAGACATTGTAGAATCGAAGTCAGATTGAGAAACGGACTGATTATGGAATTGTTATGAATTTTTAGGGTATATTGATTTATACGGGACATATTTGAATTGTAACTGGATTATAGATTATATTGGATATTGGTTATGGATTGTAACTGTTATCTGGTGATGTTTTATTGACGGAGATATTGAGATTGTACCATTATACCGTTGATTTTGAATTAAATCCAGATTAACCAGATTCAGTATTGAATTGAGAATGAAATATTGATATTAGTATTCCCGGTATGTCATTTCAGATTTACAAAGACAGTCTTGAGTTCAGAACTGAGATTGCTTCAGACCGTGACTACAAACGGAAGGTATAAGTCAATGTGGTATTGGGAGATCGACTTGAGTCAGCTTGGACTTGAGTTTCCCTAAATCACATACTTTATTTTATTGTATTGATATTTGCACGTATTGATTGATATACTTGTTCTCTTGATATATAGATAGCAGGTATTAAAGTACTTGTTTTCTTGATATATAGACAACAGGTATTAGTCGAGTAATCATGTAACAGAAGTGCCTGTTAGTGGCGGGATCGCCACGGGCACATTGCACGATGTTACAGGATAATGTATTGGCGATAGAGCCAAAGTCTGTCCCTGGAGGATTGGCTATCGATGTGGGTAGAATTTGGGTTTCTTCTATTACTGTTGATCGATATCGTATCGATGTAGATAGAATTTGAGCTTCTTCTATTACTGGTGATCGATATTATATCGGTTTCCTTCTATTACTGGTGATCGATACCATATCGGTGTGGATAGAATCAGACATTTTTCTATTTCTGGTGATCGATACCTTATCGACGTGGATAGAACTGGAGTCTTTTCTATTACTGTTGGTCGATATAGGAATGCCAACTTCTAGAAAATCGGGATCCCTAGACTAGGATTGAGTCTACTCTAAATCATGTAGCTACGAGTATTGTCGACAGTTTGATATTCGTTATGTTTCAGGTTTTGATACTGATTATTGTTACCTGTTACATGCTTTATATTGTTTATATGATTGCATGTTCGTTGATTTATACTGGGATTATATTCTCACCGGAATTATCCGACTGTTGTCTTGTTTGTATGTGTATATGACAACAGGTGGGACAGGATCAGGGTCCAGGAGATGAGGAGAGATCGTGATAGAGTGGAGACCTCGGACTTTGAGGTATATAGGGTTTTGACACTTGATATCTAGATGTTGTTTTTAATAATTTGTAGACGGTACAGGACTTGTACTTTATCTTATACTGAGTTGTATATTAGTTTGATTTCACTACGTTCCGCATTTAAAAAAAAAATTTAGACCCTGTTTATTATAATTGATTAATTAGTCCCAATTATGATTAAGAATATGATTAGCGTCCGGGTCCCTACAACAGGTGGTTTCTGAGCGATAGATCCTTTAGATTGAGATAGGAGCTAGTGAGCGGGGTAGAATGTGTTTTCTTGCCTGCTTTTGATTGCAAGCATGAATTCCTGTTTTAATACATGTTTGCCAGAATAATTGATTTTGATATGGTATTGTGTATTATTTGGAATGGATCAACTGTAAGATGATCCGAGGAGGACTGAAACTGATATGTGGTAGCTGGAATTACTAACCTCCTTGATTATCAGATATGCCTCCGAGAAGAGTACCAGAACAGGGGAGTACATCGAATCCTCCCATGGATGTGACGGCTACTCCCATGGAGAAATTGTTGAAAAGGTTTCAGTCCTTCCATCCACCAACTTTGAGGGGTACGGAGAATTCCGTGGAATGTGAGAGTTGGTTGGACGATATTGAAATGATGTTCGAATCTTTGGAGTATACTGATGAGAAGAGGGTGAAATTGATCGGACACCAATTGCATGACGTTGCCAAAAAACTGGTGGATCACGACAAAACGAGCATTGGAACAACGAGGTACGGCTATTACCTGGAGTGTGTTTAAGGCTGAATTTTATCAACGCTTCTTTCCAGTCTCATATAGGAAGGACAAGGGAGCCGAGTTCGCCAACTTGAGACAGGGCAAGTTAAACATTGAGGAATATGTGGCTAAGTTCTCTACACTGCTCTGATTTGATCCTCATGTGGCTGAACATGATGAGGCCGTTGCGGATCAGTTCATAAATGGCCTAAATCCTGAATTCTTTACCTTGGTGAATACCGGGAGGCCAAACAATTTCACCGATGCCTTGAACCGAGCCAAGGGAGCCGAAGCCGGTTTGATGAGACAGAGAGAGGCTTCATTTGTGCCTTCAGCACCGAGATTACAGCTGCCTCCACCAGCTCCCCGATTTGAGAGCGGCGGTGGTAGTGGGAAGAAAGACTTCCTGAAAGCTAAGGGGAAGAAATTCAAGAAAGGTGGAAGTAGCTCATCCATTTCGAGTGGCTCTAGACAGACTGGTCAGGGCCAGGGTTATACAGGACCCTACTGTAGCACTTATGGAGGGAAGCATTCTACCGAACAATGCCGAGGAGTGTTCGGCAACTGCCGCATTTGTAAGCAGCAGGGACACTTCGCCCGAGTGTGTCCACATAGAGGTGCCCAGGGATCCCAGGCTGCTGATTCGTCTGGATCAGTGGCTCCCACAGGAAGATGATCTTCTGCCGTTCATTCCTTTCATCCAGCACCGCCTACCCAGTCACAGCCGAGGCCAGGATGGAGCCAGACAGCGAGCCAGCCTCCTCGACAGCAGGCCGACTATTCGCTTTGACTGAGGAGCAAGCACAGGATGCACCTGATGATGTCGTGGCAGGTAACTGTTTTATTTCTGGTTATCCTGCATATGTGTTGATTGACACTGGTGCATCGCATACTTTTATTTCTGAGAGATTTGCATTGAGTCATGCTTTACCTATTGAGTCATTGTCTGCGGTAGTGTCTGTCTCTTCTCCGTTAGGGACAGGTTTGATGTCAGTGAAATCTGTTAAATCTAGTATACTGCAGTACGATGAGCGTACGATTGAGTTAGACTGTATTGTGCTTGGGATATCTGACTTTGATTGTATTATTGGTATCGATACGTTGACCAAGTACATGGCTACAGTCGATTGTTTCCACAAAATTGTTCGATTCAGACCTGAGATGGCTGAGGAGTGGAAATTTTATGGTAAGGGTTCTCGTGCCAGAATTCCTTTGATATTAGCCATGAATATGACTCGATTGTTGCAGAAAGGAGCGGATGGATTCCTGGTTTATTCAGTTGATTTACTGAAATCGAGTCCATCATTGGCGGATTTGCCAGTGGTGTGTGAGTTTGCTGATGTCTTTCCAGATGAGATTCCTGGATTGCCTCCGATGCGAGAGATCGATTTCAGTATTGAATTGATGCCAGGAACAGTTCCGATTTCGGGAGCTCCATACCGAATGGCACCGATCAAGTTGAAGGAATTGAAAGAACAGTTGGAGGATTTATTGGCCAAGGGGTACATCAGACCGAGCGTATCTCCTTGGGGTGCTCCAGTATTGTTCGTGAGGAAGAAAGTGTTAGAGTAGGTGCCCGTCGAGCCAAGTGTTGGCCGAGTGTTCACAATGAAACTCTATGTATAAGCAATCTTTATTTTAATAATATTTGAAATTATTATTATGGCACATCTTTATCTGTATACCCATGCTAGTTGCATAGATAAAGCCCTTGAATATACAAATAGTAGAAAGAATATGAGATGCTCATATGATGAGTATCATGAAACTCATATTTGTAATACTGTATATTCTAAACGGTTCCTAGTCGATTCAGCCGCCACTAAGAAGGATATAGGCCGGAAGAGTTCGAGACTAGTATCTCTGATGTGAGTACCATGTTTCATTGGTAGGGGACATTGTGATGTCCGAACATGCAGATAGGTGCTCCTTGTAGAGTGCACTGAACAACCCTCCATAAAAGGACTTTCCAAGTGGTTCTCACTTATCGAGTGGAAACGTCCTAGTTTATGGTTGTACAGAATTAGTCCTTATAACCCGGGACAACATTGAGACTCTATGTGCTAGAATTACACTTTGACTTGTTTACCGACTCTCATGGGGTCATCAGGTGGCAAGGTTGGGTGTTCTGTCGAAACACATAGGAGTCGATGCATTGTAGTCGGGGATTCACCGCTTACCTTCGGGTATGGATATCCTATGTGTTATCATGTGTTAGTAGGTTGAAATCTCTGGCCAGAGTATGGTGGTAATTATGAAAGGGGTTTCATAGATTACTCCATTGATGCAACTACGACATGACACATAGTATCGATTCATTGACAACTCTCGATAAACCAATGGTTGTCGAATCGATCGGGATATATGAGTTGAAGGGACCGTACTGTACGCTAACCATAATTGAATGGTTCTTGCAGGCACTATCATTTGATACCTAGGGAATCATGTAAGCGATGCTGCTAGGCGTTTAACATGATTGGATGGGTACTATCAGACTTGAGTTCTGACATTCTTGTTATCAAGGAGTTGATAAGTAAGAATGGAGCAATTGGGGTATGCTCATATAAGGACATGTTTAGTCCGAATCACATGGAGATGTGAACCCACGGCTAGTTGTATCAATGAACCATTGAGGGCCACACAAAGTACTAGCTTTCTAGATCCCGTTGAGAAGTAAAAATAGTTCAATGTGTTGAACGGCTTATAAAGGAGTTTATAAGCGTAAGGAAAATTAGAAGTATGACTTCTATAAAGGAGAAAATAGTTCAATGTGTTGAACGACTTACAAATGAGTTTATAAGTGTAAATAAAAATAGAAGTATGACTTCTATGAGAGAAATGTAAATTTTAATTTATGGAAGTGTTCCTAAATTAAAATTTGGCCAAGTGAATAATGTATTTTGAAAATTGTGATTTTCATAAACATTATTATGGACTAAATTAAATTAATTCAAGTGTTGAATTAATTAAACACTAGTGGACCTAGTAGAGTCCAAAATAATTAAATTAATTCAAGTGTTGAATTAATTAAATTATATTGAGTCTTGTAGAGCTCAATTTAAATTAATTATTTAACTAGTGGGACTTGGGTAAATTCAAGTAATGTTTAATTAGTCTCAAATATGTTTGAGATAATTAAATTTAGTCCATGGTTTTAATGTGTTAAAAACCATATAATATGCATGCATGGGAGGTGAAAGGTTGGGAGACTACTTTTTGAGTTTTCAAGGCATGGCATGCAACTTTTTGGAACACCTTTTCCCACAACCAAGGCTAGTCTTCCTTCCCTCCTCCCACCCTCCCTCTTGGCCGAAATCTTCAACACAATTCTCTCCATTTTTTTTCTTCATTTTTGTGTTTTTCAATTGTTGGAGAAAAAACACTCACTTCTCAAAGAAAAATGCCATACATTCTCTAGTGCAAGTGTAAGGTGGATCTACCTAGTTGGTGGTGGGCTTGATTGGAAGAAAGGAGTCCAAAAGAAAGGTGAAGCTTGTAGATTGTCTACCTTCAAGAGCTAAGGTGTTTACACCTTAGTTGGAGCCACAATCAATCTTTGAGATTGATAGGTACATTTCTTAACACACTATGAGTGTCATTTTGTGTTTATTGTATTTGCTACACATTATATGAGAGGTGGCCGAAATTTTCTTGCTAGAAAATATGATTTTCGAAATTTTGTTGCTTCCGTTGCGCTTCCGGTCACCGTAACCGATCCCCTTTCAAGTGGTATCAGAGCTATGGTTACGTTTTTGTGTAGCATTTACATAATATTATGTTGAGATCGATTTCTAACCGCTTGAGATAATTTTTTGCATAAAAATCGAGGCCATCTTTGGGGAAATTTCGGGTAGCATGTTGCTGCCCGTGTCGGGCAGCTCGGGCTGCCTGAGGGGCTGTCCGTTTCGGGCTCGGGCTGCCCGAACAGCCCCTTACTTTTAATAAAAAAAAAAAAAAATTTTGTCGTCGGAATCCGGCGACGGAGCTCCGGCGACGACGATGACGGCTAGGGTTTCCAAAAGTGTTTTCAAATATCAAAGTGTCATGGGCCTTGAGTTGTTGGGCCATTGGATGACTAACATGTTTGTGATTTTAAATGGGCCAAAATGTTTTTGGTGAAAAATAAGTTTTTGGGCCCTTAAGTTTAAAACTACAAAAGTTGCAAATTTTTCTCATGAAATAAATAATTTAAGTTGGACTTTAATTATTTATAGTAAATGGTGATTTACAAGAAATTCGGTTATAAATAAATTAATTTGAAAGTAGACAAAGGTGTTTGTATACTTTGTTAATTTAGTTTATAATCGTGGCGGTTAGTGATTGGATCAAGATATATAATATTGGATCAATTAATTATTGAGATAATTAATTGATGGTGCATGATATGTGATATTATGCATGAAGGATGATCAAAAGCCCAAGCCCAATTTGCTAGGTGTATGCTAGGATGTTTTGTGTTGAATGATTGTAATAATTATAAATTTATAAAGTGGGCTTGGTTTATGGCCCGTTCCCACACCCCATGAGATGTATCCCTATTTGCCATGGATATTTATTTGTAAATATTAGTATAGTGGATGATCAAGATTGGAAGATGGTGGCCATGATGATTATGAAGATCGAAGACATGTAAATATTGGAAGCTAATGTAATAGTTGCATTTGTTTCCCGTGCATTTACCCTAGGATTGGACCTAGGTCCGTGTTTAGCTCACACGGACCATTAGTATTGGGGCGATTGATCATCCTTGTTTTGTTTACTGTTTATAATATATGCATGATATGTTATAAATAATGAGTATGTGCGTTATTATTATGATAATAACAAAGTTGCATGAATCCGGCAAACATACGATCAAACATGGCGAGCTTTTAAAATAAAATTAATGATGAGACCTTTCAAAATTAAAAACCCTCATTTTGAATAAGATTCAAAATTAATATCAAGCCCGAAAAGGGGAATTATAAATTTGTTTATAATTTCCATGTCTTCCATCGACAATGGGTGCATGATGAACGCTACCCGTACTCGGGGCTCGGCTCATATTATTGGGGGAGCTCTGGGTGCCGGAAAGCTGTGACATCCATTAACATGGTGATGTGAACTACGTGGAACTCCCATGATTTCGGCTCATATTATTGGGGGAACTCATGGCGACCGTCCATGAAGGTTCAACATCGATGGGTAAGGCTTGACACGTGAAGATGAACGACGTCATATTATTGGGTCCTAATCAAACGTGAGACAAAAGTTTACGTAGAGGGTTGCATTGTGATGCAATTGGAAACTACCTTTTAGGAATTGTGATTGGCTGATATTATTCGGGATCATAATTCGCTAATTGGACCTTAAGTACCTACTGAGGAAAGGAGTTTTCCGTTTTCACTAGAGGGTAGTGAAAGATGTCAAAACAGTGGGAGCAAATATTTATGAAGTAAAAGTCCAAACTTCATATCTTACTAAATATTTTAAAATAGTCATCAACATTTATCTGTTTTTACTTTTCAGTACAAATTGACAATGTCTTCGATTCGCAATCCGATATCCGTAATACTCGACAAACACATATTAACTGGACCTAATTACCTCACATGGCTAAGAAACCTCAAAATCGTCTTGAATTCGGAAAGGGTAGCATATACACTGACTGAGTCGCCCCCTGTTGAGGCTCCGACTGACTGCATCATAATTTAATGGTTCTTGCAGGCACTATCATTTGATACCTAGGGAATCATGTAAGCGATGCTGCTAGGCGTTTAACATGATTGGATGGGTACTATCAGACTTGAGTTCTGACATTCTTGTTATCAAGGAGTTGATAAGTAAGAATGGAGCAATTGGGGTATGCTCATATAAGGACATGTTTAGTCCGAATCACATGGAGATGTGAACCCACGGCTAGTTGTATCAATGAACCATTGAGGGCCACACAAGTACTAGCTTTCTAGATCCCGTTGAGAAGTAAAAATAGTTCAATGTGTTGAACGGCTTATAAAGGAGTTTATAAGCGTAAGGAAAATTAGAAGTATGACTTCTATAAAGGAGAAAATAGTTCAATGTGTTGAACGACTTACAAATGAGTTTATAAGTGTAAAGAAAAATAGAAGTATGACTTCTATGAGAGAAATGTAAATTTTAATTTATGGAAGTGTTCCTAAATTAAAATTTGGCCAAGTGAATAATGTATTTTGAAAATTGTGATTTTCATAAACATTATTATGGACTAAATTAAATTAATTCAAGTGTTGAATTAATTAAACACTAGTGGACCTAGTAGAGTCCAAAATAATTAAATTAATTCAAGTGTTGAATTAATTAAATTATATTGAGTCTTGTAGAGCTCAATTTAAATTAATTATTTAACTAGTGGGACTTGGGTAAATTCAAGTAATCTTTAATTAGTCTCAAATATGTTTGAGATAATTAAATTTAGTCCATGATTTTTAATGTTAAAAACAATATAATATGCATGGATGGGAGACTACTTTTTGAGTTTTCAAGGCATGGCATGCAACTTTTTGGAACACCTTTTCCCACAACCAAGACTAGTCTTCCTTCCCTCCTCCCACACTCCCTCTTGGCCGAAATCTTCAACACAATTCTCTCCATTTTTTTTTCTTCATTTTTGTGTTCTTCAATTGTTGGAGAAAAACACTCACTTCTCAAAGAAAAATGCCATACATTCTCTAGTGCAAGTGTAAGGTGGATCTACCTAGTTGGTGGTGGGCTTGATTGGAAGAAAGGAGTCCAAAAGAAAGGTGAAGCTTGTAGATTGTCTACCTTCAAGAGCTAAGGTGTTTACACCTTAGTTGGAGCCACAATCAATCTTTGAGATTGAAAGGTACATTTCTTAACACACTATGAGTGTCATTTTGTGTTTATTGTATTTGCTACACATTATATGAGAGGTGGCCGAAATTTTCTTGCTAGAAAATATGATTTTCGAAATTTGGTTGCTTCCATTGCGCTTCCGGTCACCGTAACCGATCCCCTTTCTGAAAGACGGGTCAATGAGACTTTGTATCGACTATCGGCAACTGAACAAGGCAACGGTAAAGAATAAATATCCATTGCCTCGCATTGATGATCTGTTTGATCAGTTGCAAGGTTCTTCGGTGTAATCCAAGATCGATCTGAGATCTGGATACCATCAACTGAGAGTCAGGGAGTCTGATATTTCAAAGACAGCATTCAGAACCAGGTATGGACACTATGAATTTATTGTCATGCCATTTGGTTTGACGAATGCACCAGCAATATTCATGGGATTAATGAATCGAGTCTTTCAGAAATATCTCAATGATTTCGTGATTATCTTCATCGATGATATTTTGATTTATTCAAAGAATGTGATGGAGGATGCTGAACATTTGAGAACTGTGTTGCGAATTTTGAGGGCGGAGAGATTATATGCTAAATTGTCAAAATGCGAGTTCTGGTTGAAACAGGTGGTGTTTCTGGGGCATATCATATCCGGAGATGGTATATCAGTTGATCCCAGTAAGGTTGAGGCAGTGATTTCTTGGCCGAGACCGACATCTGTACCAGAGATACGTAGTTTTATGGGTTTAGCAGGATATTATTGCCGATTCATTAAATATTTTTCGAGTATTGCCAAACCGATTACACAGTTGACTCAGAAGAATGCTCCATTTGTTTGGTCTGAAGAATGTGAGACCAGTTTTCTTGAACTGAAGAAAAGATTGACTAGTGCGATTGTGTTGACGATTCCTTCAGGTACTGGCGACTTTGTGGTTTACTGTGATGCATCTCTCCGCGGATTAGGTTGTGTTTTGATGCAGCGGGGGCATGTTGTAATAGCCGAGCCCGGTGTACAGTACGGTTTAAGTTTTGTATGCTATTTGGGTTATGTGATTAGATGTTTAGAGTTGTGTTTTGGGCCATAGTATTATTGGTTATTATGTTCTTGAGGTGTTAGTTGTTGTTGGTTGTTCGTTTCAGAGTTTCGGATCGATTTTAGTTGGTTGAGTATTGATCATTGCCGTGACCAAAGTGCACCCGCGCTCTAGTAGGAGTGCCCCCGTGGTGTACTATTCATGATTTTGTTGTTGGAGGGCCGTGGCATCACCGCACCCGCGGTAGTGTTGAGACCGCACCCGCGGTAGAGACCGCACCCGCGGTGTTTGCAGCGCCGCACCCGCGGTGATGGTGTTCCAGGAAATGATGGTTTGGTTGAAGGCTAGGCGCACCCGCGGTGCTTGTGGCAGCGCACCCGCGGTCTAGGTATGGCCGAGTTTTTAAGTTACTTTTTGGGAGTGGTTGGCCATACTTTCCCTTTTCCTTCCTCTTTCATTTCGATTTTCTCTCCATTTCCTAGAGTTTTCTTCCATTTTCTTTGCTTCCTATCTTCGATTTAAGCTTCTAGTTGGCCATTCGACTTGAGATCGTTGTTCTCCTTGGAGCTAGGAAGCTAAGGTAAGATTTTGGTGCGATTCTTTTAAAGTTTTGAGTTAAGAGTTGACTTGGGTTTGTTGTTCTTGTGGATTTATGGATTATTTAGCTTGGATTCTTGGATATAGAGTTGATGTTGGTGTTATATATGGATTATTGTTGTAGGTGGTGTTCAAGAGCTTTGATTGAGGTGTTCTATTGGTTTGTAAGTGGAAATTCATCCCTTTTGCTCACATGATGTTATATGTATTGTGTTTTAAAGGTTTTAATATGATATTCCCTTCCATTGATTCATTGTTATGTATTGATTCCATTGTTATGTTTATTGGAGACAATTGATGTCTCAACTATTGTTCAAAGGGAATACAAGAGTAAAGATAGAGTTTCAAAGTGTTTTTAATGCCAAGAGAGAGTTTAAATGTTTTCGGATTGATAAATACATAGTCAGAGATTGCATGCAATTAGTTGATCAACAACCACAGGCTTATATCCCTCAGAGTTATCGGTTTATATCGATAGGGATATGAGCACCCCAGAGCAGAGATACTATTGATATCAATCCCCAGAGTAAAGAGAAATACCATCTCATTTATATGCTATTGCTATGATATTCATGTTCAGAGTTTATGATTCAGAGTTGATGTTATTTATGATTTCAAAGCTATGTTTTACAGAGTATATTGTTCATTGCTATGTAAGAGTTCCACTTGCTGAGATTTATTCTCATTTCAGTTATTTCATGTGATGCAGATCAGAGTGGAGGCCCGGGACGTTGACTGTGGACAGGGGGTCATATGCATACACCGTTGGAAGGAAGATTTTGGCATGATCATAGGAATGATGTTTTGTATTTTGTTATGTCATTCAAATGATCATGTATTGTTATTTTGTAAAGATGTTTAAAGAAATGTATTTTGAAACTCCTTCCATATTTTAAAGAAAATTTTAATTTCTGCTGTGTACTTTATTTAAAGAGGTCAGAGGTGTCACATTTAGTGGTATCAGAGCGGTGTTCTTCGGACCAATGCATATGACTTCGTCTACTTTCAACTG
Source organism: Primulina eburnea (assembly GCF_022965805.1). NCBI lineage: Eukaryota > Viridiplantae > Streptophyta > Magnoliopsida > Lamiales > Gesneriaceae > Primulina > Primulina eburnea. The sequence goes on along the minus strand of NC_133105.1, from coordinate 28,776,892 downwards.
TCCGGGTATGTTTTCTTGCATCTATCCATTGTTATATATTGATATGTCTTTTGTGAGCACATTGTAGAGTAGAGGATGCCACCTAAGAGGAAAGCAGTAGAGGGTGAGGATAGTTCTTCCTCGAGAGTTGTCGACGAGTTCGGCAAGTTGCTTAAGGAGCAGGCCAAAGTTCATAGTGAGCAAATCCAGAAGTTGCTCCGATTTCAAGGAGCAGGTCAGGACAGAGGTCAAGCGAGAGGGCAAGTTGCTCAGGCTGTTGGCACTGATGCCATATTTTCTTCTTTTAAGAGGATGGATCCGCCAGAATTTTCAGGGAGCACCGATCCTTTAGTTGCTGTAAAGTGGATCAAGGCTTTAGAGGCGATCTTCGATCATCTCCACTACGAGGACAGAGACCGTATCAGTTGTGCTGTTTTCATGTTGGTTAAAGCTGCTCGCATCTGGTGGAATGCGACCAAAGTTGGAGTTGATGTCTCGACACTGAAGTGGTCAGAGTTTACAGAGTTGTTCTATGACAAGTATTTTCCCGACGCACTTCGAGCGAGGAAGGTTACGGAGTTCTTGGAGCTTCGACAGGGGAGCATGGATGTTGGTGAGTATATTCTGAAGTTTGAGGAGGGTTGCTTGTTTGCTCCGTACATTGCTTCCAACGACAGAGATAAAGGCGCTCATTTCATTCGAGGCCTTAGAGCAGAGATTCGTAGAGATATAAAAATGTCCAAGGCTGTTACTTTCAAGAAGATCATGTTCAAAGCTTTGTTGGCCGAGCAGGACGAGAAGGAAATTGCCCGGGAGAGGCAAGCGAGACACCAGGCCATTGCTCAGAGGGGCCAGAGTTCGAGTCAGAGAGGCAGAGATCGATTCAAGGGGAAAGGCAAGATGGATTCGAGTCCTAGACCACCGGCAGTTCCAGTTGTTTCATCTGATCCAGAGAAGCCTTTGTGTCCCAAGTGTGGGAGACATCATAGGGGAGAGTGCAGATTTGGCACTCATACTTGTTATCGTTGTGGCACGGCAGGCCACGTTGCCAGAGATTGTCCTCGAGGAGCTAGCCAAGAGAAGGTGCAGGGTCGCATCTTTACGATGACGAAGGAAGATATTAATCATGATTCTTCTGTGATCTCTAGTGCTATTTTAATTTCAGGCAGAGTAGCTACGACTTTGATTGATACTGGTGCTACTCATTCTTTTATGTCTGAATTGTTTTTGAGATCTTTGGGTATAGTTCCTTCTGTTATTCCCCTCCAGTTCAATGTTGTTTTGCCTTCGGGAGATGTCTTGTGCCCGACGTCTATTGTGTATGCATGCCCTATTCGTATTGATGATAGAGAGGTCTTTGCTGATTTGATTGTGATCCCGATGGTTGCCTTTGATGTTATTCTTGGCATGGATTGGCTATCGACTTACCATGCAGTGATTGATTGCGTTGCTAAGAAGGCGACTTTTACAGATGATGGCCTTAGGGAAGGTATGCTGTTGCGCGTTTTCTTAACTGCTCGCAAGCGCACGATGTCAAGTTATAGTAAAATGTACTTTTGAGTACAAGTATCGATCCCACGAGGAGTGTGTATAAAAATGTATGTCAATTCTTGTAATTAAAATAGCCAAGACTTTATCTAGAAAAATCAGTAATCAGATTTGTTTGTTTAAACGAATTAATTGAAAACAATGAATTAATTAGATCACCGAATTGAGAAATATCAATGAGAGAAAATATCTAGAGAAATGATTTCACAAAGTTTCCACGATAATTTATTCACAGTTTAATTTATATTCCTGAATTTCAATCAATTAATGTCCAAGAACACTTAGATTGTTTTATTCACCCTTTCCCAAGTGACGAATAAAGTGTATCTATCAACTTCGATTCAATTATTCCTAATTAGAATCTAAGTTTCATAGATAAATGCTAACAATGTTCTTACTAAGCCTCGCTAAAGTTATACACCTTCCGAACGCTATATACATTTAACGATGTGTCTCTAATGATCTATAATCCTAGTTCCTCTCCCGAGTTATAAGATTAATCAAACAACAAATAATTTATGGCGAGTAAATTGCAGTGCAGTAAACGCAGAAAACACAATTAAACGAAAGCGGAATTCAATCACATAAACAACGGTGTCAAATCATCGTATCAACAGAGTTACGTCATTCTCTAGAATGGGAATTTAGTTCATCACGAAATCCAAGAGAACCCAAGACATATTTGTAATTCTAGGCATCGACACGCAATAAAATAAAGAGACAAAGAAAAGATAACAAATCCAAAGCGTCGTCTCTGTTCCCAGATCCGTCGTTATTCGTAGTTGTAATCGATCTTCGCCTCTCAGTACTTTCCTCTTGCCTTCTTTTTCTTCCCAAGATGGTGTCTTTTCTCCTCACGGCGGCTCCTCCCCTTTCTGACCTAGCGATCGCGCATTATATATGTTTCTGGACGCGGCGTGCGCGCGGTGGCACGAGTTCTGGCGCTGCTGCGCGTGCCGTGCTGCTCATCTGCCCGTGTATATGTGCGCGCGGGTGCGCATGATCTCGCGCGGGCGCGCGCGAGGTTCTGGTCATTTGCTTCATCTGTGCGCGCGCGGTTGCGCGTGAAGTGGTGCTGGCGCGCGCGTCTCTCGGGTCTGCTGCTGCTGCCTTGGGTGCGCGGCTGTGCGTGATCTCGCGCGGGCGTGCACGAGGTTCTGTCGATCCTCTAGCTTTCATGCGCGCGCGGTAGCGCCCAAAGTCGCGCGGCTGCGCGCGTACTTCTGTTCTTGGCAGTAGCTAAACTCGCGGCTCGGTTCTGTTTTCTCGGTTCACTTGGTTGCGTATCCACTATTATCTCCATTCCTGTAATGACAACATAAACAAACCAAAAACGCGTAATTCTGTTCGAAACAAGCATAATTCAAAATGGATTTAAATGTAAATTAAGTGCAAATCTAGCACTTATCAAACCCCCCAAACTTGAATTTTTGCTAGTCCCGAGCAAAATATAAGAAAAGCTAATAAAGAAGGAATAAAAATACGCAAACTACTAAAGTCATGGATGTGCAAAAAGTGATAATGACCTCCGATTCATCTAATTTCATGTAATTCACGATTTCCCAAGAGTCACGTGTGTGTGTGTTATGTCAATGTTTGTTTACCCCATCGAATGCTCAAATAAAGTTGTAATGCCCCTTTGCCTTACAGAATCAAGAAATCCTCAGTTCAGTTCAACTTTCACATCATCAACATAAACATTTGCATTCACAGATCACATAGGACTTTTTCGGTGATTATTTGGCTCGAAAGATGATCAACACAAGTATGCCAAAGATGAAATCACAAAATGAGATGCTTGCAAGCAAGTGATTAAGGTCTATACTTGTTGACAATGAGTTTCAGGTATCCATAGGCTTGACTTGAACAACTTTTCTCCACTAGTATATTGGATAAATGTGACAAGGTTAATAGGTCTTGTAGGCTTGTAACGTTAGGCCACGGCTCACGGCTACAATAAAAGGTATGGAATTCAAAATTTGAGAGAAATAATCAACTCTTCATCAATTTCACTCTTTTTCATTTTCTTTTTCATTCACCATCCACTTATTGTTTTCTTTTCATTCATATCCTTCATCTCCCTTATATTTTCTTTGATTGAACTTTTTCTCTTTCTTTTTGTCTATTTTCAACTCCCTCTTTGCTCACTTCAATTTTTCTTTTTCTTTTCAAGGAGCTTTTGAATCACTACACCACCAATGAATTTCTTTCTCTCAAAATCAGGTAGGAAAATAAGTGTATCAGCTTCATTAGGTAGTTGTTGTGGGATGTAGAATAGATACAAGTGGGGGTTGATTGTATGTCATTGACACACACCACTTGATTTTTAGTAAGCTCAAAATGGGACACTAGGGATATTTCATGTTCATTTGGTAGGCTCGAAGGCTCAACGGTTTCAAAGATCGCCTAAATCATTCCTATGTTACATATTATCCGTATTTCGCTTCGAAAAGTGTTCAAACAAGTTCTAGACTTCCGTCAATCCATTAGTCAACTCATACACACCAATCACATGCAATTTTCAATAAAAATGATATATGAAATAGGTGCACGAAGAAAATTTAAGCATCTCAATTAACTTGAAGCTCAAAGGGCTACAATTGACAATAAGCAAAGAACACAGGCCCAAGGATATTGCGAACAATTGCCTAGCTCATTCCTATGATTGCAAAAGTGTCAATCAATGTCATGCAAGAATTACCAATAATCAGATCTCCCTCATCTGTTTAGCATCACAGGCATGCAACTTGTCTCTAAACAACGATAATATCAACAAACACGACAGTGCAAAATAATTGTGACTCCTAAGTTATCATGAACACATATAAATTTCAGGATCGCAATTCAGTTTTCATCATCGGTCACACATTTTACTTATCCATGACTCTACCTAACAAATATAGAATGCAATAAAAAAAAAAAAAAAATCAAACTAACTACTGATCGATAAAACAAAAAAAATAAAAAAAATTTGCAGAAAAATTCTAACAAGCAATGAGCAACAATTTTACCCTCCCCCAAACTTAAAGTATGCATTGTCCTCGATGTATAGAAATAAAGAACACGACAACACATACCTCGCGCACGAGTGTCAAAACTCGGGCGCTCGAGTTGTTGTCCGCAGCATCTGAGTCATCCATTTCCATGGGATGCGGCGGTGATAGATCTGGTGGTGGGTAAAATTAACAACTAAGGACGTAAAATAAAATAAAAAAATGAATGCTAAAGAAAATAAATTGTGGGTTGCCTCCCACACAGCGCTTGGTTTAACGTCATCAGCCCGACTATACCAATCTTGTTCATGGTGGATCATATGATATCTTGGATGCCTTTATTTCCACCAGCTGACCTTCAACTTCCATGGTCATCTTTCCTCGTTTCACGTCAATAATAGCTCCAACAGCAGCCAATAATGGTCGTCCTAGAATGACATGAACGTTCTGACTGTTCTCAATATCAAGTACCACAAAATCTGCTAGAAGCCTTATTTTATCAATCTTAAGTTCAACATCTTCCACAACACCCAGCGGTGTCCTGACCGATTTATCTGCCATTTGCAAGCTTAGTCCTGTGGGCTTTATCCTGCTCAATCCAAGTCTCTCGTAAAGAGAACTTGGCATTATATTCACGCTCGCTCCTGAATCACAGATAGCATTTTCCACCAATTTACCCCCTATTTCACATGGTACTACAAATTCTCCGGTGTCTTGTAGCTTCTGAGGGAGATTTCCTTGCTTCTCCTTATAATCTCCTCCATTAAATTCCACATCTTCCTGCTCTGCAGACTGAATATTAGAATGTAGGGTCTTGAGATCTTCAAGACTTTTTTTCTTTTTAAATTCAGCTTGTAATTGTAAAAATCTCTGAGGGTAGGGAAGTAAGGAAATATCAATGCATTGATTTAAATCATACCTCTCAGATTTCTTACCTCGGGTTCTTTTGCTTGGAGTTGGCTTTTCATTCTGAACATGTGTGAGTTCAACCTCTTTCTCTTCGCTGCCTACCACACCAATCTCCTCATGCTGCATAAAAATGGCATTCACCTCTCTCAGATTTGGATTTGCAGTCTTTTGTACCGCGCCTGACGGTTGAGACGTGAGTTGCTTCGTTATCTGCCAAACTTGCGACTCTAGGATTTTCAACGAAGCTCCAATATTTGTCATGTGTGTCTCGAGGTTGTCAAGTCTAGACTCAGTCCTAGCCATCCTCTTGCCAGATTCAGAAACGAATGTCCCAACTAAATCCTCAAATGACGGCTTCCCTTCCCCATTTGATGTATTGAACCCCGGTGGAGGATTCAACACATTCTTATTGTTTGCATATGAAAAATTCTCATGGTTCCTCAAATCAGGATGATAAGTGTTAGGGAGAGGGTTACCTCGATATCCTCCATAGCCTCCCAAGTTTTTGTTGTTGATGTATTGGACTTCTTCAAGAAATTGTGGTTCTTCAACAACAAGCGGTGGTCCCTCAGTGTTTGATGTACTCACTTTATACATGGTTGCTATCTGTGTAGTCAACGCTGAGACTTGCGCAGTGAGTGATGTGATAGGATCCACAGCATAAACTCCAGCTGTCCTCTGTAATCCTGACCTCTCAGACGGCCATTGGTAGCTATTAATAGTCATCTGCTCAAGTAAGTCATAGGATTGAGCAGGAGACTTGGCAAAGATCGTGCCATCTGCCGCTGCATCCACAGTTTTACGCGTCTGACCATTCAATCCATTATAGAAAAGCTCGATTTGTACCCAGTCTTCAAAACCATGATTTGGGCACCTCCTCAATAACTCCTTATACCTTTCCCAAGCTTCATACAATTGCTCGAAGTCAGTCTGTCTAAAAGTGCTGATCTCAATCTTTAATTATGCAGACTTCGCAGGTGGAAAATATTTAGAAAGGAACTTCGTCGCCAGCTCTTGCCATGTCGTGATGCTCCCTAACGGCAGTGATTGGAGCCATCCTCTTGCTTGATCCCTAAGAGAAAAAGGAAACAAGTGCAGTCGAATAATATCATCAGAAAAACCATTTATTTTTACCGTATCCGTAATCTCCAAGAATGTTCTGAGATGTAGATGAGGATCTGCAGTAGTGGCTCCCCCAAATTGGTTCTGTTGAACCATGTTTATCAATGCAGGCTTAAGCTCGAAATTGTTGGCGTTGATGGTTCCTCGAGCAATGCCAGAATAATGCGTGTTGATCACTGGTCGGAAGTGATCTCTGATTGGTATAGCCTCAGGCGGCATCTGCCGGTCGTTTTCTCTGTTATCAGCCATCGCTTTGATTTCTTCCCTTCTCGCTTTTCTCAATCTTCTCGCAGTTCGTTCGATCTCAGGATCAAAAATAAGCAAATCAGGGCTGTGCGATCTTAGCATGCACTGTCAAACAGAGAAAGTGAATAAGTCAAAAATGAAATAAAATAAAAGTTCTAAATTAAAATCTATACTAATTGGTAACAATATTGATATAAATTCAAATTTGACACTCCCCGGCAACGGCGCCAAAAACTTGTTGCGCGTTTTCTTAACTGCTCGCAAGCGCACGATGTCAAGTTATAGTAAAATGTACTTTTGACTACAAGTATCGATCCCACGAGGAGTGTGTATAAAAATGTATATCAATTCTTGTAATTAAAATAGCCAAGACTTTATCTAGAAAAATCAGTAATCAGATTTGTTTGTTTAAACGAATTAATTGAAAATAATGAATTAATTAGATCACCGAATTGAGAAATATCAATGAGAGAAAATATCTAGAGAAATGATTTCACAAAGTTTCCATGATAATTTATTCACAGTTTAATTTATATTCCTGAATTTCAATCAATTAATGGCCAAGAACACTTAGATTGTTTTATTCACCCTTTCCCAAGTGACGAATAAAGTGTATCTATCAACTTCGATTCAATTATTCCTAATTAGAATCTAAGTTTCATAGATAAATGGTAACAATGTTCTTACTAAGCCTCGCTAAAGTTATACGCCTTCCGAACGCTATAAACATTTAACGATGTGTCTCATATGATCTATAATCCTAGTTCCTCTCCCTAGTTATAAGATTAATCAAACAACAAACAATTTATGGCCAGTAAACTGCAGTGCAGTAAACGCAGAAAACACAATTAAACGAAAGCGGAATTCAATCACATAAACAACGGTGTCAAATCATCGTATCAACAGAGTTACGTCATTCTCTAGAATGGGAATTTAGTTCATCACGAAATCCAAGAGAACCCAAGACATATTTGTAATTCTAGGCATCGACACGCAATAAAATAAAGAGACAAAGAAAAGATAACAAATCCAACGCGTCGTCTCTGTTCCCAGATCCGTCGTTATTCGTAGTTGTAATCGGTCTTCGCCTCTCAGTACTTTCCTCTTGCCTTCTTTTTCTTCCCAAGATGGTGCCTTTTCTCCTCACGGCGGCTCCTCCCCTTTCTGACCTAGCGATCGCGCATTATATATGTTTCTGGACGCGGCGTGCGCGCGGTGGCACGAGTTCTGGCGCTGCTGCGCGTGCCGTGCTGCTCATCTGCCCGTGTATGTGTGCGCGCGGGTGCGCATGATCTCGCGCGGGCGCGCGCGAGGTTCTGGTCATTTGCTTCATCTGTGCGCGCGCGGTTGCGCGTGAAGTGGCGCTAGCGCGCGCGTCTCTCGGGTCTGCTGCTGCTGCCTTGGGCGCGCGGGCGCGCACGAGGTTCTGTCAATCCTCTAGCTTTCATGCGCGGCTGCGCGCGTACTTCTGTTCTTGGCAGTAGCTAAACTCGCGGCTCGGTTCTGTTTTCTCGGTTCAATTGGTTGCGTATCCACTATTATCTCCATTCCTGTAATGACAACATAAACAAACCAAAAATGCGTAATTCTGTTCGAAACAAGCATAATTCAAAATGGATTTAAATGTAAATTAAGTGCAAATCTTGCACTTATCATATGCTCGCCAGTGCAGGTACTTCGATGGTCCTTCCTTTTATTTCATGTCTTGAGGCTGAGAGATTGCTATGTAGAGGTTGCGATGGGTTTCTTGCTTCTATTGTGGATGTGGATGGTATGGTTAAGTTGAATATTGATGATATTGATGTTGTGAGGGAGTTTGCCGATGTGTTTGAGGATGATGTTCCGGGTTTGCCGCTGGACAGAGATGTTGAGTTCGTTATTGATTTAGCTCCAGGTACCGTTCCTATTTCTAAGGCTCCGTATAGGATGGCCCCTACTGAGATGAAAGAATTGAAGTCGCAGTTGCAGGATCTATTGGACAAAGGTTTCATTCGTCCGAGTTCTTCGCCTTGGGGAGCTCCGGTTCTGTTTGTCAAGAAGAAAGATGGGTCGTTGCGGCTGTGTATCGACTACCGAGAGCTTAACAAAGTGACTGTCAAGAATAAGTATCCGTTGCCACGGATTGACGATCTATTTGACCAACTTCATGGTGCCACTGTCTTTTCGAAGATTGATCTTCGGTCTGGCTACTATCAGTTGAAGGTTAGGGAGTCCGATATCCCTAAGACGGCGTTCAGGACCAGGTATGGTCACTATGAGTTTCTCGTGATGTCTTTTGGTCTGACCAATGCCCCTTCAGTTTTCATGGACTTGATGAACCGAGTGTTCAAGCCTTATTTGGATAGCTTCGTCATTGTCTTCATCGATGATATCCTGATCTATTCCAAGACCAGAGAGCTTCATTCAGAGCATCTCAGAGTTGTTCTTCAGTTGTTGAGAGAGAGGAGGCTGTATGCCAAGTTGAAGAAGTGCGAGTTTTGGTTGGATCAGATTTCTTTTCTAGGCCATGTCGTTTCGAAGGATGGTATAGCTGTTGATCCGATGAAGATAGAGGTGATTCAGAAGTGGCCTATTCCTACCACTGTCTCAGAGGTACGCAGTTTCCTTGGTTTGGCGGGGTATTATCGTCGTTTCATTTTAGATTTTTCCAAGATTGCCCTGCCATTGTCCAAATTGACGAGGAATACTGTGAAGTTTGAGTGGTCCATTGATTGCCAGAGTGCATTTCAAGAGTTGAAGGATAGATTGACGACAGCTCCTATTCTTGCATTGCCTAGTGGTTCAGAGGATTTTGTTGTCTATACCGATGCGTCGAAGAAAGACCTTGGTGCAGTGCTGATGCAGCGAGGTAAGGTCATTGCCTATGCTTCTCGCCAGTTGAAGGATTACGAGAGGAATTATCCGACGCATGATTTAGAGCTGGCAGCTGTCGTTTTCGCCCTGAAAATCTGGAGACATTATTTGTATGGCGAAAAGTGTGAGATCTTCACGGACCACAAGAGTTTGAAGTATCTGTTTTCCCAGAAAGAGCTCAACATGCGGCTGAGGAGGTGATTAGAGCTTGTCAAAGATTATGATGTGACTATCAATTACCACCCAGGGAAGGCGAACGTTGTGGCTGATGCTTTGAGCCGTAAGTCGAGTTCTTCCTTGAGTTCTTTGATTTAGAAGCCGTTGTTGATGGATTTGCAGAGAGAGGAGATTGCTTTGGTAGTTCCGGGGACCATTGCTCGCCTTTCAGCGTTGGTTATTCGGGCTACATTGACGGACAGGATCCGTAGAGAGCAGACTGACGATGTTCAGTTGACAGAGTTGAGAGCTAGAGCAGAGGAGAGAGGTAACTCAGAGTTTGCGTTGAATGGTGATGGTTTGGTGACTTTCAGAGGCCGTATCTGTGTTCCTATTGGCGATGATATTCGGCAAGATATTCTGGCAGAGACTCATACTGCGCCATATTCGATTCATCCAGGCAGTACCAAGATGTATCAGGATCTTCGTAGACTCTACTGGTGGCCAGGTATGAAGAAAGATGTTGCCATGTTCATTTCTCAGTGCCTTACTTGTCAGCAGGTGAAGATTGAGCACCAGAAACCTTCTGGGACATTGTTATCATTGCCGATTCCTCAGTGGAAGTGGGAGCATATTACGATGGATTTCGTGACTGGTCTTCCCAGAGTGCAGAAAGGATTTAACTCCATTTGGGTTATCGTTGATCGATTGACCAAGTCAGCGCATTTTCTCCCAGTCAAGACGACGTATTCCATGAACCAGTATGCCGAGGATTACATAGCAGAGATTGTTAGACTTCATGGTGTTCCAGTGTCGATCGTGTCTGATCGTGACCCCAGGTTTACTTCAGAGTTTTGGAAGAGTTTGCACAGAGCTATGGGTTCGCGGTTAGCGTTTAGTACAGCTTATCACCCTCAGAGCGATGGTCAGTCAGAGAGAGTCATTCAGATTCTAGAGGATATGCTCAGAGCTTGTACTATTGATTATCCAGGTAGCTGGGATTCTAAGTTGCCTTTGGTTGAGTTCACGTACAATAACAGTTACCAGGCGACGATTGGCATGGCACCGTATGAAGCACTTTATGGTAGGAAGTGCAGATCACCCTTGTATTGGGATGAGATTGGCGAGAGGAAGATGTTAGGACCAGAGTTGGTCCAACAGACTGCTGATGTTGTTGCTGTGATCCGAGAGAGGATGAAGACAGCGCAGTCGAGACAGAAGAGCTATGCAGATGTTCGTCGTAGGCCGTTGCAGTTTGATGTTGGCGATCACGTGTTTCTGAAGATAGCACCTCTCAAGGGTGTGACGAGGTTTGGCAAGAAGGGTAAGTTGAGCCCGAGGTTTATTGGTCCATTTGAGATATTGGACAGAGTTGGTGATCGAGCCTACAGATTAGCCCTACCGCCAGATCTTGACAGAGTTCACAATGTGTTTCATGTATCGATGCTCAGGAAGTATATTGCGAATCCTTCCCATGTTCTTCACCACGAGCCATTGGACTTGACGCCGAATTTGACGTACCAAGAGATTCCGATTCAGATTCTGGATCGCAGAGTTAGAGCTTTGAGGAACAAAGAGATCGGCATTGTTAAAGTCCTTTGGAGGAATCATTTGATCGAAGAGGCTACGTGGGAACCAGAGGATGAGATTAGAGAGAAGTATCCTGAGTTGTTCGTGCAGTGACGTCAATTTCGCGGACGAAATTCCTCTAAGGAGGGGAGATTGTAATAGCCGAGCCCGGTGTACGGTACGGTTTAAGTTTTGTATGTTATTTGGGTTATGTGATTAGATGTTTAGAGTTGTGTTTTGGGCCATAGTATTATTGGTTATTATGTTCTTGAGGTGTTAGTTGTTGCTGGTTGTTCGTTTCAGAGTTTCGGATCGATTTTAGTTGGTTGAGTATTGATCATTGCCGTGACCAGAGTGCACCCGCGCTCTAGTAGGAGTGCCCCCGCGGTGTACTATTCATGATTTTGTTGTTGGAGGGCCGTGGCATCACCGCACCCGCGGTAGAGACCGCACCCGCGGTGTTTGTAGCGCCGCACCCGCGGTGATGGTGTTTCAGGAAATGATGGTTTGGTCGAAGGCGAGGCGCACCCGCGGTGCTTGTGGCAGCGCACCGCGGTCTAGGTATGGCCGAGTTTTTAAGTTACTTTTTTGGGAGTGGTTGGCCATACTTTCCCATTTCCTTCCTCTTTCATTTCGATTTTCTCTCCATTTCCTAGGGTTTTATTCCATTTTCTTTGCTTCCTATCTTCGATTTAAGCTTCTAGTAGGCGATTCGACTTGAGATCGTGGTTCTCCTTGGTGCTAGGAAGCTAAGGTAAGCTTTTGGTGCGATTATTTTAAGGTTTTGAGTTAAGAGTTGACTTGGGTTTGTTGTTCTTGTGGATTTATGGATTATTTAGCTTGGATTCTTGGATATAGAGTTGATGTTGGTGTTATTTATGGATTATTGTTGTAGGTGGTGTTCAAGAGCTTTGATTGAGGTGTTCTATTGGTTTGTAAGTGGAAATTCATCCCTTTTGCTCACATGATGTTATATGTATTGTGTTTTAAAGGTTTTAATATGATATTCTCTTCAATTGATTCATTGTTATGTATTGATTCCATTGCTATGTTTATTGGAGACAATTGATGTCTCAACTATTGTATAAAGGGAATACAAGAGTAAAGATAGAGTTTCAAAGTGTTTTTAATGCCAAGAGAGAGTTTAAATGTTTTCGGATTGACAAATACATAGTCAGAGATTGCATGCAATTAGTTGATCAACAACCACAGGCTTATATCCCTCAGAGTTATCGGTTTATATCAATAGGGATACGAGCACCCCAGAGCAGAGATACTATTGATATCAATCCCCAGAGTAAAGAGAAATACCATCTCATTTATATACTATTGCTATGATATTCATGTTCAGAGTTTATGATTCAGAGTTGATGGTATTTATGATTTCAAAGCTATGTTTTACAGAGTATATTGTTCAATGCTATGTAAGAGTTCCACTTGCTGAGATTTATTCTCATTTCAGTTATTTCATGTGATGCAGATCAGAGTGGAGGCCCGGGACGTTGACTGTGGACAGGGGGTCATATGCATACACCGTTGGAAGGAAGATTTTGGCATGATCATAGGAATGATGTTTTGTATTTTGTTATGTCATTCAAATGATCATGTATTGTTATTTTGTAAAGATGTTTAAAGAAATGTATTTTGAAACTCCTTCCATATTTTAAAGAAAATTTTAATTTTCGCTGTGTATTTTATTTAAAGAGGTCAGAGGTGTCACACATGTGATTGCTTATGCCTCGAGACAATTGAAACCCCATGAATCCCGTTATCCAATTCATGATCTTGAGTTGGCAGCCATAGTATTTGCTTTGAAGATATGGCGACATTATTTGTACGGTGAGAAATTCGAAATCTATTATGACCACAAAAGCTTGAAATATCTGTTTTCACAGTCAGAGTTGAATATGAGACAGCGGAGATGGCTGGATTTATTGAAAGATTTTGATTGTGAAATCAAATACTATCCGGGGAAATCTAATGCAGCAGCTGATGCACTAAGTAGAAAGGTATGTTCTTTATCCTTATCGACTATTGGTGTTTCGAATTTGATTGAAGACTGCTGTTTGTCTGGATTAGTATTTGAGACCGATCAGAGACCTATGAGATTATATACCATTCAAGCTGAACCAGAGCTGATTTTGAGAATTAAAGCAGCTCAGAAAGGTGATCAGAATATACTGAAGTCAATTGCTATGGTTAAAACTGGACATCGAACGGAATATCAGGTGCAAAATGGTATTTTGTATGTGAATAATCTCCTTGTTGTGCCGAATGTTTCGGATTTAAGACAACGAATACTGTCAGAAACGCACAACAGTCGTTTTAGCATTCATCCTGGTGGCAGGAAAATATACAATGATTTGAAGACACAGTACTGGTGGAAACAAATGAAATCAAATGTTACCAAATTTGTAACCAAGTGTCTGAATTGCCAACAGGTGAAAGATGAAAGGAAGAAACCTGGAGGACTGCTACAGAGTTTGACCATTCCTGAATGGAAATGGGATCACATTTCCATGGATTTTGTGACACAGTTACCGAGATCCTCCCGAGGTTACGATGCGATTTGGGTCGTGATTGATCGATGGACCAAATCAGCATGCTTTATTCCATACAAGATGACTTATAGATATGATCAGATGGCCGATATCTATGTTAAGGAAGTGGTGAGACTGCATGGAGTGCCGAAGTCGATTGTTTCAGACCGGGATCCTCGGTTTACTTCACACTTCTAGCAGAGTTTACAGCAAGCTCTCGGTACTAAGTTACATCTGAGTACCGCATATCATCCACAAACTGACAGACAGTCAGAACGTACGATCCAGATGTTAGAAGATTTGCTGAGAGCTGTAGTGCTGGATTTTAGCACTAACTGGCAAGATGCATTGCCTCTCTGTGAATTTTCGTACAAAAATAGCTACCAAACGAGTATTGAAATGGCACCCTTTGAAGCGTTGTACGGAAAGATGTGTCGATCCCCGTTATATTGGGATGATATCTCTAAAGTTCCTGAGACTGGACCTGATATGATCAGAGATATGACGGAAAAAGTGAAATTGATTCAGAAGAAAATGAAGGCAGCTCAGGACAGACAAACCAAATATGCCAACCTTCAACGATGACTGTTGGTATTTGAGGCCGGAGACCGAGTGTTCCTGAAGATTTCGCCTTTTGGGGGTGTTGTCCGATTTGGGAAGAAAGGGAAATTGTCTCCACGATATGTTGGTCCTTATGAGATTCTTGAAAAGATAGGAGATCGTGCCTATCGACTAGCATTGCCGCCTTCATTATCTGGAATACATGATGTTTTTCATGTATCGATGCTGCGGAAATATCTCCCTGATGATTCACATGTCATTCAACCAGACGAGACCGAGCTGGATGAGACATTGAGTTATGTCGAGAAGCCGATACGGATTATCGATCGTAAAGAAAAACAACTCAAAACAAAGATGATTCCGTTGGTGAAGGTACAATGGACTCGTCATGGTGTTGAAGAAGCCACTTGGGAGACTGAATCAGATATGAGACAAGAATTCCCAGCATTATTTCACTGATGTAAATTTGTATTCGACTTTAATTACATACCTTCTTATGGACATGATGGATTGCCTGTGATTTCGGGGACGAAATCATATCTTAGGGGGGGAGAAATGTAATGACCGGAAATTTTATCCTAATAATCGGTAATTATTGAATTATAATTTGACAGGATTATAAGGGGATTAATCGGGACACGATTTGAGATAACGTGTACAAAATATGTATGTGCGAGGAAGAGCTCTCGCGCATATGCGCGACCAGCCGGGCGCATTTGCGCGAAACATCCAGAGAGCCTCGCGCATATGCGCGACGTGTATCCGCGCATATGCGCGAGACGACCCGAGAGTTGTAAAGAATTCCTCGCGCATATGCGCGGAAGTGGTGCGCGCATATGCGCGAGATGTCGTGTACACACGCGCCAGGCTATATTGCCTCGCGCATATGCGCGGAAGAAGGTCGCGCATATGCGCGAGACGTGTTGCATGTAGGATCGGCCATTTTCTTTACATGCGTGAATGCAATATATATATATATATATATATTTATATATATATATATATATATATATATATGTAACAAGCTTCGTTCCTCCTTCATTATTTCCGTGAAAAGAGTCGAGAAGAGTCTCTGTGAAGTTATAGAAAATCCTTACGCCTTTTGTGCAAAATCCGTCCGTCTGATTTTGAATCCGACTTTGGTACCGAGTTCCTAGCAACGTAGGCTACAACTGGACGTAATTTTTACTACGTTCTGACATGTTTCGAAATTATGATATTGTCAGAATTGAATAGAATTCATATATGACGTTCTTGGCATACTAGACATTGTAGAATCGAAGTCAGATTGAGAAACAGACTAATTATGGAATTGTTATTAATTTTTAGGGTATATTGATTTATACCGAACAGATTTGAATTGTAAATGGATTATAGATTATATTGGATATTGGTTATGGATTGTAACTGTTATCTGGTGATGTTGTATTGACGGAGATATTGAGATTGTACCGTTATACCGTTGATTTTGAATTAAATCCAGATTAACCAGATTCAGTATTGAATTGAGAATGAAATATTGATATTAGTATTCCCGGTATGTCAGTTCAGATTTACAAAGACAGTCTTTAGTTCAGAACTGAGATTGCTTCAGACCGCGACTACAAACGGAAGGTATAAGTCAATGTGGTATTGGGAGATCGACTTGAGTCAGCTTGGACTTGAGTTTCCCTAAATCACATACTTTATTTTATTGTATTGATATTTGCATGTATTGATTGATATACTTGTTCTCTTGATATATAGATAGCAGGTATTAAAGTACTTGTTTTCTTGATATATAGACAGCAGGTATTAGTCGAGTAATCTTGTAACAGAAGTGTCTGTTAGTGGTGGGATCGCCACGGGCACATTGCACGATGTTACAGGATAATGTATTGGCGATAGAGCCAAAGTCTGTCCCTGGAGGATTGGCTATCGATGTGTGTAGAATTTGTGTTTATTCTATTACTGTTGATCGATATCGTATCGGTGTGGATAGAATTGGAGCTTCTTCTATTACTGGTGATCGATATTATATCGGTGTGGATAGAATTAGAGTTCCTTCTATTGCTGGTGATCGATACCATATCGGTGTGGATAGAATCAGACCTTTTTCTATTTCTGGTGATCGATACCTTATCGACGTGGATAGAACTGGAGTCTTTTCTATTACTGTTGGTCGATATAGGAATGCCAACTTCTGGAAAATCGGGATCCCGAGACTAGGATTGAGTCTAGTCTAAATCGTGTAGCTACGAGTATTGTCGACAGTTTGATATTCGTTATGTTTCAGATTTTGATACTGATTATTGTTACCTGTTACATGCTTTATATTGTTTATATGATTGCATGTTCGTTGATTTATACTGGGATTATATTCTCACCGGAATTATCCGGCTGTTGTCTTGTTTGTATGTGTACATGACAACATGTGGGACAGGATCAGGGTCCAGGAGATGAGGAGAGATCGTGATAGAGTGGAGACCTCGGACTTTGATGTATATAGGGTTTTGACACTTGATATCTAGATGTTGAACCTTAGTTTTTACTAATTTGTAGACGGTACAGGACTTGTACTTTATCTTATACTGAGTTGTATATTAGTTTGATTTTTACTACGTTCCGAATTTAAAAAAAAAAATTTAGACCATGTTTATTATAATTGATTAATTAGTCTCAATTGTGATTAAGAATATGATTAGCGTCCGGGTCCCCACAATATTTTACGTTATGACTCATGACAAGATATGTTC
Organism: Primulina eburnea; assembly: GCF_022965805.1. Classification (NCBI taxonomy): domain Eukaryota; kingdom Viridiplantae; phylum Streptophyta; class Magnoliopsida; order Lamiales; family Gesneriaceae; genus Primulina; species Primulina eburnea. The sequence goes on along the minus strand of NC_133105.1, from coordinate 28,759,681 downwards.
ACTTACATGCGATTTTTTATTATTTATTTACTTGTTATTTATGCGTCCTGAGTCTTTAGACTCACTAGACTTGATTATTGTAGGTACTGATGATGTCAGGATCGAGGGCGGGGACAAGTGTGCCAGCTCGAGTCGGCAGTAGTGGGACCCGAGGACCTCAGTTTTTCAGCATTTACTATTTTATGATCAAACATTTTTCACGTTGCTGGATTATTTTAAATTATTATTTTTACAAACAAACATTTACTTCCGTTGCCATTTCGAACATAAGACTTTATTTATCAGTTTATTTTATGAACGAGGCATTTTAATCATTTAAAAAGAAAATTTTTAATTTTTCCGCATATTTTTAAACACGAATTTTCGTGTCATTATAATTCGGGACAGAATGAAGGCCGCCCAGAGTCACCAAAAGAGCTATGCCGATAAGAGGTGAAGAGATCTCGAGTTTGCCGTAGGTGATCACGTTTTTATAAAGTTAGCGCCCATGAAGGGTGTTATGAGATTTGGGAAAAGAGGCAAGCTGAGTCCGAGGTTTATTGGACCGTTTGAGATTCTTGACAGAGTTGGGACACTAGCTTATTGTTTTGCCCTTCCGCTGAATCTGGCCGGGGTACAGAATGTATTCCACGTCTCAATGCTAAGGAAGTACGTAGCTAACCCGTCGCATGTTTTGAGCTACGAACTGTTGCAATTGGCTCCAAACCTGTCTTATGAGGAGAGACATGTCTAAATCCTAGACAGACAGGAGCGTAGACTTCGGAACAAGGTGACCAAGCTGGTCAAAGTCCAGTGGCTGAATCAATCAGTGGAGGAGGCCACTTGGGAGACGGAAGTAGATATGAGAATTCGCTACCCGGAGTTGTTCGGTAAGATCTAATTTCGAGGACGAAATTTATATAAGTGGGGGAGGAACTATTTAATTATTAAAGCATTTATTTAATTTTAAAATGAGCCTTAGTGGGGCATGATTTATTGTAATGCATTTTTAAATTGTTTATGTTTATTTGATGCACGTTAAAATATTTTTCTAGTGTCATGTTTAAGTGTGGGGACCCGGACGCTAATCATAATCATAATCGTCATTGGGACTAATTAATCAATTATAAAACAGGGTCTAATTTTTTTTTTTTAAATGCGGAACGTAGTGAAATCAAACTAAAATACAACTCAGTATAAAATAAAAGTACAAGTCCTGTACCACAAACATTTATTTAACCAAGGTTTAAACATATAATATCAAGTGTTCGACCCTATATCTAATCCAAGTCCGGAGCCTCCACTCTAATCACGATCTCTCCTCATCTCCGGGACTCTGAACCTGTCCCACCTGTTGTCATGTACACATACAAACAAGACAACAGCCGGATAACTCCGGTGAGAATAAATCCCAGTATAAATCAAAGAACATGCAGTCATATGTTCAATACAAAGCATGAAACAGATAATAGTAATACATATCAAAATCAGAAATGTAACCAATATCAATCTGTCGACAATACTTGCGACTCCACGATTCAGACTAGACTCAATCCTAGCCTAGGGATCCCGGTGTCCAGATGTGGCATTCCTATATCGAAAAACATTAATAGAAAAGACTCCAGTTCTATCCAAGTCGATATAACCAAACATCCAGTGTCCAGACGCATCCGTCATAGACTATGATCTATCACCATATCTTGTGACATCGTGCAATGTACCCGTGGTTACCTGCCACTATCAGGTACTTCTGTCACAAGATTACTCGTCTAATGCATGCTCCTATAACTCCATAGAACAAGCATTTAAATCAAATCATTAAATACAATGATAAACAAATAATAAGTATGTGATTTAGGGAAACTCAAGTATATCCTACTTGAGTCGATGTCCCAATACACCTTGACTTATACCTTTCGTTGCAGTTTCGCTCTGGAATCCAAACTCTGTCAATCCCTCAATCTGACAATGGCAATACCAATAATCTCATATCAATATACCATTCGAATTACTAACAATCTGATTAATCTGGATTTAATTCAAAATCAACGGCATAATGGTACAGTCTCAGTATCCCCTTCAATACCAAATCAACAGACATCAATTACCAATCATAACTCATATCCATTACAATCTGTAATTCAATCACAATTCAAATCTGTCCGGTATAAATCAATATACCCTAAAAATTTATAACAATTCCATAATCAGTCCGTTTTTCAATCTGACTTCGATTCTACGATGTATAACATGTCAAGAACATCATATATGAATCTTATTCAGTTCTGACAATATCATAATTTCAAGACATGTCAAAACGTAGTAAAACTTACGTCCAGTTGTAGCCTACGTTGATAGGATTACAGTACTGAAGTCAGATTACAATTCGGACGAACGGATTTCACACAAAAGGCGTAAGGATTTTAGAAGCTTCTCTGAACCCTTTTCTCGATTTCCCTTCTTTAATCTGAATGATTGCAACGTGATTTACATATATATATATATATCCGACTTGCATGCATAAGAAACATGGCATCTTAACATCAATTTCGGTCGGCGCTCGGGCGGTAATAAACTACCGCTCGAGCGCGGCATCCTCTGTCCAACTCCTTTCCGGATTGCACATTGGCGCTCGGGCGGTCAAAAACTACCGCCCGAGCGCCACACCTTCTGTCCAAGATGTGTTTCTATTGAACTTTGGCGCTCGGGCGGTCATTTCTTACCGCTCGGGCGCCACTAGTTCTGTCCAAAAATTGCACCCTTCAAATGAAATCTTATTTCGTGTCCAGATTAATCCTTTCATAATCATATCAAATTATATATCAATAATTATCGATTACTAGGATTAAATTTCCGGGCATTACATTTCTCCCCCCCTAAGATACGATTTCGTCCTCGAAATCACAGGCATTTTATTTGTATTAACAAGGAGTATATATACAAGAACTGTATAAGCAAATTTACATCAGTGAAATAATGCTGGGAATTCTTGTCTCATATCAGACTCAGTCTCCCAAGTAGCTTCTTCGATACCATGACGAGTCCACTGAACTTTCACAAGAGGAATCGTCTTTGTTCTGAGCTGTTTTTCTTTACGATCGATAATCCGAATCGATTTCTCGACATAACTCAATGTCTCGTCCAGCTCGGTATCGTCTGGTTGAATCACGTGAGAATCATCAGGGAGATATTTCCGCAGCATCGATACATGAAAGACATCATGTATTCCAGATAAAGAAGGCGGCAATGCTAGTCGATAGGCACGATCTCCTACCTTCTCGAGAATCTCATAAGGACCGACGTATCGTGGAGACAACTTCCTTTTCTTTCTAAATCGGACAACACCCCTGAAAGGTGAAATCTTCAGGAACACTCGGTCTCCTGCCTCAAATACCAACGGTCTACGTCGAAGGTTGGCATATTTGGCTTGTCTGTCCTGGGCTGCCCTCATTTTCTTCTGAACCAATTTCACTTTTTCAGTCATATCTCTGATCATACACTAGAAGAAAAACGCTGAATGACAACGGATTTTATCCGTTGTCTTTTAAGGTGAAAAAGTGATGTTGTAAGCAGTGTTGTTAAAAGTCAAAACAACGACAACGTATAAAATCCGTTGTCTTAGTTAACAAAGACAACGGTTTTACATTGTTTTTAAATGTTGTGTGATATGAGATACGAAAACGTTTTTATAACGCTTAAAAACCGTTGTGGTATATGAGCTACAACAACGTTTCTGCAACAAATTAAAAACGTTGTTGTTTTGAATTTACAACAACAGTTTGACAATGGATAAAAAACGTTTTCGTTTGTGTTTTACAACAACATTTATGCAACGAATAAAAACCGTTGTCAATTTTTCATCATTTTATAATTGTTGCCGTTAAATTTTTAAAAACTGTTGTTTTTCACATTTTATATACAATGAACTAATTAATTAATAATTATATAAAAACACAAATTAAAAAATCCTGAAATTAGAACTAATAAAAACTAAAAAGATACAATCATCCTCAAAATATTCAGTCCAAAAGTAAAACATAAATTGTGCCCACATCAACGTACCATAATCCATAATATTGTATCGAAAATAAGTTTACAACACCAAAAACACTAGATATAACTAAAGGTGCATATTTTGATGAAGCTTTCTTTCTCCGTCTACCGAAGCTGCAAAGTGTCTATCATTTCGAACATATCCTGTTTTGAAAAACAAAAAGCATGGTTATATTTTTTCGAATATTTAGCTGAGCTCAAAAACAAAACAAACACAGCTGATGCAAAAACAAAAACACATAGATTTCCATGCACTATCTCAAACATATTTGGTTAGGTTTTAATTCAGCAACATAAAGAAGGATTTCATAATGGTATAAATATTTTGATTTACTTTTCTAGAAATTTCGGCATGACCTCCCCGTAAATAGGACATCCCGACAAAAATCAAAACAACATAACAACTGTATACTCGAAAATGAAGTCCATCGATTCAAACATAAAACAAATCGCATGCAGAGCCGGCCAAGCTCGATCATTCCAAAAAAAAATATATCAATCAAGTATCACACCACACATACACGGGTTATGTCCTCGGCAAATGACTGAAGATGCAGTTATTTAGTACTTACCAACAAAAATATCCGAAATGTCTCAACAGCACAACAACAGCAATTCCCTGGAAATGAAGGAGTTATAATTTTCAAAGTTTACAAATGTTCATTTACTTAAAGCAAACAATTGTTAAATGAAAAGAGAAACAGAATTATGGAGGGAAGCGTTCCATACCTACTCATAAATATGATCCTGTATACATTCTGCCAACTCAGAACGCACCTCATCGATTTCTTCCCGAGAGTACTCCGATTTTGTGAACTGTGAACACACATACAAATTATGTTACTAAAAAAACAATAATTACTGAATTTTCAAAATGTTGAAATTGATGATGTAAATTTTCAAAGAAGCAATATAATTTTACTATTGATCGTAGTGAATCTCTCTCGATAGTCGCAATCTCTTCAATAATTTGTCTCATAAATCTCATTACATAATAACCACATTGTTTTGCATCTGGTTGTCGAGGAGCCTATGGTAATTAGAAACAAATGGTTAATTAAAAATATAAGCATTAAAATTACTGTTTAACATAATTACACATACCTTTACCACTTCCCACAAAGTATTTTTCCTGCCTTTCCTTCCCTTGTTTGAATTAAACAATCTCAAGGCCCTCCATACAATAACAATAATTATTATGAGTTGTTTATTGACTAAATTTAAATTCTTAATAAAAAAAGAATACAAACTCACATTTCCATCACATATTTCAATTCCTGATCGCGGATACGATGATACAGAGAATCCAACAAATAAATAACCTCCTTGTAAGGTTCAATGACAACGAGGATCCAATGAAAACTATGCAGAAACACATAGTCAGTGCATAAAATGCAATAAATTGTCGAAATAAAGCGATTGAAAGTGAGATTGCAATTCGTACTGACCCGATATTACATGGCACAAAAACTAATTGATCCACTGATGCACCACTGAGCCTATCTGCTACAACACTTGCATTGTGGTTCAACTTTTCAAGCTTACCTGTTTTGTCCTGTGCACATTGTTTTGACACATATGGAATGCTATGTGGATTGACAAATCTGAATTTCTCCATCTTTTTATCTTTCAATAGATTTTTGTGAAGATGCCTGACATTTAAAACATAAGTAGCATACAAAACAATAATGTAAACAAGACAGAATGGTGGCACAAAATTTTCTGTTACAACAAATCAGATTCCGGTTTCATTATAATGAAAGTAGAACAACTGTTTTTGCAAAATATTTGTGTTTATAACTCAAATCAAATCACTTACCATATGTAGCCAACTAAACAATTGGCCGAAATTGGGTCCAAATGATACAAAGGAATGATGTCGTCAAGGTGCAGAATAAGTTTGTAATCATCGCCGAATACATCATGATCTAAAATCATTGATATGTATCTTCCTTCATCAAGAGCACGCTTACTATAACAATACAGCATATGTAATGATCTTGGGACACTTGCTGACAAATGATGTTTCTTCATTGACTGTTCAATTGTCTTCTTTTCGAAATTCTGGTAATTGCAAATATAAACATGCTAGATAGAATTAATAAGAAACTTTTTAGTCAATTTAATTTTCCATCGAATATAACATGTACCTCATTGGATTTTACTATAAAGTGTTCTGGCCAAACCACAAGTGTTCCCACGGCATCACCAATAGTTTCACATTCACTAGGAATCGGAACTAGCAAAGGTGTTGATTTGTCCACTGCTTCATCAATGGAAACCCGTATGCAGTTATGGGGTAACGGAACACCATGGATCATTTTATCTTCTCCTTTGACACAGACAACTGTACCATATGCAACAATATTTTTGCTACCTTCCACTGTCAATGCAACTTGTTTACCCTAAAAAAAAATAGGCATTTCGATAAATTTTACTTACTCTATGTTACGTTGTTATTACTTTGCCTACAGCTACTGTCATACCTGTAAAACATCAAATTTGCTAACAATTTGCAGCTCCACATCATCATGTTTCATGTCGCTTTCATTCATTTGATTTAACTTCTCAGAGCAACTGCCTTTGTCATCGATCGACATGTCACATGCACCATTTTTATACATAATTGCTTCAAGTTTTTTGATACGTGCATCTTGTTCTGAAATTTTCTTCTTTGCTTCCATCAACTCCCTTTTGTGCTCAGTGCTTACATCAGAACCCTTCCAGTTTCTACCAACATTGAAGTAGATCGTTGGAGTGATATGCCCTCCAATGCCTCTCACACGCCCAGCATGTTCTTCAGTCTCAAGTGCTTTTGTAAGTATACCATCTTTTGGCCCTTCAATTTTCAGCTTACGCTCCTGTTTTTCTTGTATATAAGCATCCTGTAATATTTAAAACATTTTTTTATTGAATGAGTACAGTTGCAATAAAATTATTGGTTGACTTATTTTCATTTGCCTTACAATCTTATCCACTCTTTCCGTCAAATCATCGCCTTCAAATCTCCCTTCTTTGTTGAGTCGTCCTTTCTTCCAAATAATAGCTCTATTGATCTCATCATCGTCACATAATTCAGCAGCCTACAATAAGAAATTAGTAACTTATCAAACTTATCAAATAAAGAGATTTAAAAACATCAAAAAATAAAATTCTCAATTGGTTGACTTACTATTTCTTCGGCAAAGCGTGCATATCCTTTACGTGCAAGCCTATGAGGGTATATATTCATCTTTCTTCTCTCTTTTTGTTGATCACTTAGTCTCTAGTTATTTGAGAAAGTCCAAAATCAAATTTCAATATAAAGAATGAATTATGGTAGACTAATTTTGAAAGAATAAATTAAGAATCTTACAATGAAGTCGTCTGACATGCGATTAATGACAAAAGAACTCCAATCATCTTTGCTAATTCCATAGCCAGTAGGTGGCTCGTTCAACTCTTCTGGCTTGTCAAGCTTGCTTAAAATGAATGTTCGAGTGAGATGAGTTTTGTATTGACGCCACTTGTTATTTGCTGATTTCAAACAGCCCTTCTTCCATGTTGTGTCAACATTGTACGTCAACTGTAAATAAAAAAATGGTAATAAGTTCAAAAGATAAATTAATAACATTATATGTACCATATAATCTAAATATTATAGCTATAAAAACATGACAACTTACTTACATTAAACGATTCCCATATCAATTCTTTGACATCAGTTGGAACCCGCTTCCAATTTTTGTAACTAATCCTAATTTTTTCTCGAGAAAGTACGCCAATATAACTTTGCATTTAAACAGCAACTTCTCCTATTGGTTGTCCCAGTTTATTGAATGTAACATGCTTTCTAATTCCTTGAACCCTTTGTCTAGCAAGCTTATCCATTTGTGTCCGACCTCTAGAATTTCTTGTGGTTTCGGTATCTGTTGATTCCAAATTTGTGTTGCATTCCAAGCTTTCTCAAGTGCCAGCAGACTTAAGGTTGGTATTGGATGCCATCTAGTCCACAAATCTGTTGACAAAAAAAAAATGGAGTTAACAATTGATATATGTAACATAATTTGTAGGCAGAATTTACAGCCATAATTTTGAAAAATAATATGCTTACTATGGAAACTACAACATTGAGAACTTCGAAAACACATTGCACCACTGTTCCAAAAAATAGAATCTATGCAACTTTTATATTACAACACTAAAGAAACAAGTACAACATATAATATACTGAACAAAAGTTTGTAATTAAACATGCAAATGATGACCAAAAAACACATTGAGAACCCACAACAACACGATAAAAACGAAGACAAGATAAGAAATCAATAGTAAAAAGCAACGTAACAAATCAATAGTCGAAAGCAAGATAACAAATCATTAATTAAATATTGTTAACCCAAGTCCCATCACAGTCTTCACGAACGCATGGTGGTTCATTATCTTCTGCTCCGTCAACATCCATTGATGGCAAGCCTCTGCTAAAACATTGATAGTGGAGAATAGTGTCTTCACACTCGTCACCCTTTATGTATTCAAAATACTCCCTACTTGGTGTTGCATGTACAATACTCCATAAAGGATCTTCAGGATTTTCAATGTAAAATACTTGCTTTGCTTGACTAGCCAAGATGAAAGAGTCAGATTTGAATCCAATTCTATTGAGGTTTATCAACGTGAACCCAAGATCATCTATGGTGATACCACCATTATTTTCCACCCATTTACACTTAAACATTGGAATTTGAAATTTGTGGTAATCAAGTAACCATATTTTCTCTATAACTCCATAAAAAATCATATCTGTCACAATAGGATTTTTATCCTTTGTACTAGCAACTTGCATTGTCTTTGCAACTAAGCTAACTCCAGAGTTCTGAATAACTCGTACATCATCACGCTCTTTTGTAGCGTAAGTAACCCCATCAATCAAATAACCAGAGTACTTTAAGACTTGCTTGCTAGGTCCGCGCGCTATCCACTTTAATCTTTCTGATACTTGATGTGTTGAATGTTCAACTACATGTGCAACCTATATTTTTGTATGTGATAAATTATTAGTCTTGCATAAATCGAACCGAAGAATGTATGAAAATACGTAATACATAAGGAACTTACACGATCACGCAACCAAATAATAAATGTTCGGTTATGCTCATCTTGTAACCACTTCTTCGACTTAGCCCTATGAGGAAATCTTGCGATCAAATACTCCATGTGTTGCCTAAAAAAAATTATTATTAAAATAAATAAACAAATAGAATGGAAGCAAAGCGCGTGAAAGTATTAATAATTTGGAAAAATTACTTGATATAAAGATCAATCTCAACATCATTTTCCAATACATAACGATGTGCTTGCTGCAACTCATCGTGACAAGCGGAGTGCACTACTGCACCAGATAAAGGCTTCGTAAGTTCTATTTGTCGATGACTTGATGGGATCCCAATTGTGTGCACACTAGACAGATAGTCTGAGCAAAATTCAACAGCCTCTTCAGCAATATCACATTCAGCTATACAACCTTCAGGTCGATTGCGATTTCGCACATAACCTTTCAAAATCTTCATGTATCTTTCAAACGGGTACATGTACCTATACCAAACCGGTCCACACAATTTCACCTCCCGCACAAGATGAACAGTCAGATGAATCATTATGTCAAAAAATGAAGGTGGAAAATACTTTTCAAGTAAACACAATATCGTCACAATCTCTCTTTGCATTTCATCCAACTTTGACACATCTATCACTTTATTACATAACACATTGAAGAAGAAACACAATCGAGTGATAGTGTCTCTGACATGTTTGGGCAAGACACCACGAATGGCCACTGGAAGCAGTTGTTGTATTAAAGTGTGGTAATCGTGTGACTTAAGGCCAACAAGTCTCAATTCCTTCATCGATATAAGGCTTCTAACATTGGATGAGTAACATGCAGGAACTTGTATTCCAGCCAAAGTATTCAAAATCTTTCTTTTTTCATCCTTACTAAGTGTATAACATGCTGCTGGCAAATATGTTCTCTTCTGCCCCATATTTGGTGCTAACTCTGTCCGCACATTCATTTCCACAAGGTCTAATCTCGCGGCTACTCCATCCTTTGTTTTTCCAGGAATGTCAAGTAACGTACCAATGAGACTTTCACATACATTTTTTTCAATGTGCATGACATCAAGAACATGTCGAACATGTAGATGTTCCCAATACTCAAGTTCAAAGAATATTGATTTCTTTTTCCAGCAAGATTTTATCTCATCCTTGTTCGACTTAAGCACCCCTGTACTTTTTCCCCAACGACAATTAATTCTTTCAACTCTTTCCAAAACTTCATGGCCACTCAATGGTTTTGGTGTGGGGTTGAATTCTTGGTTCCCGTTAAATGCCTTTCTTTGTCGTCGATAAGGATGAGTTGCAGGTAGAAACCTTCTATGGCCTGTATATGACATTTTCCTACTATGCTTCAATCTTGTTGAATAGGTTTCTTCACCACCAATAGGACATGCATGATATCCTTTCACAACACATCCTGACAGGTTCCCATATGCAGGAAAGTCATTAATCATCCATAGTAATACAGCTCTAAGTGAGAAAGTTTCTTGTCGATATGCATCATATGTTTCAATGCCTGTATCCCATAAGCATTTTAAGTCATCAATCAGAGGTGCTAAGTAAACATCTGTGGGGCCCTTAGCTCCTAATCGTTATTACAATGCAATCTGATTAGGGTTAATTAATCACAGCGGAAAACGGGTTTAAATTTCTTTTACGACGAGCCCAAAACATCTCTTCTAGATTTATAATACTAAAAATAGTATTTAATCTCAAATCATAAAACATGCCCACACGAAATCAAAACCAATCATATACAAACAACTCATATCCTCGGGACATGCCCCGGTATATAGATACATATACATATATACTGGGAACAAGACATAAACATAAAACCTCAGCCCAAGCTGTGGCTCCCTCCAGAAGTACCTTCTCTGGTCTCCTGATATCCTGGAGTACCTGCCATTGTCCACACACAAAGACAACAACAGCCCCCCTTGGGGGTGAGCAAAGCTCCGTATGGAACAACCAATCATATATACCACAGATATCTAAACAATGATATATGGTATGCAATGCATGTATGTCGTGGAGGTATCAGTCAAATGCCCATCCACTGAGCACATGTCAGAATCAATCGAATCGCTATCAAATCAAATCAATGCTCGAGCTGGCACACCGGCCGATATGGGAATACACATATGATAGCGTCGACGAACCGCCATCAATCCCACATCTCATATCCAATCATATGGGGCCACAATTTTCTATGCTTTACAGGTCATATAATACCGGCATAGCGATTGTGTTCACAAACCCCGGAATCCAATCAAATCATATCAGGGTATCCAAGGATCATAGCTCAACGTGCATGTCATGTATCGATGTATGCATAAAATGATGTGTGTTAACAAAACATTTATTTTGTACATCGATACTCAAATCTCAATGTCATGTATGCCACATCAAATCATCCAATAGGCACATAGACACGTATTCCAATCCAATCCAATCCATCCAATCATATATCATATAATACAGATACATGTCGTATGTTACCCGGTCGCAACATACCTCAATTCTTCGTTCCAGTTGATGTAGTTTGAAGATATCAGTATAATACTTTATCTACATCAATAACATACTGTAGTGACCCGTTCCAGAATCACCTACTAATCAAGAACTAAGCATGCAATTAACCTAATTAACAATAATCAGAGATAACAGCGGAAAATAGTCAACAACAAAATAATGGTTATACAACCCAATCGAAATCTAGAATAACTCAAAATAAAATACCCAATACAACCATATCGAATCAAAACAATACCGATAAACTAAACCAACCAGATACTCAACGTCCTCCTCCTGCTCCTCCTGAGCTGTCCAACCTGAGGCCTGCCCCGTGGGAATGGGGTGTCCAAGAATAAACAAAACCGAGGACGTGAGCGATAAGAACGCCCAGTACAAAAGTATGAGTATACAGACCTATATGAAATGCACATGCTATGATCATGATACCGGGGTAGTCAAGAAACAGGAGTCACAAAAGGATCTCAACAATGCTCAGTCTAGAGGCGCCAAGTGGATAGTGCCGCGCGGTACACCTCTGGGTCACTGCATCCACTACAAGACAGACGTGGACCTAAAAATGTCCCGGACCACCGAAGCCCTCCCGACCCGTCGGCCACTGTGTACTCTCGGTGTCCATGCGTCCACAAGACAGGGCTGAGCGGCCCCAAGATATAGCTTATCTCGAAAGAGATACAGCTCAACAGTAAAGGCTATCTCGAAGGAGAATACGGCTCAACATGAAATGCAACGTGCAGTAATAAACGTGACATAATAGCATGCATCATATGACATATATCAATGCAGCAAATACTCATGCAACACATATATGAATGTATACTCAACCAGGATATCTCGGATAGTACTTTCGTACCTCTATCACAGCAAGCCTATCCTTACGCAACACCGCTAATCAGGTCTAGAACAAGCCTACGCATCAAAAGCATACTCAATCAATACTACCATGCTCAACTAGCAAAATCAGTACTCCCTAGTACTACCAAAGGTTTAGGGTTTACCTTCGTCCGTCGACAGCCCTTTGATGTCGATTGCCTTGAAACTCAGACGTCGCTACGCTACCACTCCTGGCAGCTCCTGGCTATCGCTCGACCAACAACTTAACCCTGGAACCTTCCAAATCTCTCACTAAAGACTCAATCTCAAGAAATGGCAATACCAAAATGAGGAATTCGAGCACTATTTATAGGCCATGTTCGGATCCTCCGAACAACACTTCGGAACGTCCGAACGCTACGTGTCCATTGGCTCTTGACAGCTCATGATCGGATCCTCCGATCATACACTTCGGACCGTCCGAACATGCACGTGTCCAGCTGCTCTTGACACCTCATGATCGGATCCATCGAACCCACTTCGGACCTTCCGAACTCTTCGGTGCTTCCGAACCATCTTCGGTCCGTCCGATCATGACTCGGTCAAAATTACACATTAAACCTTCTTAATCACCATTACTCCGTTAATTACCCAATTTGGAATTCGGGCTACTACATTCTCCCCCCCTTAAAACGATTTCGTCCTCGAAATCAAGCTTAGAGGATGAACAAAACGAAACAACTCTCCATGCGCTCTAACCAAATCCTCAGCATCATCGGGAGTCTCACCACCAACTAAAGGCTTAGGCCCCATCTGAATAAAACGATGCAAATCAAAACGCCTAGGACCATCCCGACGATGACGATGCTCACGATGACGTCTACTATCGTCCTGATCACCTCATCGACCTACACTCCCCTGACTACTCTCGTCACCAAAGTGGTCAGCCATTGCTACAACAATAGAATGGGGAACTAGTAAATTGGTCAACGGAAATCCCAAAACAGAAATCTATATCCCAAAATCGTATGCATGCTCTGATACCATAAATGTAGTGACCCGTTCCAGAATCACCTACTAATCAAGAACTAAGCATGCAATTAACCTAATTAACAATAATCAGAGATAACAGCGGAAAATAGTCAACAACAAAATAATGGTTATACAACCCAATCGAAATCTAGAATAACTCAAAATAAAATACCCAATACAACCATATCGAATCAAAACAATACCGATAAACTAAACCAACCAGATACTCAACGTCCTCCTCCTGCTCCTCCTGAGCTGTCCAACCTGAGGCCTGCCCCGTGGGAATGGGGTGTCCAACAATAAACAAAACCGAGGACGTGAGCGATAAGAACGCCCAGTACAAAAGTATGAGTATACAGACCTATATGAAATGCACATGCTATGATCATGATACCGGGGTAGTCAAGAAACAGGAGTCACAAAAGGATCTCAACAATGCTCAGTCTAGAGGCGCCAAGTGGATAGTGCCGCGCGGTACACCTCTGGGTCACTGCATCCACTACAAGACAGACGTGGACCTAAAAATGTCCCGGACCACCGAAGCCCTCCCGACCCGTCGGCCACTGTGTACTCTCGGTGTCCATGCGTCCACAAGACAGGGCTGAGCGGCCCCAAGATATAGCTTATCTCGAAAGAGATACAGCTCAACAGTAAAGGTTATCTCGAAGGAGAATACGGCTCAACATGAAATGCAACGTGCAGTAATAAACGTGACATAATAGCATGCATCATATGACATATATCAATGCAGCAAATACTCATGCAACACATATATGAATGTATACTCAACCAGGATATCTCGGATAGTACTTTCGTACCTCTATCACAGCAAGCCTATCCTTACGCAACACCGCTAATCAGGTCTAGAACAAGCCTACGCATCAAAAGCATACTCAATCAATACTACCATGCTCAACTAGCAAAACCAGTACTCCCTAGTACTACCAAAGGTTTAGGGTTTACCTTCGTCCGTCGACAGCCCTTTGATGTCGATTGCCTTGAAACTCAGACGTCGCTACGCTACCACTCCTGGCAGCTCCTGGCTATCGCTCGACCAACAACTTAACCCTGGAACCTTCCAAATCTCTCACTAAAGACTCAATCTCAAGAAATGGCAATACCAAAATGAGGAATTCGAGCACTATTTATAGGCCATGTTCGGATCCTCCGAACAACACTTCGGAACGTCCGAACGCTACGTGTCCATTGGCTCTTGACAGCTCATGATCGGATCCTCCGATCATACACTTCGGACCGTCCGAACATGCACGTGTCCAGCTGCTCTTGACACCTCATGATCGGATCCATCGAACCCACTTCGGACCTTCCGAACTCTTCGGTGCTTCCGAACCATCTTCGGTCCGTCCGATCATGACTCGGTCAAAATTACACATTAAACCTTCTTAATCACCATTACTCCGTTAATTACCCAATTTGGAATTCGGGCTACTACACATACTCATTCCAATCAATAACATACTCCAAAATCATTAATATGAGTTTCAAATATTATTTGAAACCTCAAAAATTCATATCAAATTCAAATCATATCATAATTCAATTCCGACTTCGAATACGAGTTTATTGTCGGTTATTCTACTACATATCAGAAATTCAACTTCAAATACATGCTATTCCAGCACTTTGATATTTAAAGCTGCTGAAACTAGAAGAAAATTACCTCAGTCTGAAGCGCTCAACACGACGATCACAAATTTATAATTTGTTTCACGTTTAGACAACGTTTCAAAGTTGAATCGGACGAAAGAAATCGAATTCTCTAACTTTCCCTCGAAGTTATCTTATAAGAAATGGCGAAGGAAAGAGAAAAGAGAGGATTCTCATCCTCACCGCTCTCGCGCTCGGGCGGTAGAATTCTCGCGCCCGAGCGCGAGACATTCTGTCCCCGAGAGTTGCTTGTACCGCGCTCGAGCGGTCAAACATTACCGCTCGAGCGCGGCATGTTCTGTCCCATGCCACTCGCTTCGCGCTCGGGCGGTCACAAACTACCGCTCGGGCGCGAAGTGTTCTGCCCGAACACTCACCTTGCATACCTTGGCGCTCGGGCGGTCATTTTCTACCGCCTGGGCGCCACATGTTCTGTACAATTATACATATTTGTACTAAATTGGCGTCCGAACAATCCACTCAACTCATATAACGTCAATTCATATTCAATATTCATTTTCTCGATTTCATTATCATAATATACATCAAATGTATAATCACACATCAAATTCATGAATTATCGATAATCATATAAGATTTACGATAATACGATACACGGTCCTTACAACATCAATATCATTTCCCGGTTGTTTGGGACCAGGAATCAACAAAGTGAGCATCATAAATTTTCTCTTCATACACAACCATGGAGGAAGATTGTAAGTGATCATTAAAACTGGCCAACAACTGTATGCAGAACTCATCAAACCATGGGGATTTATCCCGTCAGCTGATATGGCCAATCTAAGATTTGTTGACTCATTAGCAAACTCAGGCCACTTGCGATCAACTAATTTCCAAGATGGCGCATCGGCTGGATGACGTAAGTAGCCATCACGAATTCTTTTATCAGCATGCCAAGTAAAATCCTTCGATATCTCCTTGTTCCGAAACATTCTTTGAAATCTAGGAATAGGTGGGAAGTACCACAGGACCTTTGCAGACACTCCTTCCCTTACCGTATTTTTTTGGCCCAACTTCCACCGTGAAATCCCGCAAGTAGGGCAATTGACCAAATTGGCATACTCCTTTCGGTATAAGATACAGTCATTAGAGCAAGCATGAATTTTCACGTAATTCATCCCTAATGTACACAAGCTTCTCTTCGCATCGTATAAAGATAAAGGCAATTCATTGTCATCAGGAAGAATTTCTCCCAACAAACTGAGTAGGTCAGTGAAACTTTTATCACTCCAACTATATTTTGCCTTCAAGTTGAATAATTTCACAAGTGCAGATAACTTCGTAAATTTAATGCATCCAGGATACAAAGGTTTCTCTGCATCTTCAAGTAGCTGATTGAATTGGGTTGGATTCCCAACATAACTATCATATGCATCATGTACCATATCTATCGGTTCTTCATCAAAAGATTTTTGACCATCTTGCCCGGCTCGATCACTAGCATTAATTGAGTTCCCTGTCGTAGATCTTTCCCCATGCCATATCCATGTATGATATGTCAAATCTATACCATTAGAATACATATGTGCCCTTATAGTTTCTATATTTCTCTTCTTTAGATTACCACATTTTGTACATGGGCAAGATATTGTGTCAGGATCCTTTGCATTTTTCACTGCAAATTGCAAGAAAGACTCTATTACAAATTCATATTCATGTGATAGTCTATCCTTTAACATCCATTCTTTGTCCATTCTTGGTAAAACTAATCAACCAACAATGAGTCAACACCTTCAAAACAGTTGTAAATAACAAAACAAAATATTAACACAAACACAACTAACAAATATTAACAAAACAGTCAAAATATTTAATTCTAGATTTTGCATAGCTAATAACCAGACAATAATGAAAGACAACGAGGAAAGACTTCTATTGGAATGAAATATGAGGGCCTTGTGTTCTTATATTTTAACGTATATTTTTTATTGATGTGCACTGTTAGCATGTATTTCCCATACTAAAGTAATTACCATGCGAACACATCACTGTTACCACAATTTCAAGGCAAGACATTGCTTATTAAAGGCTTGAAGTCAGCTGTAAAGTCGGTTGATAGATTCGTCGCAACCACGACCATCGTTGTTGTTATTATTATTATTATAATAAATAAATACAACTATAACCATGATTAGATAGACCCCTTGGCTTGTATTATTATATTGGGTGGACCTCACTAGCCTAATAAATTGTTCTTGTTGGCATATTTGGTAAATTATGTAACTCTTGTTCCTCTGATGTTTCTCCCTTAATTTATGTTGAATAGCTTTGTCTCAAAACCTGAAATCCATGGCATAATAACAGTATGCAGTTCCATTGACCAGCTTCAATCCACATATCATTTTATTTAAACATTAAAATATGGTACTAAATGCTTATGTAAAATTTCAGCAGGAGAAATCAGAGATTGAAATGCAAATTTCAGAGGACAGATCACTATTATCGAGAGGGATACAAAAACTTTGATACAAGTTTGGTAGCAGGTGCTTCAAAATTGTAAAGGCCACAGATTTCTTCACTGCTCCAACAGCTCTGTATCTCGTCTAAAGTATTCAATATATATATATATATATATATATATATATATATATATATATATATATATATATATATAAATATATATATATATATATATATAAATATATATATATATAATATTTTTCCCAAGAACGATCAAAATATTACGATTTTAAAAAAATCAAGCTTTGGTTTCAAATAAGAACAACCCATATTTGTGCTAATACCTTTGAACTAATACTTTAATAAACAATTTTGTAGTTTTTCTTCATATACCTTTGAACTAATATGTGAACATGTCTTTCTACATGATCTAGAATGATAAATTTTAAAAAAATCCTAGTTGATACATGGTTTCTTCTCTTTGCTTTTTCTTCACACCTGATTTAAAGGTAATTTTAAAAAACTGAAAGTACTGTCAGATTTGTGCTCATGTAGGGTTATCATGTATGCTGAAAAAATTAATATCTATACTTTTTCCAGATTTTGTCTTGGGAATTTTGTGCACGTAAACACGAAGAACTCATTCCTCGTAGATTAGTTGCCCCTCAGGTAAAATTGTGTTCTTAATTATTTTGGCTGCTTCAGTCCTTTATCCAACTAGTTTATATCTGGAAATTAATGTGTTAAACAATATATTTGGGAGCTTAAGGAATAAACTTGTATCGGCAGGTGAATCAACTGCTTCAGGTTGCACAGAAATGCCATACAATATCTGAAAGTGGACCCAATGGCATTTCTCCACCAGATTTACAAGCAAACAGTGCTATGTGAGTTTCAAAAATCCATTCTTTGATTAACTTTCATTTTATTGACCTAATCTGAGCGATGTAAGGATGGGCATTGTGAATGTCATTCGTCTCTTTATGTTCTGTAAAAAGGTAAAATAAGCTGTAAAACTGGAATTAATCCTATTCTTCTTTGATGATCGAGGAAATTTTGTCTTTCGGACTTTTCGTGTTCGAAGTTTATCTGTGGATGGCCATTGTAAGGAAGTTTGTCATTCTTTTTCCATTGTTTTCTTCTCGTCTGCCTTTTCATTTTTATTTAGTTATTGGTGACGTGGTTTACTCGTTTAAGTGTTTTCCGTTCCCATAGACTTGAACAAAAATTTCTGGCCAATTTACATGGTATCATAAACTCCCTGTTCTTGAACTAGACTTGAGCCATTGGCTTGAATAGCAGTTTCTGGGTTTCCAACACCTACCTACGCGGGCCCGGAAAAAAGATGACAAAATGACCCTGATGCATATCTTTCAACAATAATTTGAATTGAGTTTTTCGAATTCTTTCAACAGCAATTCAACAAAATTCTTTCACGGTTCAAATTCTTTCACGGTTCAAATTCTTTCAACATACATTCAAATAAAAACTTTTGGTTTTTCGAACTCAAATAATTTGGGGAAGAACAAACAACAAAGAATCGATTCCACATAAACTTAATTCCTTACTCAATACAAGACAAATAACAGAGAATCAAACACAAATCTAACCTGAATCGAACGCAAATCTCGCACAGCCAATAGAAAAGAGGTGCAAAGGCTTGGGGAAGAACTTCAGGAGCTCGACGCTTTTTGTCCGGTGTTTCTGGGCGGCACCCGCCGGAGGCTGTCGTAGGTGAGGGAGAAGGCAACAGGAGTAGGGGTGGGTTTTCTTCTTCCTTAGCGGGAATGAATTTGGGAAATATTGGATTGTGCCGGGCTTCAGTCTCCTTTTTTCCTTTTTTAATTATTTTTTTTTTGGTTTTTTAATTGTTTTTAACATCAATTTTCCAAAACCGTTGTTGTAGGTAATAAAAAACGTGCTCATCGACAACGGTTTATAAAACCGTTGTCTTTGACACCTAAAACACAACAGTTTTTTAAAAAAACGATGTCTTTTCCACCAAAATATCCGCTTATAGAAAACTTTTTTTAAAAAACGTTGTCTTTGACCCACAAAAGACAACACTTTTTGAAAAACCGTTGTCTTTTAAAATAAAAAAAGGCATAAAGACAACAGTTTTCCTTCAATCCGTTGTTAAAAAAAAAGACAACAGTTCTGCGTAAAAACGTTGTCTTTGGACTGTGGTTGAATGTAGATTTTGTTGTAGTGATATCAGGTCCAGTCTCAGGAATTTCAGAGATATCATCCCAGTAAAGAGGGGATCTGCGTTTCTTTCCGTACAACGCCTCAAATGGGGCCATCTCAATACTCGTTTGATAGCTATTGTTGTATGAAAATTCACAAAGAGGTAATGCATCTTGCCAATTAATGCTAAAATCAAGCACTACTGCTCTCAGCATATCTTCCAACGTCTGAATCGTCCGTTCTGACTGTCCGTCAGTCTGTGGATGATATGCGGTACTAAGGTGCAATTTCGTACCTAGAGCTTGCTGCAAACTTTGCCAAAAGTTCGATGTAAACCGAGGATCACGGTCTGAAACAATTGACTTCGGCACTCCGTGCAGTCTAACCACTTCCCGGACATAGATATCGGCCATCTGATCATATCGGTAGGTCATTTTGTATGGAATAAAACATGCGGATTTGGTCAATCTATCAATCACGACCCAAATCGCATCACAACCTCGGGAGGAACGTGGTAACTGTGTCACAAAATCCATGGAAATGTGATCCCATTTCCATTCAGGAATAGACAAACTCTGCAACAATCCTCCTGGTTTCTTTCTTTCAGCCTTCACCTATTGGCAATTCAGACACTTGGCTAAAAATTGAGTCACATCAGATTTCATTTGCTTCCACCAATACTGTGTCTTTAAATCATTATACATTTTCCTGCCACCAGTATGAACGCTAAAACGACTGTTGTGCGCTTCTGACAGTATTTGCTGTCTTAAATCCGAAACATTTGGCACCACAAGACGATTATTCACATACAAAATACTATTCCGAACCTGATATTCCGATCGATGTCCAGCTCTAACCATAGCAATCGACTTCTGTTTATTCTGATCACCTTTCTGAGCCGCTTTAATTCTCACAATAAGCTCCGGTTCCGCTTGAATAGTATATAATCTCATTGGTCTCTTATCTGTCTCAAATACTAGTCCAGACAAACAGCAGTCCTTAATCAAATTCGAGACTCCCATAGTCGATAAGGATAGAGAACATACCTTTCGACTTAGTGCATCTGCTGCTGCATTAGATTTCCCCGGATAGTATTTGATTTCACAATCAAAATCTTTCAATAAATCCAGCCATATCCGCTGTCTCATATTCAATTCTGACTGTGAAAAGAGATATTTCAAACTTTTATGATCAGAATAAATCTCGAATTTCTCACCGTAGAGGTAATGTCGCCATATCTTCAATGCAAAGACTATGGCTGTCAATTCAAGATCATGAATTGGATAACGAGATTCATGGGGTTTCAGTTGTCTTGAGGCATAAGCGATCACATGCCCTCGCTGCATCAAAACACAACCCAATCCTCAGTGAGATGCGTCACAATAAACAAAAAAATCACCAGTACCTGACGGGATAGTCAACACCGGTGCACTGGTTAATCTCTTTTTCAATTCGAGGAAACTGGTCTCACATTCCTCAGACCAAACAAATGGAGCATTTTTCTGAGTCAACTGTGTAATCGGTTTGGCAATGCTCGAGAAATCTTTTATAAATCGACGATAATATCCTGCCAAACCCATAAAGCTGCGAATTTCTGGTACAGATGTCGGTCTTGGCCAAGAAATCACTGCCTCAACCTTGCTGGGATCAACAGATATCCCGTCTCCTGATATAATATGTCCCAGAAATATCACCTGTTTCAACCAGAACTCACGTTTCGATAGTTTAGCATACAGTTTCTCCATCCTCAAAGTTCGGAACACAATCCTCAGATGATTAGCATGTTCAATCATATTCTTTGAATAAATCAATATATCATCGATGAATATGATAACAAAATCATCCAAATATTTCTGAAAGACGCGGTTCATCAATCCCATAAATACCGCTGCTGCATTCATCAAACCAAATGGCATGACAATAAATTCATAGTGTCCATACCTGGTTCTGAATGCAGTCTTAGAGATATCAGAGTCCCTGACTCTCAGTTGGTGGTATCCAGATCTCAGATCGATCTTGGAATACACCGAAGAACCCTGCAACTGATCAAATAAATCATCAATACGAGGCAATGGATATTTATTCTTTACCGTTGCCTTGTTCAGTTGCCGGTAATCTATACAAAGTCTCATCGACCCATCTTTCTTCCTCACGAACAGTACTGGTGTGGGGACCCGGGTTCTAACTCAATTCTTTTGGGATTTAATTGGATCTTTGTTCGAAAATGTGGGTCAAAAATTTGCTTTTAACATTAATTCAAATGTATAATAAAAGCATGACATATATTTATAATAATTAAACAACATCAGATACATACAAGTCTTTCTAGTACAACGATACAACTAATGTTCGAATCTCAAATACAAGTAGTTCAGATCTAGACAAAAACTACTAGTAATCTGCTGCTACACCCGGCATCACCACGCTATCAACTCTCTATTCCTCGTCATGACCCTGATCCTGCCCCACCTGTTGCCATGCACACATACAGCCACGACAACAGCCGGATAACTCCGGTGAGAACATATCCCAGTATAAAACATGGATGCATGCAATGTCATAATCATGTACAAAAACATAGCATATATCAAGTAACATGAATAAAATCTAAACATGTAGAAGAATACAAATCTGTATTCAACATTTAAATCTTGACTCGACTCATTTCTAATCTAGGGATCCCGGTGTGAATAAGACGGTCTGTCACATACCCAACCACTCGGGGCAACGGTACGTCTTATTCCTAGACTTCGGTCAACTCTGTATCGAGGGTTTACACATATAGCAAATCTGCTCCTATGCGTCGATACACCGAAACGTCTAGTTTTGGCAAATCTGCCAATATCTCCTATCTCAGGACTCGAATATACCTCAATAAATAAGACATTACATAATCAAATGTAATAACAATCTAGTATGTGATTTAGGGAAACTCGTATCAAATCTGAATCGAGTTGTGCAATCCCAAGACCACATGAATTATACCTTTCTTGTCGAATCGTCGGTCGAAGTCTCGAAGTCGGAATGTCACTCTGTCAAAACTAATCTGAAATGAC
Source organism: Primulina eburnea (assembly GCF_022965805.1). Classification (NCBI taxonomy): domain Eukaryota; kingdom Viridiplantae; phylum Streptophyta; class Magnoliopsida; order Lamiales; family Gesneriaceae; genus Primulina; species Primulina eburnea. The sequence continues at coordinate 28,736,840 of NC_133105.1, read as the reverse complement.
AATATAACAATGCATTCTATCAAGATATAACTCATATCAAAATCTTGTACAAGTCAATACTCCATCTCGGTAACAATTGACAGCATAACTGCGTATTTCTTTGATACCGGTAACTCAATCTCAACATATAACAATATCATAATCTCATTAACATCACAATAATCTCATTAACCCTTCAAAATCGGTACCCATCATACACATATAGGCTGGAATTCGAAATAATGGCATACGATGTCCGAAAATCAATTCGATAGCAACTATATCAAGCTCAAGATATCAAGAACACATATCTTCAAACAAATCATAACTTCTCCAACCTATGAATTTCGAAACATGTTGGAAATGAACAACACTTACATCCTTTCGTAGCCAACGATGCAAGGATCACTAATCTCTACTCGGAATTAAAATCGGAGCATTAACTAATTCAAAATCACAAGTTAAAGATCAAAAGAATGAAAGCTCCTCCCTCCAAGCTCTCTCGGTTCATGTACTGAATGGAAGAAGGAAATGAAGACACATATCATATATTGCATGCAAAGGGACGAGTGTTCATGTTTTTCAAACGACACGCACTACCGCAGGTGCGGTAGCATAAGGGCGCGGGTGCGCTGTGCTCTCGGCAGCAATGCATTTTCCTAAATGTCGATTACCGCGGGTGCGGCGCTTGCATCACCGCGGGTGCGGTCTCACCACCGCGGGTGCGGTCTTGCGCGCACCGTGGGTGTGGTGTTGCTTCGCACATTTCCCTCAACTTTCTGTCACCTACACCGCGGGTGCGGTAGTCCTAGCACCGCAAGGGCGGTGTGGCTTCGGCCATGCTTGCTCAAACTCTCATTTTTCATGTCATGCATTCTCCTCTTCAAGTCTCACATCAATGCCAGTTGATAATTCTCGAGCGTTATATTTCTCCCCCTCTTAGACAGGAGTTCGTCCTCGAACTCGTAAGCAATTAATCATACAAGTGTATACAAAAGCAGTAAAATCAACTAACAGAATACTTACATCAACTGAATAGCTCGGGATGCCTTTGTCTCATCTCAGACTCTGTCTCCCAAGTTGCTTCCTCGATGCCATGACGACTCCATTGAACCTTCACAAGCGGAATGATCTTGGTTCTAAGCTGTTTCTCCTTCCGATCAAGAATCTGTATCGGTCTTTCAACATAGCTCAGAGTCTGATCTAGCTCGGCTTCGTCAGGTTGAATGACATGAGAATCATCCGGCATGTATTTGCGCAACATCGATACATGAAAAACATCATGTATACCGGACAGTGAAGGAGGAAGAGCAAGTCTGTAAGCTCGATCGCCAATCTTCTCAAGGATCTCGTACGGACCGACGTATCTAGGAGACAACTTCCCACGCTTGCCAAATCTGACAACGCCTCTGAAAGGTGAAATCTTCAGAAATACTCTGTCTCCCTGATCAAACACTAACGGTCTGCGTCTGATATTGGCATACTTCGCTTGCCTATCTTGTGCCGTCTTCATTCTCTTCTGAATGATTATCACTTTCTCGGTCATCTCACGAATCATATCAGGTCCCAACTCTGGTACCTCGGAGATATCATCCCAGTACAACGGAGATCTCACTTCTTTCCGTATAAAGCTTCGAATGGTGCCATCTCAATGCTAGTCTGATAGCTGTTGTTGTATGAAAACTCACACAACGGCAATGAATCTTGCCAACTAGTACCAAAATCTAGTACTACAGCTCTCAGCATATCCTCTAAAGTCTGAATAGTCCGCTCTGACTGTCCGTCTGTCTGAGGATGATAAGCAGTGCTCAGGTGCAAAGTCGTACCAAGAGCCTGCTGAAGACTGTGCCAGAAATGAGAAGTGAATCGTGGATCACGATCTGATACGATCGACTTCAGCACACCGTGCAATCTGATGACCTCTCTGACATACAACTCTGCCATCTGATCGTGTCGATAGGTCATTCTGTACGGAATAAAGCACGCTGATTTGGTCAGTCTGTCTATCACAACCCAAATCGCGTCACAGCCCCGCGAAGATCGAGGTAACTTCGTCACGAAGTCCATGGAAATGTGGTCCCATTTCCATTCAGGAACAGACAAACTCTGAAGTAAACCTCTGGGCTTCTTTCTTTCTGCCTTCACCTGCTGGCAATTCAGGCATCTAGACACAAATTCTGCAATGTCTGTCTTCATCTGCTTCCACCAGAATTGTGTCTTCAAATCATTGTACATTTTCCTGCCTCCAGGATGAATGCTGAACCGACTACAGTGTGCCTCTGACAGGATTCGTCGTCTCAAATCTGAAATCTCTGGCACTACTAAGCGGTTATTCACATACAGAATAGAATCTCTAACCTGATATTCTGATATATGACCAGCTCTGACCATATCAATCGATCTCTGAATGCTCGGATCAGTTTTCTGCACTTCTTTGATCCTCATAATTAAGTCTGGCTCAATCTGAATCACAGCAAGTCGCAACGGTCTACTATCTGTATCAAATGTCAATCCAGACAAACAACATTCCTTTACTAAATTCGATACACCTACAGTCGACAAGGAAAGCGCACATACCTTTCGACTCAAGGCGTCTGCTGCTGCATTCGACTTCCCTGGATGGTATTTGATCTCGCAATCAAAGTCTTTCAACAGATCAATCCATCGTCGCTGCCTCATGTTCAACTCTGACTGAGAAAAGAGGTACTTCAAGCTCTTATGATCAGAGTAGATCTCGAATTTCTCGCCATACAGATAATGGTGCCAGATCTTGAGTGCAAATACGATCGCTGCCAACTCAAGATCATGAATCGGATAGCGGGTCTCGTGTGGCTTCAGCTGTCTAGAGGCGTACGCTATCACGTGCCCTCGCTGCATAAGAACACATCCTAACCCTCTGTGAGATGCGTCACAGTATACAACGAACTCACATGTACCTGCAGTAATCGTCAAGACAGGCGCACTAGTCAGCCTCTTCTTCAGCTCTACAAAACTGGCTTCACAATCTTCGGACCACACAAATGGCATATTATTCCGTGTCAACTGGGTGATAGGCTTCGCTATACTGGAGAAATCTCGAATAAAACGTCGATAATACCCGACTAGACCCATGAAACTGCGTATCTCTGGCACAGAAGTCGGTCTCGGCCAACTGATCACAGCTTCAACTTTACTCGGATCTACCGCAATACCATCTCCAGATATAATGTGACCCAAGAAGATGACCTGTCTCAGCCAGAATTCACACTTGGACAGTTTGGCATACAACTGCTCATTTCTCAAAGTCTTCAATACAATCCTCAGGTGATCTGCATGCTCAGTCAAATTCTTCGAATACACCAAAATGTCGTTAATAAACACAATCACAAAATCATCTAAATATCTCTGAAAAATGCGGTTCATCAAACTCATAAACACCGCAGGTGCATTCGTCAAACCGAAAGGCATAACAACAAACTCGTAATGTCCATACCTGGTTCGGAATGCAGTCTTCGGTATATCAACATCTCTAACTCGGAGCTGATGATACCCTGATCTCAAATCGATCTTCGAGTATACAGAAGATCCCTGTAGCTGATCAAACAAGTCGTCGATGCGAGGCAAAGGATACTTGTTCTTCACTGTTGCCTTGTTCAACTGCCTATAATCAATACACAATCGCATCGAACCATCTTTCTTTCGAACGAAAAGCACCGGAGCACCCCAAGGAGATACACTGGGTCTGATATATCCCTTGGACAGCAGATCTTCCAACTGTGCTTTCAACTCTTTCAGCTCTATCGGTGCCATCCTATATGGAGCTCTCGAAATAGGAACACTTCCTGGTACCAGATCAATGCTGAAATCAACCTCTCGAACTGGAGGCAACCCTGGAATCTCATCAGGAAAAACATCTGCAAACTCGCAAAACACTGGCAAATCTGCCAATGCTGGGCTCGACTTCAGTAAATCTACTGAATATACGAGAAAGCCCTCTGCTCCTCTCTGAAGCAATCTACTCATAGTCAGAGCAGATACTAAGGGAATCCGAGATCTGGAACCCTTGCCGTAGAATTTCCACTCATCTGTCATCTCGGGTCTGAATCTGACAATCTTGTGGAAACAATCTACAGTGGCCCTGTACTTGGTCAACATGTCTATACCAACTATACAGTCAAAATCAGCTAAACCAAGTACTACACAATCAAGATCAATCTCATGCCCCTCAAACTGAAGCATACAGTGTCTAACAGTAGTCACAGATATCAACCCACTCCCCAACGGAGAAGCTATAGACACTACCGTAGACATCGACTCAACAGGCAATGCATGTCTCAATGCAAAATGTTCAGATATGAATGTATGAGATGCACCTGTGTCAATCAAAACATATGCAGGATAACCGCAAAGAAAACAGTTACCTGCAATGACGTCATCTGGCGCCTCCTGCGCCTGCTCCTCTGTCAGGGCAAAAACACGTGCCTGCTGTCGGGGAGGCTGACTCACCGTCTGACTACCACCTGGTCTCTGCTGAGTCTGTGTGGAGGGTGGCTGGAAGGAGTGTACAGAAGATGCCTGTCTCTCCATCTGTGGCGCTGGTGCTGATGATCCTGTGCTCTGGAATCGTTGTGCACCTCTCTGGGGACAAACTCTAGCAATGTGTCCCTGTTGCCTACAGATGTTGCAGCGTCCCATAACTCCTTGACACTGCTCTGTCGCATGTCGTCCTCCACACGAGCTGCAATACACGCCACTGTAATCTGAACCCTGACCTCTCTGTCGAGATACACTCGAAATCGATGAACTACTCCCGGACTTCTTAAACTTCTTGCCCTTAGCTTTCAGAAATTCCTTCTTGCCACTACCACTAGCTCCACTGTCAAAACGAGGAGGAGGTGGTGGAAACTGTACGGTAGTAGGCTGTGGCGGTCTCTGCCCCTGAACACCGTAGGAAGCGCCTCGCTGCCTGATCAAGCCAGCCTCTGCTCCCTTAGCTCTGTTCAGTGCCTCTGAAAAAGTACTAGGCCGTCCCGTGTTTAGCAAAGTAAAAACATCGGGGTTCAGCCAGTTGATAAACTGATCAGCCACTGCCTCGTCGTTCCCTGCTACATGCGGTGCAAATCGTAGCAATGCAGAAAATTTAGCAACATACTCCTCGATGTTCCACTGTCCTTGCTTCAGATTCACAAATTCAGCTCCTTTATCTTTTCGGTAAGAGACGGGGAAGAAACGCTGATAGAACTCATCCTTGAAGACTTTCCACGTGATATCAATGCCTCGGTGATCCAAGGCTCTCTTTGTAGTCAACCACCAGCTCTTGGCAACCTCTTGTATCTGATGCCCTATCAACTTCACACGTCGCTCATCAGTATATGCCAAAGACTCAAACAACATCTCGATATCATCAAGCCAGCTCTCGCACTCTACTGCACTCTCTGTGCCCTTCAGGGTAGGCGGATGGAAAGACTGAAATCTCTTCAATAATGTCTCCATCGGCTTAGCGGTAACATCCATCTGTGCACCTGATGTGCTACCCTGCTCTGGCTGTGGTATACGTCTAGGCGGCATAAATCTGATTATAACACTGATTAGTACACAACCAATATCATCTGTCTCAGCCCTCCTCTGATCATAGACTCTGATCGAGAATCGGTTCTGATTCAGGCTTGACAAGTATATGCTGTAAATCAATTCAGATACAATACAACATATAATAGGGAAAGCAATAAATCATGCTAGCATCTCAAAAGCAAGGAAGATGACTCGATCTACCCCGCTCATTCTACTCTATCTCAGTCTACAGAACCTACAGCTCTGATACCACCTGTTGTGGGGACCCGGGCTCTAACTCAATTCTTTTGGGATTTAATTGGATCTTTGTTCGAAAATGTGGGTCAAAAATTTGCTTTTAACATTAATTCAAATGTATAATAAAAGCATGACATATATTTATAATAATTAAACAACACCAGATACATACAAGTCTGTCTAGTACAACGATACAACTAATGTTCAAATCTCAAATACAAGTAGTTCAGATCTAGACAAAAACTACTAGTAATCTGCTGCTACACCCGGCATCACCACGCTATCAACTCTCTCTTCCTCGTCGTGACCCTGATCCTGCCCCACCTGTTGCCATGCACACATACAGCCACGACAACAGCCGGATAACTCCGGTGAGAACATATCCCAGTATAAAACATGGATGCATGCAATGTCATAATCATGTACAAAAACATAGCATATATCAAGTAACATGAATAAAATCTAAACATGTAGAAGAATACAAATCTGTATTCAACATTTAAATCTTGACTCGACTCATTTCTAATCTAGGGATCCCGGTGTGAATAAGACGGTCTGTCACCTACCCAACCACTCGGGGCAACAGTACGTCTTATTCCTAGACTTCGGTCAACTCTGTATCGAGGGTCTACACACATAGCAAATCTGCTCCTATGCGTCGATACACCGAAACGTCTAGTTTTGGCAAATCTGCCAATATCTCCTATCTCAGGACTCGAATATACCTCAATAAATAATACATTACATAATCAAATGTAATAACAATCTAGTATGTGATTTAGGGAAACTCGTATCAAATCTGAATCGAGTTGTGCAATCCCAAGACCACATGAATTATACCTTTCTTGTCGAATCGTCGGTCGAAGTCTCGAAGTCGGAATGTCACTCTGTCAAAACTAATCTGAAATGACAATATAACAATGCATTCTATCAAGATATAACTCATATCAAAATCTTGTACAAGTCAATACTCCATCTCGGTAACAATTGACAGCATAACTGCGTATTTCTTTGATACCGGTAACTCAATCTCAACATATAACAATATCATAATCTCATTAACATCACAATAATCTCATTAACCCTTCAAAATCGGTACCCATCATACACATATAGGCTGGAATTCGAAATAATGGCATACGATGTCCGAAAATCGATTCGATAGCAACTATATCAAGCTCAAGATATCAAGAACACATATCTTCAAACAAATCATAACTTCTCCAACCTATGAATTTCGAAACATGCTGGAAATGAACAACACTTACATCCTTTCGTAGCCAACGATGCAAGGATCCTAATCTCTACTCGGAATTAAAATCGGAGCATTAACTAATTCAAAATCACAAGTTAAAGATCAAAAGAATGAAAGCTCCTCCCTCCAAGCTCTCCCGGTTCATGTACTGAATGGAAGAAGGAAATGAAGACACATATCATATATTGCATGCAAAGGGACGATTGTTCATGTTTTTCAAACAACACGCACTACCGCGGGTGCGGTAGCATAAGGGCGCGGGTGCGCTGTGCTCTCGGCAGCAATGCATTTTCCAAAATGTCGATTACCGCGGGTGCGACGCTTGCATCACCGCGGGTGCGGTCTCACCACCGCGGGTGCGGTCTTGCGCGCACCGCGGGTGCGGTGTTGCTTCGCACATTTCCCTCAACTTTCTGTCACCTACACCACGGGTGCGGTAGTCCTAGCACCGCAGGGGCGGTGTGGCTTCGGCCATGCTTGCTCAAACTCACATTTTTCATGTCATGCATTCTCCTCTTCAAGTCTCACATCAATGCCAGTTGATAATTCTCGAGCCTTACAACTGGAGCACCCCAAGGAGATACACTCGGTCTGATATCCCTTGGCCAGCAAATCCTCCAACTGTTCTTTCAATTCTTTTAATTCGATCGGTGCCATCCTGTAAGGAGCCCTCGAGATCGGAACTGTTCCTGGCATCAACTCAATGCTGAAGTTTATTTCTCGAGTCGGAGGTAATCCAGGAATCTCATCCGGAAAGACATCAGCAAACTCACACACCACCGACAAGTCCGCCAATGATGGGCTCGATTTCAGTAAATCAACTGAATATACCAGGAATCCATCCGCTCCTTTCTGCAATAATCGTGTCATATTCATTACAGATATCAAAGGAATTCTGGCTCGAGAACCCTTACCGTAAAATTTCCACTCCTCAGCCATCTCAGGTCTGAATCTCACTATCTTGTGGAAACAATCGACTGTAGCCCTGTACTTGGTCAATGTATCAATACCGATAATACAATCAAAGTCAGATATCCCAAGCACAATACAGTCCAACTCAATCTTATGCTCATCATACTGCAGTATACAAGATTTCACAGACTTCACTGATATCAAACCTGTCCCTAACGGGGAAGAAACAGACACTACTGCAGACAACGACTCAATAGGCAATGCATGACTCAATGCAAACCTCTCAGAAATAAATGTATGTGATGCACCAGTATCAATCAATACGTACGCAGGATAACCAGAAATGAAACAGTTACCTGCCACAACATCATCAGGTGCATCCTGTGCCTGCTCCTCAGTCAAAGCAAACACTCGGGCCTGCTGTCTCGGAGGCTGGCTCACTGTTTGGCTTCCTCCTGGCCTCTGCTGTGACTGGGTAGACGGTGCTGTCTGAAAAGAATGAACAGCAGATGGTCGTCTACCTACCTGAGTCGCTGATCCAGATGACTCAGCTGCCTGGAATCCCTGGGCACCTCTCCGGGGACACACTCGAGCAAAGTGTCCCTGTTGCTTGCAAATACGGCAGTTGCCAAACACTCCTCGGCACTGCTCAGTGGGATGCTTCCCTCCACAAGTGTTGCAAATAGGTCCAGTATAGCTCTGGCTCTGTCGAGGACTCCCAGAACTAGAAGAACTGCTCCCTGACTTCTTGAACTGCTTTCCTCTCATCTTCAAGAAGTCCCTCTTTCCACCACTACTGCTGCCACCTTCAAATCGAGGAGGTGGTTGCTGTGATCCCGGTGCTAGAAGCATAAACGAAGCTCCTCTCTGTCTCATCAGACCGGCTTCGGCTCCTTTGGCTCTATTCAAAGCATCGGTAAAGTTGTTCGGTCTTCCCGTGTTCACCAACGTAAATATTTCCGGATTCAGGCCGTTAATGAACTGATCCGCCACAGCCTCATCATGATCCGCCACATGTGGAGCAAAGCGCAACAGTGAATAAAACTTGGCCACGTATTCCTCGATGTTAAGTTGGCCCTGTCTCAAGTTCGCAAACTCGGCTCCCTTGTCCTTCCTGTATGACACTGGAAAGAACCTCTGATAGAATTCAGTTCTAAATACACTCCAGGTAATAATCATACCTCGGTGTTCCAATGCCCTCTTTGTGTTAATCCACCAGTTCTTGGCAATGTCATGCAATTGGTGTCCTATCAGTTTCACCCTCTTCTCATCAGTATATTCCAACGAATCAAACATCATTTCAATATCATCCAGCCAACTTTCACAATCCACTGAATTTTCGGTTCCTTTCAAAGTAGGTGGATGGAAAGACTGAAATCTTTTCAAAAGTGTCTCCATGGGTGTCGTTGTCACATCCATGGGAGGGTTCGATGTACTACCCTGCTCCGGTACTCTTCTCGGAGGCATATCTGAAACTCAAAAGGGTTAGCAATCCCGAACAAAATCCGGTTTCAATCCTCTTCCGATCATCTTACTGCTGATCCAAAATTAGCTCCAATTCATATTCAATAACACATGTTTCAAATCAAATCAATTAAACAGGTAAACATGTATTATAAAGCAGTAAATCATGCTAGCAATCAAAAGCAGGAATGAAAATCGCAATCTACCCCGCTCACTAGCTCATATCTCAATCTCAAGGATCTATTGCTCTGATACCACCTGTTGTGGGGACTCGGACGCTAATCATAATCATAATCGTCATTGGGAATAATTAATCAATTATAAAACAGGGTCTAAATTTTTTTTTAAATGCGGAACGTAGTGAAATCAAACTAAAATACAACTCAGTATAAAATAAAAGTACAAGTCCTGTACCACAAACATTTATTTAACCAAGGTTTAAACATCTAATATCAAGTGTTCGACCCTATATCTAATCCAAGTCCGGAGCCTCCACTCTAATCACGATATCTCCTCATCTCCGGGACCCTGAACCTGTCCCACCTGTTGGCATGTACACATACAAACAAGACAACAGCCGGATAACTCCGGTGAGAATAAATCCCAGTATAAATCAAAGAACATGCAGTCATATGTTCAATACAAAGCATGAAACAGATAACAGTAATACATATCAAAATCAGAAATGTAACCAATACCAATCTGTCGACAATATTCGTGACTCCACGATTCAGACTAAACTCAATCCTAGCCTAGGGATCCCGGTGTCCAGATGTGGCATTCCTATATCGACAAACAGTAATAGAAAAGACTCCAGTTCTATCCAAGTCGATATAACCAAACATCCAGTGTCCAGACGCATCCGTCATAGACTATGGTCTATCACCATATCTTATGACATCGTGCAATGTACCCGTGGTTACCTGCCACTATCAGGTACTTCTGTCACAAGATTACTCGTCTAATGCATGCTTCTATAACTCCATAGAACAAGCATTTAAATTAAATCATTAAATACAATGATAAACAAATAATAAGTATGTGATTTAGGGAAACTCAAGTATATCCTACTTGAGTCGATGTCCCAATACACCTTGACTTATACCTTTCGTTGCAGTTTCGGTCTGGAGTCCAAACTCTGTCAATCCCTCAATCCGACAATGGCAATACCAATAATCTCATATCAATATACCATTCGAATTACTAACAATCTGATTAATCTGGATTTAATTCAAAATCAACGGCATAATGGTACAGTTTCAGTAACCCCGTCAATACCAAATCAACAGACATCAATTACCAATCATAACTCATATCCATTACAATCTGTAATTCAATCACAATTCAAATCTGTCCGGTATAAATCAATATACCCTAAAAATTTATAACAATTCCATAATCAGTCTGTTTCTCAATCTGACTTCGATTCTACGATGTCTAACATGTCAAGAACATCATATATGAATCCTATTCAATTCTGACAATATCATAATTTCAAGACATGTCAAAACGTAGTAAAACGTACGTCCAGTTGTAGCCTACGTTGATAGGATTACAGTACTGAAGTCAGATTACAATTCGGACGGACGGATTTCACACAAAAGGCGTAAGGATTTTAGAAGCTTCTCTTGAACCCTTTTCTCGATTTCCCTTCTTTAATCTGAATGATTGCAACGTGATTTACATATATATATATATATCCGACTTGCATTCATAAGAAACGTGGCATCTTAACATCAATTTCGGTCGGCGCTCGGGCGGTAATAAACTACCGCTCGAGCGCGGCATCCTCTGTCCAACTCCTTTCCGGATTGCACATTGGCGCTCGGGCGGTCAAAAACTACCGCCCGGGCGGCACACCTTCTGTCCAAGATGTGTTTCTATTGAACTTTGGCGCTCGGGCGGTCATTTCTTACCGCTCGGACGCCACTAGTTCTGTCCAAAAATTGCACCCTTCAAATGAAATGTTATTTCGTGTCCAGATTAATCCTTTCATAATCATATCAAATTATATATCAATAATTATCGATTACTAGGATTAAATTTCCGGGCATTACATTAAGGAGATCATTCGAGGTGAGATCGAGGAATAGAGACCGGTGACGAGTTTGGAAATTTTTAAATGCGGTATTTTTATTTTGAGTTGAGGTTGGGGAAATTTAAATGATTTATTAACACACACTACACATTTTATTTTCAGATTTTTAAAAGAGAAAACCTAGGGTTCCTCCACTCTTGAGGAGCCGCCCTCCCTTTTGAATTTCCAGAAAGATTTTGGTGACTTTTATTGCAAGAAAACGGTGCCACGTTCGTCCCGATCAACCTCGCATATTTCCTCTCGTCGGTATAGTCATATTGGTATTTCTAACCATCAAAAGGCATGTATATTCTTTCGTTTCTGCATCGATCTTGTCATAGTAAGTATTTTGATGTTTGTTGTATGGAAATCATGTGTATGTTGTGTAAGAGTTTTAGCAAATATGGTTGGATCACTCTTGAAATAATTTTTGGATCACAAATCTCGTTTTTACTGTCTTTTCAAAAACTGCGAATTTTCGGTCTTGATTTTTAGAAAACTTTCAACATGAAAATTGCAGAAATTTTTGATACCATGGATTTGATATAAATTTTGAAATATTTGGAGTGAGTTATGACCGTTTTCGTGGAACTGCTCAAACTGTGTTTTCTGAAAATTATGTTAGTGATGTGTTTTTGAAGCTATTTGTTGCAGGCTTCTTTGGGCATCCCCGGGCTTGTGCTACTACATTTAGATATGTTATGGGATGTATTTAGGTGTTATTTGGTGGTTCGTTTGGGTGGGGATTGGCTTAGGATGTAATAGAAGTCTTAGGAAGCAAAACGATGCCGAATTACGAGTTATTGTTGTATTGAAGTTACTTGTCGATGCTTGGGTCCGTTTGGCGTGTTTGTACGGGTTCGAATCAATGTAATAGCATCCTAGGATGAGTCTCAAGGTGTTGGTTCATGGTCCTTAGGCTTTGATTGAAAGGGTGAATGATTAAGTTAGTGAATTTTCGTGATTTTCCACATACAGAGGGTACCCAGACCCCTTCCCGGACACCGGCACGGAGTCCGTGTTCTTTTTCCTTCAAAAATACTAAATTCCAGAGCCTACCCGGACCCGGACCCGTACCCGGACCCCTACACAGGATCCGTGTACCCCCTCTTAAAAAAAATATTATTTTTAATTTTTTTTTATGATTTGCTTCGGGGTTCTATATCATGGTTTAGCATCATGGTTAAAATTTATTTATGTAAATATATAGGATTTGTTTTGGGGTTTTATGTCATGGTTTAGTACGATGATTAAACGAGGTCAAGTCCGGAGCGAACCAGAATGTCATAAGCTACTTATTCACTTTGGTTGTGAGCTCGAGTACCTACGTCTAAGAGATGCAAGTCAACTATTTAAATTCATGTTAGTATGTGCAGTAGCGGCCCCAAGTGATATCCAATGAATCCCTCAACACCAAGTAAGTATGTTGACGTGCAAAGAAAATATTTCAAGTTTTTGAGGTATACTAAATGTCTTGTGACCAAATTTACGTATGGGATTGGAAAGCGTTAAAGCATGAACGTGGACCATTCCACCCCGTTAAGTCATGAACGGGTTTAGATCAGGATTAGAATGCTTTAAAGCATGAACGGGGACCAATCCACCCGTTAAAGCATGAACGGGGATTTTATGTATGTGGCAGTGGATTCTTCCCTGTCAGCCCAGTACTGTGGTTTAGTCTGACCAGGCGATTTATGTAGTGACCCGTTCCAGAATCACCTACTAATCAGAACTTAAGCATGCAAAATTAACATTTAAAACTGAATCAGGTAAACAGCGGAAAAACAGTAATACAACCCAATCGAATCTGTAAGTACAAAATACTTAAACAACCAGATCGAACTAAATACCAAGAACAAATACCAACAACTACAGGTCAACCTCTGCCAGCTCCCTGTCCACTCCCTCCTGGACCGTCTAACCTGAGACCTGCCCCATCGAATAGGGTGTCCAAAACAGAGATAAACCGAGGACGTGAGCATAAAACGCTCAGTACCGAAAGCATGAGTATACAAGACTATGACATGCATGTATGCAAAATGTACTGGATACCAGGATCTGGGTATATCGAAATACTGCTCAGACAAATGACGTCAAGGTATGTAGCACTCTGCGCCGTCGCACCAGGAGGTGGCTCCCATACCAAAATAAACCTGTGGATATACCGGTGACCTGACCACCGTCGGCCAACGGGGTCCAACCATCCACAACAAACGAGGGCTGAGCACCCTCTCAACAGGCTATCTCAAAGATAATCAGGCTCAACATGATTATGCAAATGCCGCATAATAAACCATGCATCATATGACAGATAATAATGCAACATATAAACATGCAACACATAGTAAAGCATACTCAATCCTGCTATCTCGGATAGTACTTTCGTACCTCAAACCAGTAGATCCTAGCAATCAGCCCTAGAATCAAGCCTACAATCCAAGTGATACCATATCACTAAACCACATCTAAAAGCCTTAACTAGACTAATAGATACTCCCAAATATCAAAGGGAACCCAGAACTATACCTGCGTCCGTAGTCAGCCTACTGATGCCGCTAGCCCCCAACTAGAGCACAGCTCCGCTACAAAACCAGTAGCTCCCCGCTAGTGCCCGAACCTCGGGAAAAGACTAGAAACCCATCAGAAACGACTAAAACGCTCTGGAACTCTCGGAATTGGCGAGTGAAAAGTGAAGCCTCGCGCTTCTATTTATAGACAACGATCGGACGATCCGATCCCCTTCGGACGCTCCGATCCGGTACACTTCGGACGATCCGATCCACTTCGGACGATCCGAACATTGCATGTCTTCCACGTGTCCAGCCACCTGTCTTCGGACGATCCGAACCCTGATCGGACGATCCGAACTCTGACATGACATGACTCGTCTGACTCCGAACAGAACGGACGATCCGAACCCACTTCGGACGATCCGAACCAACTTCGGACGATCCGAACCCGGTTCTGTCCTTCCGATCCCACCGAAATACAATTAATCCAATAATTAACTCAAATTAGGCATCGGGATACTACATTCTCCCCCTCTAAAAAGGATTTCGTCCGCGAAATCGAGTCTGAAGAATGACAATTCTGAACAACAATACATTCAACTTAAGAATGAATTACAACTGAAAGCACAACTGAAATTACAATCATAACTGAAAATACTACAACTAGAACAATTCTGGATGCTCTGACCGCATGCGACTCTCTAGTTCCCAAGTAGCTTCTTCAGTACCTCGGCGCTGCCACTGCACTAAGACAAGAGGAATAGTCTTATTCCGCAGTACCTTATCCTTCCGGTCTAAGATCGAAACCGGTCTTTCCACAAAAGACAAATCCGGATTCAGCTGAACTTCTGTTGGATGCAAAACATGAGACTCATCCGCTACGTATCGTCTCAGCAAGGACACATGAAACACATTGTGAACACTAGACAGATACGGTGGCAAAGCTAATCTGTAGGCCAAATCTCCCACACATTCTAAGATCTCAAAAGGACCAATGAATCTCGGAGATAGCTTACCCTTGAGTCCAAATCTCAGAATCCTCCGAAAAGGTGATACCTTGAGAAACACTTTCTCGCCTGCATCAAAATGAAGAGGTCTGCGCTTGGTGTTCGCATAACTTGCTTGTCGATCCTGAGCAGTCTTAATCCGCTGTTTGATCACAAGAACTTTGTCCATGGCCTGCTGAATCAATTCTGGACCCTCGACCTGTCGTTCTCCGACTTCTTCCCAGAACAGGGGAGTACGACAACGTCGACCATACAATGCTTCAAACGGAGACATACCAATACTCCTATGAAAACTGTTGTTGTATGCAAACTCTATCAGTGGCAGATGATCCTGCCAAGCTGGCCCGAAATCCATCACACAAGATCTCAACATATCCTCAAGAGTACGAATAGTCCTCTCT
Organism: Primulina eburnea; assembly: GCF_022965805.1. Lineage (NCBI taxonomy): Eukaryota > Viridiplantae > Streptophyta > Magnoliopsida > Lamiales > Gesneriaceae > Primulina > Primulina eburnea. The sequence continues at coordinate 28,721,448 of NC_133105.1, read as the reverse complement.
GACTGACCGTCAGTCTCTGGGTGATAAGCAGTACTCAAACTCAAGGTAGTGCCCAAAGCTTGCTGAAAGCTGCCCCAAAATCTAGACGTAAATCGAGGATCTCTGTCACTAACGATACTCACGGGCACACCATGAAACCGTACAATCTCCTGAATGTACAACCGTGCCATCCGATCGAAAGTGAAATCTCTGTTATACGGAAGAAAATGGGCAGACTTAGTAAGTCGATCCACTACCACCCAGATAGCATCTCTATTCCCCACAGACATAGGCAAGTGAGTCACGAAGTCCATCGTGATATGCTCCCACTTCCACTCTGGAATAGGAAGATTCTGCAACAAACCTCCAGGTCGTCGATACTCAGCCTTCACCTGCTGACAGACTAGGCACTTGGAGACATACTGATAAACATTACGTTTCATACCTTTCCACCAAAATCGAGTTCTCAAATCCTTATACATCTTGTTGCTCCCTGGATGAACACTCAACTTGCTACGATGAGCCTGGGACAAAATCTCCTCCCTCAAAGTGTCATCTTCCGGTACAACAACACGACCAGATAAGCACAAAAGACCCTCGGACTGATAGTGGAATCCAGAAGTATTATCTCCATCAGCCAACCGAGCTAATTTCTGAACCTTAGAATCAGACATCTGAGCATCTCTAATCCGAGAATACAAAACTGGCTCGGACAAAATAGTAGCTATACGGATACTCTCTGTTCCCTTCCGATGCTTACAATTGAATCCCATCGAACAGAAATCCTGAATAATCCCAGATACAGCACAAGTCTGAAGAGCAGATAACCTCACCTTGCGGCTAAGAGCATCGGCCGTGAGATTCGCAGATCCTGGATGATACTTGATCTCACAATCGTAATCTTTGAGTAGATCCATCCAACGACGCTGACGCATGTTCAACTCAGCCTGAGTGAACAGATACTTCAAACTCTTATGATCAGTGAAGATCTCAAATCGCTCACCATACAGATAATGGCGCCAGATTTTCAAAGCAAAAACGATCGCTGCTAATTCCAGATCATGAACAGGATAGTTTTCCTCATGAGGCTTTAACTGTCTCGACGCATAAGCAATCACATGCTCATTCTGCATCAGAACACACCCTAGTCCCTGCAAAGAGGCATCGGTGTAAACACTGAAACCACCAGATCCAGACGGTAAAGCCAAAACAGGCGCAGATGTCAAACGTCTGCGAAGTTCCCAGAAACTCTCTTCGCACTCTGATGTCCACTCAAATGAAACATCTTTCCGAGTGAGCTGAGTGAGTGGCTTAGCAATCTGAGAGAAGTTGGCAATGAAACGGCGATAATACCCAGCCAATCCCAGAAAACTGCGGATCTCGGCTACTGTCGTCGGACGCGACCAGTTCAATACCGCTTCCACCTTGCTCGGGTCAACTGAAACTCCCTCGCTAGAAATGACATGACCAAGGAATACAACCCTGTCAATCCAAAACTCACATTTACTCAACTTCGCATAAAACTGATTCTCGCGAAGTGTCTGTAAAATAATCCTTAAGTGTTGTGCGTGTTCTTGCTGATCATGCGAATAGATTAAGATATCATCTATAAACACCACAACAAACTTATCCAAGAATTCCCGAAAAACCCGATTCATCAGATCCATAAAAACTACTGGTGCATTCGTCACCCCAAAAGGCATAACCAGAAACTCATAATGCCCATACCGGGTCCTGAATGCAGTCTTCGATATATCTCCCTGATGAACTCGAAGATGATGATAACCAGACCTTAAATCAATCTTGGAATACACAGAGGTACCTTGCAGTTGATCAAATAAATCATCAATCCGTGGCAACGGATACTTATTCTTTATCGTCGCACGATTCAACTGCCGATAATCTATGCAGAGCCGCATAGAACCATCCTTCTTTTTGACAAAAAGAACTGGTGCTCCCCACGGGGACACACTGGGTCGAATGTACCCCTTGTCAAGAAGATCCTGCAACTGCTGTTTCAATTCTTGCATCTCCGATGGAGCTAAACGATAAGGAGCCCTAGAGATTGGTGCCGTGCCTGGCACTAAATCAATGCCGAAATCCACTTCCCGAACGGGAGGAAAACCAGGAATCTCCTCGGGAAAAACATCCGGAAAATCGCAAACCACTGGAATGTCACTGATACCGACACTAACTGCGGACGAATCAATAGCATAGATAAGGTAGCCTTCCCCGCCCGATTCTAAAGCACGACAGGCTTTCAGAGCAGAAACCACAGGCATCGGGGGTCGCGCTCCCTCTCCATAGAAAAACCAACTGTCGCCCTCAACTGGACGAAACTGCACAAACTTCTGATAACAGTCCACAGTAGCTCTAAACACAGTCAGCACATCTATTCCCAAAATGCAATCAAAATCCTCCATCGCAAGAATCATCAAATTAGCAGTTAAAATATTACCCTCAAACTCTAGAGGACAACCCAAAACTAGACGTTTAGCTAACACCGAATGACCCATCGGTGTGGAAACAGATACCACAACGTCCAAAGGAGTGAAGGGTAATGCATGACGCTTAGCAAACCTCGCAGATATGAATGAATGCGATGCACCAGTGTCAATGAGAACGTAAGCAGGTAATCCACATAATAAAAACACACCTGCGATAACTCTCTCGTTCTCCTCAGCCGCCTGATCCTGGTTAAGAGCAAAGACCTGCCCTTGAGTACGCGGTCGGAGGTTAGAACCCTGAGTAGACTGTCCCTGCTGTGGCCTCTGATGAACTGAAGCCTGAGAACCAGATCCTGATCCTCCGCCCGTCTGTGGACAATCTCTCTTCATGTGGCCCATCTGACCGCACTTGTAACAAGCACCCGCAACCCTGCGACAACGCTCCGTCGGGTGATCCTTCCCGCAGTGCTGACACGGGCCCCTCTTCTTCCCAAAATGGTGAACTCCTCCAGATCCAGAGGAAGAAGAAGTAGATCCAGCCTTCTTAAATGCTTGGGCGCGGGGACCCAAAGAACTAGTAGGACGAGCAGACTGCATGGCTCGACCTCTCAACAAACTGCCCTCAGCCTGGCGACAACGATTTACAAGGCCCTCATACGATGTCGGATCATCGCAGACAACAACCCGATCATAAATCTCCTGATTGAGGCCCTGAAGAAAATGGTTATACTTGGCACTAGCATTGTCACTGACATGCGGAACATATGGAAGCAACTCAAAGAACTTCTGCTGATACTCATCAACAGACAAACTTCCCTGCTTCAGATTGATTAACTCAATCGCCTTGGTCTGCAGAAGAGCTGGCGGAAAGTAAAGCAACATGAAAGCGGCTCGGAAATCGGCCCAAAGAACTCGACCCTGTCTCTGAACTATCGGTGCAGAGGTAGACCTCCACCACTTGCGCGCACCACCCTCCAGCAAGAAATCAAGGGTATCAATCTGCTGCTCCGCCGAGCACTGAAAAGTCTTGAAGCAGCTCTCCATCCTCTCAAGCCAGTTCTCCGCAACATCCGGAGTCTCACCGCCCGAAAGAGGTTTCGGCCCCATCTGCAAGAACCGATGCATACTAAAACTCCGAGGCTCATCACGACGGTGTTGACGACGTTCTCGATGCTCTCGACGACGTTCCCGATCGTCGCGGTCTCCCCAGCGTCCAACGCTTCCATGACTACTAGCATCGTCGTCAAAACTAGACATCTCTTAGCTACAAAAGTTACCAGAGATTAAACCCAAAAGAACAGTTCTAAATCCCAAAATCTTAATGCATGCTCTGATACCATAAATGTAGTGACCCGTTCCAGAATCACCTACTAATCAGAACTTAAGCATGCAAAATTAACATTTAAAACTGAATCAGGTAAACAGCGGAAAAACAGTAATACAACCCAATCGAATCTGTAAGTACAAAATACTTAAACAACCAGATCGAACTAAATACCAAGAACAAATACCAACAACTACAGGTCAACCTCTGCCAGCTCCCTGTCCACTCCCTCCTGGACCGTCTAACCTGAGACCTGCCCCATCGAATAGGGTGTCCAAAACAGAGATAAACCGAGGACGTGAGCATAAAACGCTCAGTACCGAAAGCATGAGTATACAAGACTATGACATGCATGTATGCAAAATGTACTGGATACCAGGATCTGGGTATATCGAAATACTGCTCAGACAAATGACGTCAAGGTATGTAGCACTCTGCGCCGTCGCACCAGGAGGTGGCTCCCATACCAAAATAAACCTGTGGATATACCGGTGACCTGACCACCGTCGGCCAACGGGGTCCAACCATCCACAACAAACGAGGGCTGAGCACCCTCTCAACAGGCTATCTCAAAGATAATCAGGCTCAACATGATTATGCAAATGCCGCATAATAAACCATGCATCATATGACAGATAATAATGCAACATATAAACATGCAACACATAGTAAAGCATACTCAATCCTGCTATCTCGGATAGTACTTTCGTACCTCAAACCAGTAGATCCTAGCAATCAGCCCTAGAATCAAGCCTACAATCCAAGTGATACCATATCACTAAACCACATCTAAAAGCCTTAACTAGACTAATAGATACTCCCAAATCTCAAAGGGAACCCAGAACTATACCTGCGTCCGTAGTCAGCCTACTGATGCCGCTAGCCCCCAACTAGAGCACAGCTCCGCTACAAAACCAATAGCTCCCCGCTAGTGCCCGAACCTCGGGAAAAGACTAGAAACCCATCAGAAACGACTAAAACGCTCTGGAACTCTCGGAATTGGCGAGTGAAAAGTGAAGCCTCGCGCTTCTATTTATAGACAACGATCGGACGATCCGATCCCCTTCGGACGCTCCGATCCGGTACACTTCGGACGATCCGATCCACTTCGGACGATCCGAACATTGCATGTCTTCCACGTGTCCAGCCACCTGTCTTCGGACGATCCGAACCCTGATCGGACGATCCGAACTCTGACATGACATGACTCGTCTGACTCCGAACAGAACGGACGATCCGAACCCACTTCGGACGATCCGAACCAACTTCGGACGATCCGAACCCGGTTCTGTCCTTCCGATCCCACCGAAATACAATTAATCCAATAATTAACTCAAATTAGGCATCGGGATACTACAATTTATGTTATGGGTCACTTGCTTTGAAACATGCCTTTACGCAAAATAACAAAGTTCATGTATGTTCAAGTCGGTACAAGTAAGCAAGCATGTTTATGAAAAGTTTTCACATTATGGCACGTCTAAGTCACTACAACAATAAATGGCTATTGTGACACTTTTTTGTAGACACTTTTAATTAAATGTTGTTACAAATACTTAATAATGACACTTGTAAAAAATTAATAATTTGTAAAATAAAAAAACATATTAGATTAGTTATCATGACATTTTTAATTGATGTCATCTTTTATATGGAGGGAAACAATTACTTTTCCCACATCGTAAAAAATCGTTAAAAACTAAAAAATTTCACTATAAATAAGTGTGAGAATATTTGAGTTAGATAAATATTGGAGGAGGGAAAATAATTGTCTCCCTCCATATAAAAAATGACATCAATTAAAAATGTCAGGATAACTAATCTAATATGTTTTTTTATTCTCACATTTATTTTATCTAATTTCTCTCCTCCTATATTTATCCAACCCAAATATTCCCACATTTGTTATTGTCACTATAAATAACATACACGACACTTTTAGTTGTCATTATAAATGATTTTAACTGACATATAAATTTGTCATTGTTACTATAATAACAAGGCATCTATAAATGTATTTAAATATGAGTTTTCCTGACATTTAAAATTGTCATTATATGAATTATTAGTAACACGTATGAAGTTGTCATTAACATCTTATAATGACATTAAAAAATGTCAGTAAGTTTAAGACGACATTGGAATAGATGACATTTGTTGGAGGTGTCACTAAAACTTAAATGCCACTAAATATTGAATATGATGACATTTATGAATGTCACCATAAGCATTTTTTCTTGTAGTGAGTTATGTAGATATGTATGTTCAAGTTTAAGTGCAAGTTCAAGTTTCAAGTATGTATGCTCTATTTTAAAGTTGCGTGTGGTTTTATTACGTATTATTCGCTACTACAAGTTTATACGTGTTGAGTCTTTAGACTCACTAGAATTGATCGATGCAGGTGAAATTGTTTTCTAGAAGACAAGGGGTGGGGACCAAGGAGTAGGCTTGGACTGAGCAGGAGGCTAGACCCGAGGACCGCCCATGTTTTAATGATATTTGAAATTTCTAAATACTATGATTTTATGTTACGGTTTGAGGTTCAAGCAAATACTTTTGGCAGACATTATTTCGAGATTTTTCTGTTGCAATTATTTTTGAGGATGAACAGTTGTTTTATCAAATTTTGAAAGTTTATGAAGTATTTAAGAAAATTTTTAATATTTCCGCAAACTTTAAATAGTAAAAAGTACGGTACGTTACACCAACAGTTCATCATTTGTTCCTACATCAACTCCATACGCTTTGACAAACCTGTGTGCACGAATTCAATTCGGTTGTCAAGCATGGCCTAAGTCTGGAACATAGCCGGAACTATCAATTTGTCTCTCTTCAGCTGATTAACAAGGAGAAATAAGGAATAGATATCCTTTGTAATCTTCTTGAGGCTCTTCATAGTATTTTCCTTCATGGATTCAAATCCGAGCGTGTGCATCAGCTGAGTTGATTTGATTTCAGAGACTGTTGCTGTCAAATTGTGTTGACTAGAATGAATACCTTCGATCATGATATCAATATCAATGGGTACTTCAGGAGATAAGGCTTCAGATATTTCGGGTGCCTTGCCTTTGCCCTTGTCGCTGAATGTCACCATTGCCAGGGCTTTTGATTCAATCGCAGCCTGTTGTTCCAACTCAGTAATGAAGTCTTCAACTGCTTCCTACTGAAAGTCTAGAACTGAAGTGTTGAGCTGAAGAGCAGTTAAACTGGACGGCACATCAGTTGGCTTTTGCAAATCAGCAATTTGTTCAGAATGTAACTGGGTCGTGTTAGTTTTTTGTTCAGTAATAGCAACTAACTAAATCTCATCTTCAATTTCTTTTAAAATATCCTTCAAGGCTAGTTGTTCTGTTTTGAGCTTTGGCCTACATCTTTCTCAGTCGGTTGAGCAGATTTAAATTCAGCTGGATGTTAGTTGAAACTGATCGGACTAATTCGTCAACGTTGGCCAATGATAACTCAGCATCTGTGTATAGAGGTTGTCTAGCTGGTGGAGATAATGAAGGTGCAGCAGAAATGGATGGCTGAATCAGCTCAGGAACAGATTTAGCTTCCTGCTCAGAAAATTGTTCAGCAACTGGCTCCTTGAATGCTTCAGTTGTCTGAGCCTGCGCTGCTGATTGTGGCCTATGGGAGTCAACTGGTATGAACAACTATTGATCTATCTCCCATAGTTTGATCTTCATTTGGAGAAAAATTAGATCTGATTAGAGTTTTTAAAATAGAGCCCTGTAAGCATACGCAGTTGGACTAGTTGGATTATAGTTCTGCTTCAGTTTTGCCGTTTCTTCTGTTAATCTCTTCATCCGCATGAAGTTAAAGAAGTAAACTCTTCTTTCCAATGCTTGCGTATCTTTAGCACGGTAGTGTCCAGAGTAATATAATCCTGCAACACAAACTTTTTCTTCAACCATCTGACAAAGACTGCAGTTCGGAATTTGAGCCATTCATCAAAGTTCTCCAATTTTGATTCAGCAAACTCATTGTTGTCAGTTCAGAGAAGATTGATGTGAGTCTGAACAGAATTGGTTGGCCTGGGCTCTTCAATCATCTTGCCCTTGCCTTTTGGGTCAAGCTCTGAGTTAGTTGAATCAACTCTTTCACAAATCACCACGCCCTTGGGTCGTGCGATCGGAAGAACAGTTAGTCGGATCACTGTGATTGGTGGTGCACGAAGACCAAAAAGCTTCAATTTTTCACTAAATTCTATGAAAATCTTCATTGGGTGGTCAGCTCTTATACCAGTTGTAGGACCGAGCGCTTGTCGCTTTACCAAAAGCTATAGCTGGTGGTAATGGTGCGACTAAAATCTTTTAAATCGAACATCATCTCAAGTACCACGGTTCAATCGCTCTACCAATCAGGGACAATTATTGCACCCATGATAATATCCTTCTCAATAATTACACACCTGGTAATCAATGGAAATCGAACCTGTGACCTCATCTCTAATACTAATTGTCGGATTAAGCGCTTGCCACTTTACCAAAATCTATAGCTAGTGGTAATGGTGCAACTCAAATATTTTGAACCGAACAACAGCTCAGGCATCCCGGTTTGGTCGCTCTACCAAGCAGGGAAAATTATTTCACCCAACAGTTTGATTATATGAACGATAGAATGCCACGAAAATTGTTTTGTTATGTAATACATATGAACTTCCATGTTTCCTTGAATTTTTGGATCGCAGGCTTCTCTGGACCAATCCAAAGGCTTGCTGATACATATGACTATATTATGGGTTGTGTTCAGATGTCATTAGGTGGTCCGAGAGGGGTCAATAGGCCACAGTTGTAGTAGGAGTCGAAGGGAGAGTCACAACGCGCATAAGGGTGATCGAGGTTTTCAGGCATCAAGTTCAATGTATGGATGGACCAGGGCTCATATCTAGAGTCTACGCAGGGTCTTATGGTCTCGGGGTAAGCCTGGTATGGGTTTTTTAGGGTCTTGTTGGATGGCAAAGCTGGTGGAGACGAGGGCATTGCACGCGTTATGTGGGGGTCGCACATGTAGCTCACAGGTTAAGGGGTTTAGGGGCTGTGCGTGTGCCATGGGCTCAAAATGGTCAAAACAGAATCTTAAGGGATGTCTAAGGGTCGAGTCTATGGCTTTTTTTGGGCTTGGTTTGAGTTGGAATCGATAGGAAGTCATGCAGAATGCATAAGTTCCATAGAGTCACTCTTTGGTGCAGCTTGTGTTGTTATGGTTCATTGTGCTTGTTACGAGGTTCGGTAATGGTTTGGGATTGGTTTATGGCCTTGGAAAATATTTTGGTATGTGTTTTATGTGTGAGTCAAGCCCTGAGTTGATTGATACGTCGTAAGTGGTTCTATTTAATCTGGAAGCCCCATGTGTCTGAATGCACCATTTGAGGCTATTTTGGTTACTATTCAAGGATGTTGGGGCAGCATGTCTAGGGACGTTCCTGAAAAGGGATCGGTTACGGTGGCCGGAAACGCAACGGAAGCACAAAAATTTTCGATTTTAGCATATAAATTTCGGCCACCTTGAGTTTGTGTAGGAAATACAATAAAACACCAAAATGACATTCATAGTGTGTTTAGAAATAGTTACCTATCAACCTCTTAAGGTTGATGATCGCTCCAACCAAGTTGTAAACAACTTGGCTCTTGAATGGAATGAAGATCTACAAGCTTCCTTGGACTCCTTTCTTTCCTTCAAATTAGGCCCACCACTTGCAAACTAGAACCCCTCTTATTTTGCACTAGAAAAATAAAAGGATTTTTCAAGGAGAAGTATTTTTCTTCCTCAACACTTGAAGAGAAAAATTGAGAGAAAACTTGGTAGAATAATGCTCAAAGTTTCGGCCATCACATGCTTCAATGGGGGGAATGGAGACAAGCCTTGGTAGTGTAAAAAGTTGTGGTGCATCCCAATGCCATGTCTTGGATGTTGCAAAAGTTGTCTCCCTAACCTTTCATCTCCCATGCATGCATATCTAATTTGATTTTTAACAAATAAAAATCCATGGACTAAATTTAATTATCTCAAACATATTTGAGACTAATTAAATATTACTTGAATTTACTCAAGTCCACTAGTTAAATAATTTATTTAAATTGAGCTCTACAAGACTCAATTTGATTTATCAATTCAACACTTGAATTAATTTAATATTTGGACTCTACTAGGTCCACTAGTGTTTAATTAATTCAACACTTGAATTAATTTATTGTAGTCCATAATAATGTTTATGAAAATAACAATTTTCAAATACATTATTTATTTGGCCAACTTTTAATTTAAGAACACACTCATAAATTAAAATTACATTTCTCTCATAGAAGTCATACTTCTATTTTTCTTTACGCTTATAAACTCATTTATAAGCCGTTCAACACATTGAACTATTTTACTTCTCAACGGGATCTAGAAAGCTAGTACTTGTGTGGCCCTCAATGGTTCATTGATACAACTAGCCGTGGGTTCACATCTCCATGTGATTCGGACTCAACATGTCCTTATATGAGCATACCCCAATTGCTCCATTCTTACTTATCAACTCCTTGATAACAAGAACGTCAAAACTTAAGTCTGATAATACCCAACCAATCATGTTAAACGCCTAGCAGCATCGCTTACATGATTCCCTAGGTATCAAATGATAGTGTCTGCAAGAACCATTCAATTATGGTTAGCGTACAGTACGGTCCCTTCAACTCATATATCCCGACCGATTCGACAACCATTGGTTTATCGAGAGTTGTCAATGAATCGATACTATGTGTCATGCCGTAGTTGCATCGATGGTGTAATCTATGAAACTCCTTTCATAATTACCACCATACTCTGATCAGAGATTTCACACTACATATACATGAAAACACATAGGATATCCATACCCGAAGGTAAGCGGTGAATCCCCGACTACAATGCATCGACTCCTATATGTTTCGACAGAACACCCAACCTTGCCACCTGATGACCCCATGAGAGTTGGTAAACAAGTCAAAGTGTAATTCTAGCACATAGAGTCTCAATGTTGTCCCGGGTCATAAGGACTAATGGTGTACAACCATAAACCAGGACTTTTCCACTCGATAAGTGAGAACCACTTGGAAAGTCCTTTTATGGAGGGTTGTTCAGTGCACTCTCTACAAGGAGCACCTATCTGCATGTTCGGACATCACAATGTCCCCTACCAATGAAACATGGTACTCACATCGCAGATACTAGTCTCTAACTCGAGCGGCCTATATCCTTCTTAATGACGGCTGAATCGACTAGGAACCATTTAGAATATACAGTATTGAAAATACGAGTTTCATGATACTCATCATATGAGCATCTCATATTCTTTCTATTATTTGTATATTCAAGGGCTTTATCTATGCAACTAGCATGGGTATACAGATAAATAAGTGCCAAAACGATAAATTCAAATATTATTAAAATAAAGACTGTTTATACATAGAGTTTAACCATGAACCCTCGGCCAACACTTGGCTCAACGGACACTTACTCTAACAGTTCCAATGAGGTCTACGATGTTCTTAAGCATGTATGTCGTGCAAAATAATTATTTTTGAGTTATGCGATTTGTCTTGTGGCCAATTATGTTACGGGTTTCGAAGTCGGAAAACGTGTCTGAGGACCTCTTCAATCTCTTAAGGGGAATTATATTATGTTAGGGAGTGGACATTAAGTCAAAGGGCTGTGATGATCCCTGTCGGCCCAGTACTGTGGTTATTTATCAAACGATTTATGTTATGGGCCACTTGCATTGAACAGAACTCTACCCAAATTGATTTACGATTAAGATTACTATGATGATCATAAAAATGTGATTTTATGAAAAATTTATGCAAAAAAGTCGCGTCAAACATATTTATGCTTATATTATGCTATGTACAAGCTATGTTTCAATTGCATGAATTTAATTGCTTATTAATTGTTTTCACGGTTTATGCATGATGAGTCATTAGACTCACTAAACTTAACTAGACTTGGTCGGTGTAGATGTTGTGGATGAGGGGACTGGAGGTTGTGACCAGTTAGTAGGTTTGGGCCAATGTGAGTGCAAACCCGAGTACCTTGTAGTTCATGAGATTTTTATTATGCATATTTTAAAAGTATTTACTCGGATTTTATGTATTAAAATTGGGGACTAGTAGCTGAACTTTTAATATTAAGTTATACTTTTTTTTCAAATTATGGTGGTCGTTTTTACTTGGGATTTTTATGGTTGTGACATTCAAATGATGAAGTTTAAATATTAACTTTATTTTTAGTATGTGTGGTGACCGTTATTTTATTTTTATGTTAAGAAAGTTTTAATTTTTTCACAAATATTAAAGTAGTACTATTTTAAGTAACAGGTCGTCACTCTATAAATTTTGGTAAATTACCACACTCGATCATACAAGAAATTTTTGGGAAAAATGATAGAACTGCGGTGCTTGAGAAGTTGTATGGTTTAAAAGATTCGAGTTGCATTGTTCCCACCAACTATAAATTTAGGTAAAACGATAACTTTTTGGTTTAACAATTGGTATCTGAGCGAGACATGGGTTCGAGTATCTCGATAAACATATTTCTATACTTCTCAAAGGGTGAAATAATGGGTTAAGCGTGTATGACTAAGAAAAATAATTGGATGAGTGACCTTCTAGAAAGCTCTCATACATCAAAATGGGGCATTACTCCGTTTGATCTAGTTGATAAGGTGATCTGTAAAAGAAGGACGTCAACTATTAACGTGTAAGATAGTCTATTTTGGAGACAATGCCGGTGGTAGGGAAAAGGGTAAGAAGATTGTTCCCGAAGCGATATGAGACAACACCAGTAATGAGGGACGCCTCCTTCACAAACTCATGTGTCTAACATCTCGATCCATGGGTAGCTAAGTAGATGAAGCCTCTCATGCCCACTCGTCGCTTACTATGAGTTATATGCTACCACACGTACAAAGAGATAAAGTTGTTTCTTGGTTAATAGCTCTAGTTTTCGGCCTAGCATAAGCGTTTGATTCTAATCAATTTTTAAAATATAAAAGTTTTAGTGTTTATATAGAAGTATTGCATTTGAGTTTATTTTAAGGTAAATTAAAATTTAATGATTAACGAAAATTTATTGTAAGAGTGATATTCTCTAAAAATGATAAACTAGAAAGAGAACATTGTGTCAACATTGAATAATCAATTTTTTTATAATATTTGTCGAATATATTTAATATTATTACTAATATTGTTTTACTAGTTCAGTTAAACATTATATTTCTATTTTAATTGTTTTAATAATTTATAATAAAAAAAAAAATTTTCGTCATCTTTGGCTCTGCCTCGAGTGGAATCCCAACTACAACAGACAAGCTTTTATTTGAATCATAATAACACTGGGCTAATAGGAATGGATCCCATGTGAAAATTTCTGAATTATATGAAATTATTAAATGACTACTCTAACCTAAAAATTTATTAATGTTGTAATATTATGGATGTCAAGATAATTAAATATTAAGTAATCATATCTTGTACATATTTTATATGTCATTCATGTAACTCATTTTATATATTGAATTAGCTTGTTTTGCTTGCTTTTGCTTTATATTCTCTCTTGTTAGTATTTTGCATTTATTTATAACACGTTATCAACACGATTTCTCCATTGTTTTTATTGAAAACGTTACGTCCCCCACCATCACTGATTTAAAAAAATTTCTTGTCTCTAATCCGATGATTATTTATTTCGTTTGATTAATATGCATTACTTTTCTTAATATTTAAAATCCAAACAAAATATCGATATAACTTTTCGAACACATAATTTATGGATACAAGAAGATCGAGATTTCATGTATGCACATCATCCATGTAAGGTCCAAAAATTTAATTCACGTAGCCTGAATGCATGCAATCTATGATTTTTATTTAAAATTATGTGTTTAATTATTTTTGTGCATTTTATGCATACTTCATGCATGGAAGAATTTGATTCGTGAAATTTTAAAAAGGCATGCATTATGGTTTCTTGAGGTATTTCGCGCTCGAATGAGGAACGGAGACCAGTAAATTATCAGGAAAATTAATTTTATTACACGATTAATTGTTATTATTAATTTACGGTGTTTTTAAGTGTATTTTTTAAAAATTGAATTTATTGAATATTTTTACCTGCATGATTTTATTTTTATCCGGTACGCAAATTTTATCAAAACGGGGGACTTTTTGAGGGTTCGGCTATTCTTTTCAAAACATTTCCAATACAAAATATTTTTCCGGAGCGTGTTTAAATTTAATGGGCCTACTTTTAAACATATAAAATCATTTTTAAAAAGTTAGAGCCCATTTTCTTAATCTATATATATTAATACATAATTAACCCTAAACATAATATCATTCACCCTTGCAGCTGACACCCCCCATTCAGACACCACTCTCTCGATTTCAGCAGCCTCCCCCAGCTGCAAGTCTCGGCCTTGGCTTCTTCTTGCTAAAGAAATTCTTTGGCGCTTCCCCATTGTTCCTGTGACACCTCTATCCCGTAACAATAAAAATATGCAGCGGAAATAAATTTTTCTTTAAAATATGGAAGGAGTTTCAAAATACATTTCATAAAATGTTTACAAAATAAATACATGATCATTCAAATGATATACAAAATACAAAACAATCATTCTTATGATCATGTCCCAAAATATTTGCAAAATAATCTTCCTTCCAACGGTGCATATGACCCCCATCCACGATCACTGTCCTGGTCGGTCACTCTTATCTGCATCACATGAAAATAACTGAAATGAGAATAAATCTCAGCAAGTGGAACTCTACATAGCAATGATACATAGTATACTCTGTAAAACATGACTTTGAAATCATAAATACCATCAACTCTGAAACCTGAATACTGTAGCAATAACTGTAGCAATAGCATATCAATAAGATAGCAATAAGATGGTATTCTCTTTTCTCTGGTTGGATTGATATCAATAGTATCTCTGCTCTGGTGCTTATATCCCTATCGATATAAACCGATAACTCTGAGGGATAAAAGCCTATGGTCGTTGATCAACTAATTGCATGCAATGCTCTGACTATGATTAATCAATCCAATAAAACATTTGAACTCTGAATAGCATTTAAAGCCGTCGTTTCACAATCTCATATTTTCTCTTGTATTCCCTTTGAACAATAATTGAGACATCAATTGTCTCCAATGAACATAGCAATATAATTAATACATAACAATGAATCAATTGAAGGGAATATCACTTTGAAACCTTTAAAACACAATACATATAACATCATGTGAGCAAAGGAATGAAATTCCACTTACAACCCAATAGAACACCTCAAACTTAGCTCTTGGTACACCACCTACAACAATAATCCATAAACAACACCAAAATCAACTCTATATCCAAAAATACAAGTTAAATAATCCATTAAACCAACAAAACATCAAACCTAAGTCAACTCTTAACTCATAACCTTAATAGAATCGCACCAAAAACTTACCTAAGCTTCCTAGCACCAAGGAGAACGTCGCTCTCAACTCGAATCGTCAAAAAGAAGCTTGGATTGAAGATAGGGAATGAAAGAAATGGTAGAAAACCCTTGGAACTAGAGAGGAAATCTCGAAAATGAAGAGAAGATAAGGTAGAAATGAAGTTAACTCAATCAAAAAGGTACTAAATATCTCGCCCATACCTAGACCGTGGGTGCGCTGCCACAAGCACCGCGAGTGCGCTAAGCTCACGGCACAACAAAATAAATTCCATGCACGATGACCGCGGGTGCGGTGCTACAATTACCGCGGGTGCGGTCTCACCGCGGGTGCGATGCTTACACTGCCGCGGGTGCGGTGATGCCACGGCCTTCCAAAACCAAAATGATGAATAGTACACCGCGGGGGCACTCCTCTAAGAGCGCGGGTGCACTCTTGCTACGGCAATGACCAAAAATCAACGCAACTAAAATCGATCCGAAACTCTGAAACGAACAACCAACAACTTCTAACACCTCAATAACAATAATAACCAATAATACTATAGCCCAAAACACAATTCTAAACATCTAATCACATAACCCAAATAACTTACGAAACTTAAATCGTATGTGGGGACCCGGACGCTGATCTTTCTGCTTAATCATCTTTGGGATTTATTTATCAATTAAGATAAAACAGGATCTAAAAAATTTTTTTTTTTTTAAATTGTAACTGCGGAAGGTAATGTAATCTAAACAATATATATACATTTCTGTATAACAACTACAATTCAGTAGAAAAGTACAATACTGTACAACCTAAGTCTAAGGTTCAATTACTAAATTCAAGTAATAAACCAAATCTGCTACAAGTCCGGAATCACCACGCTAACTTGTCTTCTCTCATCGTCATCTCGACCCTGATCCAGCCCCACCTGTTGTCATGCACACATACAAAACAAGACAACAGCCGGATAACTCCGGTGAGAATAAATCCCAGTATAAAACATGGTAAGCATGTATATAAACAAACTAAATTATAAAACATGCTATCATGTATAGAAACAATCTATTTCATAGTCTATGAAATTAATCAAATAAGCATGCAACTCAATTCAGATAAACATGCATATAAACAATCTTAATCATAAAACATGCTAATCCAACTGAAAGCAGTAATGATGGGTCCCATGATCTAGGAGCCACATCCATATAAGCATGCAGTTCTAATCAAATCATGTCTAGACTTGACTCGATCTATAACTCTAGGGATCCCGTTGTGAATAAGACGTCACTGTCTGTCGCCTACCCTCCCAATCGAGGTGCTGTACGTCTTATTCCTAGACTTCGGCCTGATCTGTATCCGCATCTACAAAGGGGCGGTGATCTTCCCCTAAGCTGGGATATCGCCGAACATCTAGAAGTCTGGATGATCTCGCAGACTTTCCTATCTTAATGCATGAATACAAAATCTGTAAACCAAGCATAATAAGAAAAAACATAAACAAGAATATAGTATGTGATTTATTGGGCAACTCAAGGATGGTCTCGATTGAGTTGTTTCTTCCCGAATATCACATGAATTATACCTTTGTCGTCCCGATCTGACGAAGACGATGACCTGTATTCAACTCTGTCCATATCAAATCTGAAAAGACAATATCGAATACATAGTATCAGTGAATAACTCAATTCACAATCTGTTCTGATCAATACTCAATTCAGTATACAATCTGATCAATATCTGAACAAGATACAATCTGAGTCATATCAATAATATCAAAATCTAATCAAAATCATATCTGAATCTGATCAATCTAACTTAACTGATGTTTTGACGGCATAGCAATACAATCTGAATAAACCTGTCAATATGAACATCCTATATATAATACCAGAACTCAAACTCTCAATACCGGTATGTTCACAATAAATGATACACCATTCTGATATCAAGATATTAATCAATATCTTTCCTCATTCATAACAATTGCATAACCATTCTAATCTGAAATCTGACTTCGATTATACAATGTCTACGGTAGCAGAAACGCCATATCTGAATCACATGCAATTCTAGTAACATTATACTTTCAAAACATCTCAAAACGTAACAAAACTTACGTCCTTGTGTAGCTCGAGTCGAGAGGAGCACAGAACTGAAGTCGGATTTGAATTCTGATACCTGGATTCTTCGAAATCACCAATCGAAAAGGCGTAAGGATTTTCCTTTCAAACCTTCGACCCTTTTCTGAAATTTGCAGAGAAACCACGTGCAATCCTAATATATATACTGCATGCAAGGCTGGAAAACGTGGCATCATTTCTCATGCAACACGCATGACCGCGGGTGCGGTGAGTGTAAGGAGCGCGGGTGCGCTCAAGCGGTGATCCTAGCCATTCTCTCGGCAGCTCATACCGCGGGTGCGCTTCTTGCAAGACCGCGGGTGCGGTGTCGTCAGCGCGGGTGCGCTCCGTCTAATACCGCGGGTGCGGTGTGTCTACGGGATTTGTACTTCATTTTCTGCACATGCACCACGGGTGCGGTCGTGCTAGCACCGCGGGTGCGGTCGTGCAAACTTCTAAATTCTAGCTTTCTGATCATGCAACACCTGGTTTCTCAAATCTTTCTTCCCTCATTGCATGTCATGCATTCTCATATCTTTTGAGTCTTACATTAACGAAGATTAACAATCTTGGTTTATCAATTCTATAATTCTTGGGCATTACATCGTACCGTACACCGGGCTCGGCTATTACAATCTCCCCTCAGAGGAATTTCGTCCGCGAAATTGACGTCACTGCACGAACAACTCAGGATACTTCTCTCTCATCTCATCCTCTGGTTCCCACGTAGCCTCCTCGATCAAATGGTTCCTCCAAAGAACTTTAACGATGCCGATCTCTTTGTTCCTCAATACTCTAACTGTGCGATCCAGAATCTGAATCGGAATCTCTTGGTAAGTCAAATTCGGCGTCAAGTCCAATGGCTCGTGGCGAAGAATATGGGAAGGATTCGCAATATACTTCCTGAGCATCGATACGTGAAAAACATTGTGAACTCTATCAAGATCAGGCGGTAGGGCTAATCTGTAGGCTCTGTCACCAACTCTGTCCACGATCTCAAAAGGACCAATGAATCTCGGACTCAACTTACCCTTCTTGCCAAATCTCATCACACCCTTGAGAGGTGCTATCTTCAAGAACACGTGATCGCCAACCTCGAACTGCAAAGGCCTACGACGAACATCTGCATAGCTCTTCTGTCTGGACTGTGCTGTCTTCATCCTCTCACGGATCGCAGCAACAACATCGGCCGTCTGCTGGACCAACTCTGGTCCCAACATCTTTCTCTCGCCAACCTCATCCCAATACAAAGGCGATCTGCACTTCCTGCCATAAAGTGCCTCATACGGTGCCATCCCAATCGACGCCTGGTAGCTATTGTTGTACGTGAACTCCACAAGTGGCAATTTAGAATCCCAGCTACCAGAATAGTCAATAGTACAAGCTCTGAGCAAGTCCTCTAAAATCTGAATGACTCTCTCTGACTGACCGTCGCTCTGAGGGTGATAAGCTGTACTGAAACGTGATCCCATAGCTCTGTGCAGACTCTTCCAAAACTCGGAGGTAAACCTGGGGTCACGATCAGACACGATCGACACAGGGACACCGGGAAATCTAACAATCTCTGCAATATAATCCTCGGCATACTGCTTCATGGAGTACGTCGTCTTGACTGGGAGAAAGTGCGCTGACTTAGTTAACCGATCAACAATGACCCAAATGGAATTATAACCTTTCTGCACTCTGGGAAGACCAGTCACGAAATCCATCGTAATGTGCTCCCACTTCCACTGAGGAATCGGCAAAGATAGCAATGTCCCAGCAGGTCTCTGATGCTCAATCTTCACCTGCTGACGAGTAAGGCACTGAGAAATGAACAAAGCAATATCTTTCTTCATACCTGGCCACAAGTAGAGTCGACGAAGATCCTGATACATCTTCGTACTGCCTAGATGAATCGAATATGGCGCAGTATGAGCCTCTGTCAAGACATCTCGCCGAATATCATCGCCAATAGGAACACAGATACGGCCTCTGAAAGTCACCAATCCATCACCATTCATCGCAAACTCTGAGTTACCCCTCTCCTCAGCTCTAGCTCTCAACTCTAGCAACTGCACATCGACAGTCTGCTCTCTACGGATCATGTCCGTCAAAGTAGCCCGAATGACCAACGCTGAAAGGCGAGCAATGGTTCTCGGAACTACCAAAGAAATATCCTCTCGATGCAAGTCCATCAACAATGGCCTCTGAATCAAAGAACTCAAGGAAGCACTCGATTTGCGACTCAACGCATCTGCCACAACGTTCGCCTTCCCTGGGTGGTAACTGATAGCCACATCATAATCTTTGACCAGCTCTAACCACCTCCTCTGTCGCATATTGAGCTCTTTCTGAGAAAACAGATACTTCAAACTCTTGTGGTCTGTGAAGATCTTACACTTTTCGCCATACAGATAATGTCTCCAAATCTTCAGGGCGAAAACCACAGCTGCTAGCTCCAAATCGTGCGTCGGATAATTCTTCTCATAGTCTTTCAACTGACGAGAAGCATAAGCAATGACCTTACCTCGCTGCATCAGCACTGCACCAAGGCCTCTCTTCGACGTATCAGTATAGACAACGAAATCCTCTGAACCACTGGGCAATGAAAGAACAGGAGCTGTCGTCAATCTATCCTTCAACTCCTGGAATACACTCTGGCAATCGATAGACCACTCGAACTTCACAGTCTTCCTCGTGAAATTGGACAATGGTAGGGCAATCTTGGAGAAATCTGAAATGAAACGACGATAATAACCCACCAAACCAAGGAAACTGCGTACCTCTGAGACAGTGGTAGGAATAGGCCATTTCTGAATCGCCTCTATCTTCATCGGATCAACAGCAATGCCATCCTTCGAAACGACATGGCCTAGAAAAGAAATCTGATCCAGCCAAAATTCACACTTCTTCAACTTGGCAAACAGCCTCCTCTCTCTCAGCAATTGAAGAACAACTCTGAGATGCTCTGCATGCAGCTCTCTGGTCTTGGAATAGATCAAGATGTCGTCAATGAAGACAATGACGAAGCTATCCAGATAGGGCTTGAACACACGGTTCATCAGGTCCATGAAGACTGAAGGGGCATTGGTCAGACCAAAAGACATCACGAGAAACTCATAGTGACCGTACCTGGTCCGGAACGCTGTCTTAGGGATATAAGACTCCCTAACCTTCAACTGATAGTAGCCAGACCGAAGATCAATCTTCGAGAATACAGTGGCACCATGGAGCTGATCAAACAAATCATCTATCCGTGGCAACGGATACTTGTTCTTGACAGTCACTTTGTTGAGCTCCCTGTAGTCGATACACAGACGCAAAGAACCATCCTTCTTCTTGACAAAAAGAACCGGAGTTCCCCAAGGCGAAGAACTCGGTCGAATGAAACCCTTGTCCACTAGATCCTGCAATTGCGCCTTCAACTCCTTCATCTCGGTAGGGGCCATCCGGTACGGAGCCTTAGAAATAGGTACCGTACCTGGAGCTAAATCGATCGAAAACTCAACATCCCTATCCGGCGGCAAACCCGGAACATCATCCTCAAACACATCAGCAAACTCCCTCACAACATCGATATCATCTAAATTCAACTTAATCAGTCTATCCACATCCACAATAGAAGCCAGAAACACATCACAACCTCTACACATCAACTTCTCAGCCTCATGACAAGAAATAAAAGGAAGGACCAGCGAAGTACCTGAGCTGGCGAGAACTCCTCCCTGGCCATCATCTGCAAAAATCACCTTCTTAGCAACACAGTCGATAACTGCACGGTAAGTCGAAAGCCAATCCATGCCAAGAATAACATCAAAGGCAACCATCGGGATGACAATCAAATCAGCAAAAACCTCCCTATCGACAATACGAACGGGGCAAGCAAACACAATCGATGTCGGGCACAAGACATCTCCCGAAGGCAAAACAACACTAAGCTGGAGGGGAAGAACAGATGGAACTATAACCAAAGATCTCAAAAACAATTCAGACATAAAAGAATGAGTAGCACCAGTATCTATCAAAGTAGTAGCTACTTTGCCTGAAACCAAAATAGTACTAGAGATCAATGAAGAATCATGATTAATACCTTCCTTGGTCAACGAAAAGATACGACCCTGCACCTTCCCTTGGCTAGCTCCTTGTGGACAATTCCTGGCAACGTGGACTGCCGTGCCACAACGATAATAAGTATGAGTGCCAAATCTGCACTCTCCCCTATGATGCTTGCCACACTTAGGGCAAAGTGGCTTCTCGGGATCAACTGGAACTGGCGGAGGTCTAGGACTCGACTCCATCTTTCCCTTGCCCTTGAAACGATCCCTGCCCCTCTGATTCGAACTCTGGCCTCTCTGAGCAACAGCTTGGTGCCTCTCCTGCCTCTCTCTAGTGATGTCCTTCTCATCTTGCTCGGCCAATAATGCTTTGGACACGATCTCCTTGAAAGTCACAGCCTTGGAAATGTTGATATCACGACAAATCTCTGCTCTAAGGCCTCGAATGAAATGAGCGCCTTTATCTTTATCATTGGATGCAATGTACGGAGCAAATAGGCAACCCTCCTCAAACTTTAGAATATACTGACCAACATCCATGCTCCCTTGTCGAAGCTCCAAGAACTCCGTAACCTTCCTCGCTCGAAGTGCGTCGAGGAAATACTTGTCGTAGAACAGGTCAGTGAACTCTGACCACTTCAGTGTCGCAACATCAACTCCAACTTTGGTCGCATTCCACCAAATGCGAGCAGCTTTAACCAACATGAATACAGCACAGCTGATACGGTCTCTATCCTCGTAGTGGAGATGATCAAAGATCGCCTCTAGAGCCTTGACCCACTCAACTGCAACTAAAGGATCAGTGCTCCCTGAAAACTCTGGTGGATCCATCCTCTTAAAAGCAGAAAAGACGGCATCAGTGCCAACAGCCTGTGCAACTTGCCCTCTCACTTGGCCTCTACCCTGTCCAGTTCCTTGCATACGAATGAGCTGCTGAATCTGCTCGCTATGCACCTTGGCCTGCTCCTTAAGCAACTTGCTGAACTCGTCGACAACTCTCGAGGAAGAACTATCCTCACCCTCTGCCGCCTTACGCTTAGGAGGCATACTCTACAATGGCTCACAAAAGACATATCAATATATAAAAATGAATAGATAGATGCAAGAAAACATACCCGGACAGTTGAAAGTAGACGAAGTCATATGCATTGGTCCGAAGAACACCGCTCTGATACCACTAAATGTGACACCTCTATCCCGTAACAATAAAAATACGCAGCGGAAATAAATTTTTCTTTAAAATATGGAAGGAGTTTCAAAATACATTTCATAAAATGTTTACAAAATAAATACATGATCATTCAAATGATATACAAAATACAAAACAATCATTCTTATGATCATGTCCCAAAATATTTGCAAAATAATCTTCCTTCCAACGGTGTATGCATATGACCCCCATCCACGATCACTGTCCTGGTCGGTCACTCTTATCTGCATCACATGAAAATAACTGAAATGAGAATAAATCTCAGCAAGTGGAACTCTACATAGCAATGATACATAGTATACTCTGTAAAACATGACTTTGAAATCATAAATACCATCAACTCTGAAACATGAATACTGTAGCAATAACTGTAGCAATAGCATATCAATAAGATAGCAATAAGATGGTATTCTCTTTTCTCTGGTTGGATTGATATCAATAGTATCTCTGCTCTGGGGCTAATATCCCTATCGATATAAACCGATAACTCTGAGGGATAAAAGCCTATGGTCGTTGATCAACTAATTGCATGCAATGCTCTGACTATGATTAATCAATCCAATAAAACATTTGAACTCTGAATAGCATTTAAAGCCGTCGTTTCACAATCTCATATTTTCTCTTGTATTCTCTTTGAACAGTAATTGAGACATCAATTGTCTCCAATGAACATAGCAATATAATTAATACATAACAATGAATCAATTGAAGGGAATATCACTTTGAAACCTTTAAAACACAATACATATAACATCATGTGAGCAAAGGAATGAAATTCCACTTACAACCCAATAGAACACCTCAAACTTAGCTCTTGGTACACCACCTACAACAATAATCCATAAACAACACCAAAATCAACTCTATATCCAAAAATACAAGTTAAATAATCCATTAAACCAACAAAACATCAAACCTAAGTCAACTCTTAACTCATAACCTTAATAGAATCGCACCAAAAACTTACCTAAGCTTCCTAGCACCAAGGAGAACGTCGCTCTCAACTCGAATCGTCAAAAAGAAGCTTGGATTGAAGATAGGAAATGAAAGAAATGGTAGAAAACCCTTGGAACTAGAGAGGAAATCTCGAAAATGAAGAGAAGATAAGGTAGAAATGAAGTCAACTCAATCAAAAAGGTACTAAATATCTCGCCCATACCTAGACCGCGGGTGCGCTGCCACAAGCACCGCGGGTGCGCTAAGCTCACGGCACAACAAAATAAATTCCATGCACGATGACCGCGGGTGCGGTGCTACAATTACCGCGGGTGCGGTCTCACCGCGGGTGCGGTGCTTACACTGCCGCGGGTGCGGTGATGCCACGGCCTTCCAAAACCAAAATGATGAATAGTACACCGCGGGGGCACTCCTCTAAGAGCGCGGGTGCACTCTTGCTACGGCAATGACCAAAAATCAACGCAACTAAAATCGATCCGAAACTCTGAAACGAACAACCAACAACTTCTAACACCTCAATAACAATAATAACCAATAATACTATAGCCCAAAACACAATTCTAAACATCTAATCACATAACCCAAATAACATACGAAACTTAAATCGTACCGTACACCGGGCTCGGCTATTACAGTTCCTCTCCTCAATCTTCTCGCAAATAAGTTCAGCAAGCATGCTTTGTAGCATCTTTTTTGCAT
The DNA here is from genome assembly GCF_022965805.1 of Primulina eburnea. NCBI lineage: Eukaryota > Viridiplantae > Streptophyta > Magnoliopsida > Lamiales > Gesneriaceae > Primulina > Primulina eburnea. The sequence goes on along the minus strand of NC_133105.1, from coordinate 28,697,221 downwards.
CATCCACATTTATATTACTGATGTATATGTATTTATGCATGAAAAATCTCGATCCAAGCATGAGCATACATGGTTTTCGATTTTCATGTGTTTTCTTGCATTCTATAATTGTGGCTCACGTTTTTCTGAATTTTGGAGCTAGGGGCTGCAGTTATTGATTGTTTAGGGGCTGCTAGTGATGTCTAGATGTTTTCTTGGGGTTTATATTGGATAATGGACTATGAAATGGAAGGACCGAGATGAGGGTTTCATTGAGAGTGGCTTGGTTCGTGGGTTGTTAGCGTGCAGGGGTAATCTAGCAGTGCAGGGACCTAGCCGAGCCTTAGACCAGACCCTGATGGGTCTAGGACAAGGCTTGGAAAGGGCTCGGCATGTGCTAAAACCACTGGACTTAACATATCGCGCGCTTGAGGATGGGAAACTCGGGTGGAGTAGTTTCAGGCTTTAGCATTTCGTGGCTCTTGGAGGCTGCATGGGGCTCTGACCGTGGCTCATGTAGGTCTAGTAGGGTTTGGTATAGGTCTAAGGTAGGCTGGTTCATGGCTGGTACCGTAGAGGTAGGCTAGGGGCATGAGTTTTGGGAAGATGAGTGTATTAGGGTGCAAAATTAGGAAGGGCTGAGATTTGTTGTAGTGACCCGTTCCAGAATCACCTACTAATCAAGAACTAAGCATGCGATTAACTTAATTAAAAACAATCAGAAATAAAGGCGGAAAACTGTCACCAAAAGATAGTTATACAACCCAATCGAAAATCCAGGACAACTCAACTAAAATGAAATATACGGTACAACCATATCGAATCAAAAAGATACCGAAGAACTAAACCAACCAGCTACTCAACGTCCTCCTCCTCCTCCTCCTGAGCTGTCCAACCTGAGGCCTGCCCCGTGGGAATGGGGTGTCCAAGATAAACAAAACCGAGGACATGAGCGATAAGAACGCCCAGTACAAAAGCATGAGTATACAAACCTATATGAAATGCACATGCTATGATATGATACCAGGGTAGTCAAGAAACAGGAGTAACAAAGGATCTCAATATGCTCAGTCTAGAGGCGCCAAGTGGATAGTGCCGCGCGGTACTCCTCTGGGTCACTGCATCCACTACAAGAACAGACGTGGACCTAAAATGTCCCGGATCACCGAAGCCCTCCGGACCCGTCGGCCACTGTGTACTCTCGGTGTCCATGCGTCCACAACACAAGACAGGGCTGAGCGGCCCCACAAGATATAGCTTATCTCGAAAGAGATACAGCTCAACAGTAAAGGCTATCTCGAAGGAGATACGGCTCAACATGAAATGCAACATGCATCATACAGCGTGACATAATAGCATGCATCATATGACATATATCAATGCACCACATAATCATGCAACACATATAAGAATGTATACTCGACCAGGATATCTCGGATAGTACTTTCGTACCTCTATCACTGCAATCCTAATCCACTGGAAAACCAGACAAACAGGTCTATTCCAAGCCTATTCATCAAGTGAAAACCATCACTAAAACTTATCTACCAGACTTAACTAGATAATCCTGAAATAATAATGATACAATTCCAAACCTTCGTCCGTCGCTAGCCCGCTGATGCCGCTAGCTCCCAACTAGAGCACAGCTCCGCTACAAAGCCAGTAGCTCCCTGCTAGTGCCTGAACCTCGGGAAAGACTAGAAACCTCTCAGAAACGACTAAAACGCTCTGGAACGCTCTGAAATGGCGAGTAAGAAAATGAAGCCTCGCGCCTCTATTTATAGCCAATGTTCGGACGATCCGATCCACTTCGGAAGCTCCGATCCGGTACACTTCGGACGATCCGAACCCACTTCGGACGATCCGAACCTTGCATGCGTTCTACGTGTCCAGCCACCTGTCTCGGACGATCCGAACCCTTGCTCGGACGATCCGAATTCTGCATGTCTGCCACGGGTCCAGCCACCTGGCTCGGACGATCCGACATCTGGCTCGGACGATCCGAACCATGATCGGACGATCCGAACCCGGTTCGGTCCTTCCGATCCCACCGAAAATAATTAATCCAATACTTAACTCAAATTAGGAATCGGGATACTACATTCTCCCCCCCTTAAAAAGATTTCGTCCTCGAAATCAGGTTTATAGGATGAACAAAAAGGAGTAACAACATTGTTATTATATCTCAATTGTTGTTGAACACAACTGATCTTTGGATTACAGCGGAAAACACACACACACATCCATAGTACAACTACAGTACAACTCAAAAGAGCTCTGGATGCTCCGAACGCATACGACTCTCTAGCTCCCAAGTGGCTTCTTCAGTGCCTCTGCGCTGCCACTGAACTAAGACAAGAGGAATGATCTTATTCCGCAATACCTTGTCTTTGCGATCGAGAATCCGCACTGGTCGTTCCACGTAAGACAAATCCGAATTTAGTTGAACTTCAGAGGGATGCAAGATGTGAGACTCATCTGCTACGTATCGTCTCAACAAAGATACGTGGAATACATCATGAATACTTGATAGGTATGGCGGCAATGCAAGTCTGTAAGCCAAATCTCCCACGCTTTCCAATATTTCAAATGGACCAATAAATCTCGGAGACAGCTTACCCTTGAGACCAAATCTCAAAATCCTGCGAAAAGGCGAAACTCGGAGAAACACTTTCTCACCTGGCTGAAAATAAAGAGGTCGCCGCTTGGTGTTCGCATAACTAGCCTGTCGATCCTGAGCGATCTTAATCCGTTTCTTGATTACTGCAACCTTATCAATAGCCTGCTGGACTAACTCCGGTCCCTCAACATGTCGTTCCCCAACTTCGTCCCAGAATAATGGAGTACGACAACGTCGCCCATACAACGCCTCAAATGGTGCCATACCAATACTACGATGATAGCTGTTGTTGTACGCGAACTCAATCAAAGGCAAATGATCCTGCCAAGCGGGTCCGAAATCCATAACACAAGCTCGCATCATATCCTCAAGTGTACGGATAGTCCTCTCTGTCTGACCGTCGGTCTCTGGATGATAAGCCGTACTCAAACTTAGTGAAGTGCCCAATGCTGACTGGAAACTACCCCAAAATCGTGAGGTAAAACGAGGATCTCTGTCACTAACAATACTGACTGGCACTCCATGCAGACGTAAAATCTCTTGAATATACAAGCGAGCCATACGATCGAAAGTGAAATCACGGTTATATGGCAGAAAATGAGCAGACTTGGTGAGTCGATCCACCACTACCCAAATAGCATCACTATTCCTCGAAGACAATGGTAAGTGAGTAATGAAGTCCATCGTGATATGCTCCCACTTCCATTCAGGAATAGGTAAGTTCAGCAATAATCCTCCCGGTCGACGGTGCTCTGCCTTAACCTGCTGACAAACAAGACACTTGGAAACAAACTGATAAACGCTGCGCTTCATCCCTTTCCACCAAAATCGTGTCCTCAAATCTTTATACATCTTATTGCTTCCCGGATGAACACTCAACTTGCTTCGATGGGCCTGAGATAAGATCTCTTCCCTCAAAGTATCATCCTCTGGTACTACAACCCGATTAGACAAACACAGAAGACCATTAGACTGATAATGGAAATTACTATCTCCACCAGCCAACCGAGCTAATCTCTGAGTCTTGAGATCAGACATCTGAGCATCTCGAATCCGAGCGAACAAAATTGGCTCAGATAAAATGGTAGCAACACGAATGCTCTCCATACCTTTCCGATGTTTGAAATTAAATCCCAACGAACAACAATCCTGGATAGTACTAATCATAGCACTGGTCTGAAGTGCAGAGGCTCTCACCTTGCGACTAAGAGCATCGGCTGTGAGATTCGCAGAACCTGGATGGTACTTGATCTCGCAGTCATAATCTTTAAGTAGATCCATCCAACGACGTTGTCTCATGTTCAACTCAGCCTGAGTGAACAGATACTTCAGACTCTTATGATCAGTAAAAATTTCAAACTTAACCCCGTACAAGTAATGACGCCAGATTTTTAGCGCAAACACAATAGCAGCTAATTCTAGATCATGAATAGGGTACTTCTCCTCGTGAGGTTTTAACTGCCTGGATGCGTAAGCGATCACATGATCATTCTGCGTCAACACACACCCTAAGCCTTGAAAAGAGGCATCGGTGTAAACACTGAAACCATCAGATCCTGATGGTAACGCCAAAACAGGTGCAGAAGTCAGAAGTCGACGAAGCTCTCTGAAACTATCTTCGCACTCAGATGACCACTCGAATGGAACATCCTTCCGAGTAAGTTGCGTCAATGGTCTAGCTACCTGAGAGAAATTCACGATGAAGCGACGATAATACCCTGCCAGACCTAGGAAACTACGGATCTCAGCCACCGTCGTAGGACGTGACCAATTCAGCACTGCCTCAATCTTGCTGGGATCCACAGAAATTCCTTCCTTGGAAATCACATGACCAAGGAATACTACACGATCAATCCAGAACTCGCACTTACTCAGCTTAGCATACAATTGCTTCTCGCGAAGAATCTGCAACACAATCCTCAAGTGCTGGATATGCTCTTCCACACTGTGAGAATAAATTAAGATATCATCGATAAAAACCACAACAAACTGATCCAGAAAATCACGAAAGACTCGGTTCATTAGATCCATGAACACCGCTGGCGCATTCGTCAATCCGAATGGCATAACTAGAAACTCGTAATGCCCATATCGAGTACGAAATGCAGTCTTGGAAATATCATCATCTCTGACTCTCATCTGATGATAACCCGATCGCAAGTCAATCTTGGAGTAAACAGAGGTACCCTGAAGCTGATCGAACAAGTCATCAATACGAGGTAATGGATACTTGTTTTTGATCGTCACACGATTCAGCTGGCGATAATCAATACACAATCGCATCGATCCATCCTTTTTCTTGACAAACAAGACTGGAGCTCCCCAAGGTGAAACACTCGGGCGAATATAACCTTTATCAAGAAGATCCTGCAATTGCTGCTTCAATTCTCTCATCTCTGACGGAGCAAGACGATAGGGGGCACGAGAAATCGGTGCAGTCCCTGGCATTAACTCAATGCCAAATTCCACCTCTCTAACCGGAGGAAAACCAGGAATCTCATCTGGAAAAACATCAGGAAATTCACAAACCACTGGAATATCATCTATACCAACACTACCTGTGGAGGAATCAATCGCATAGATGAGGTAGCCTTCCCCGCCCGCCTCTAAAGCACGACAGGCTTTCAGAGCAGATACCACTGGCATCGGAGGTCGCGCTCCCTCACCATAGAAAAACCAACTAGAGCTCTCAGTCGTACGAAACTGAACAAGCTTCTGGTAACAATCCACGGTAGCTCGGTAGGTAGTCAAAAGGTCTATACCTAGAATACAATCAAAATCTTCCATCTCCAGGATCATAAGATTCGCAATCAATTCGTTACCCTCAAAATCTAAGGGACAACCCATCACTAGACGCTTAGCTAACACCGAATGACCCATCGGGGTAGAAACGGAAAGAATGACGTCTAGAGAAACATACGGTAACTTATGACGCTTAACAAATCGTGCAGAGATGAATGAATGTGATGCTCCGGTATCAATAAGAACAAAAGAAGGAATACCGCATAAACGAAAAGTACCTGCTATGACTCTCTCTGTCTCATCTGCAGCCTGATCCTGGTTCAGCGCAAAAACCTGACCTTGGGCACGAGGGTCGAAGATTTGAACTACCCATTGCCTGACCCTGCCTCCTCTGCTGAACAGTCGTCTGAGATCCGGAACCAGATCCTGCTCCACCTCGCAACTGAGGACAATTCTTCTTGATATGACCCATCTCTCCGCACTGAAAACAAGCTCCCGCGGCTGATCGGCATTGCTCCGATGGATGGTTCTTCCCACAATGCACACAAGAAACCTTCTTCTTACCAAAGCGAAAAACACCGCTAGACCGTGATCCAGATCCAGAAGAAGAAGAACCTGACTTCTTGAAAGACTGAGATCGAGGGCTCAAAGTGCTCGGAGGTCTAGAAGAAAGAATAGCCCTACCACGCTGGAGACTGATCTCTGCCTGGCGACACCGGTTCACTAACCCATCATAAGAAGTAGGATTATCACAGACAGTGACTCGATCAAAAATCTCCTGGTTAAGACCCTGAAGGAAATGGTCATACTTGGCCTCAGAACTGCCACTGATATGAGGAGCAAAGGGTAACAACTCGAAGAACTTCTGCTGATATTCATCAACAGACATACTACCCTGCTTAAGGTTCAGGAGCTCAATCGTCTTTGCCTGGCGAAGGGCTGGAGGAAAGTATAGCTGCATGAAAGCTGCACGGAAATCGGCCCAAGTCACCCTACCCTGAGACTGGACTATCGGCGCAGAAGTCGATCGCCACCACTTGCGCGCACGGCCCTCGAGAAGAAAACTAAGGGTCTCCATCCTCTGCTCCTCTGTGCACTGGAATGCACGGAAACAACTCTCCATGCGCTCTAACCAATCCTCAGCATCATCGGGAGTCTCACCGCCGACTAAAGGCTTAGGCCCCATCTGAATGAAACGGTGCAAATCAAAACGCCTAGGACCATCCCGATGATGACGATGTTCACGATGACGCCTATGATCGTCCTGGTCACCCCAACGACCTACACTTCCCTAACTACTCTCATCACCAAAGTGGTCAGCCATCGCTACAAAATAGAATGGGGAAAATGGTAAAATGGTCAACGAAAATCCCAAAACAGAAATCTATATCCCAAAATCGTAAGCATGCTCTGATACCATAAATGTAGTGACCCGTTCCAGAATCACCTACTAATCAAGAACTAAGCATGCGATTAACTTAATTAAAAACAATCAGAAATAAAGGCGGAAAACTGTCACCAAAAGATAGTTATACAACCCAATCGAAAATCCAGGACAACTCAACTAAAATGAAATATACGGTACAACCATATCGAATCAAAAAGATACCGAAGAACTAAACCAACCAGCTACTCAACGTCCTCCTCCTCCTCCTCCTGAGCTGTCCAACCTGAGGCCTGCCCCGTGGGAATGGGGTGTCCAAGATAAACAAAACCGAGGACATGAGCGATAAGAACGCCCAGTACAAAAGCATGAGTATACAAACCTATATGAAATGCACATGCTATGATATGATACCAGGGTAGTCAAGAAACAGTAGTAACAAAGGATCTCAATATGCTCAGTCTAGAGGCGCCAAGTGGATAGTGCCGCGCGGTACTCCTCTGGGTCACTGCATCCACTACAAGAACAGACGTGGACCTAAAATGTCCCGGATCACCGAAGCCCTCCGGACCCGTCGGCCACTGTGTACTCTCGGTGTCCATGCGTCCACAACACAAGACAGGGCTGAGCGGCCCCACAAGATATAGCTTATCTCGAAAGAGATACAGCTCAACAGTAAAGGCTATCTCGAAGGAGATACGGCTCAACATGAAATGCAACATGCATCATACAGCGTGACATAATAGCATGCATCATATGACATATATCAATGCACCACATAATCATGCAACACATATAAGAATGTATACTCGACCAGGATATCTCGGATAGTACTTTCGTACCTCTATCACTGCAATCCTAATCCACTGGAAAACCAGACAAACAGGTCTATTCCAAGCCTATTCATCAAGTGAAAACCATCACTAAAACTTATCTACCAGACTTAACTAGATAATCCTGAAATAATAATGATACAATTCCAAACCTTCGTCCGTCGCTAGCCCGCTGATGCCGCTAGCTCCCAACTAGAGCACAGCTCCGCTACAAAGCCAGTAGCTCCCTGCTAGTGCCTGAACCTCGGGAAAGACTAGAAACCTCTCAGAAACGACTAAAACGCTCTGGAACGCTCTGAAATGGCGAGTAAGAAAATGAAGCCTCGCGCCTCTATTTATAGCCAATGTTCGGACGATCCGATCCACTTCGGAAGCTCCGATCCGGTACACTTCGGACGATCCGAACCCACTTCGGACGATCCGAACCTTGCATGCGTTCTACGTGTCCAGCCACCTGTCTCGGACGATCCGAACCCTTGCTCGGACGATCCGAATTCTGCATGTCTGCCACGGGTCCAGCCACCTGGCTCGGACGATCCGACATCTGGCTCGGACGATCCGAACCATGATCGGACGATCCGAACCCGGTTCGGTCCTTCCGATCCCACCGAAAATAATTAATCCAATACTTAACTCAAATTAGGAATCGGGATACTACATTTGTGCCATTAGAATATTAGCCGAGGGGCTTAGGGCCTGATTTTGAGATTTTTAGCACCTTTTAGATGTTCATTAAATGTGGTAAAAAGTTGGGAAAGTTTTTGTTAAGTTTCGGTTCGATTCGGGTGAAACCCGGGACCCTGATTCAAGTTTTAAAACGAATCGGTTAAGTTATGAAATGAGCTCGAATTTACGTCTAAGAATGCTTTTAAAAATGTTTTGGGACATTTTAAGGAGTTTAGTAAGCTTCGGGTCAATTTTAGAGGTCCAGGGGAAAAACGATAATTTTTTTGTTTCTAAGGGAAAAATGGTCATTTTGCACACTGGGTGAGTTTTTGGTACTGGCAGCGCCCTGAGCACAAATTTATGATATTTTTAATGTGTATTCATGAAGTTTATGATTATTATGAAATTATGATAAATACGGTAGATACTTGGTTTTAAGGAAAAAGTTACGTATATGCATATTTTTATTAAGTGGTGAATATGATGATATTTTTGAAGGACGGGAATTGGTTGTGACTGTCGAAGTAAATGTAAGGCTCGAGAATTATCAGTGGTCATTGATGATAGAATTGAAGAGGTGAGAATGCATAACATAAAAATGAGAATTTGTGAAAACAGGTCGAAGCCACACCGCACCTGCAGTGCTAGGAAACACCGCACCCGCGGTGTATGGACAAAAGTTGGCAAATTTTATTCGAAACAAGACCGCACCCGCGGTAAGAACATGACCGCAACCGCAGTCTTTATATCAGATTTGTGAAATTTGTACCGAACCCATACCGCACCCGCGGTCTTGCAGAAACCGCACCCGCGGTCAATGAATTTCAGAAAATGAAAGGGCTGCCGAGAGCATAGCGCACCCGCGGTCCTGAGATACCGCACCCGCGGTTGTGCGTGTCAAGAGAAAAATAATAACACTTGTCTTAGGCCATGCATACTTAATGTGTTGTCTTCATTTCAGCTTTCATTCAGACACAAGAACCTCTCCTCTCCTCCAAAGAATCCTTAAGCTTCAAGGTAGATGAGAACATTGGTTTTGAAAGATTTGTGCATTCGATTTTGAATCCGAGTAGAGATTATTGATCCTTGCATCATTGGCTACAAAAGGAAGTAAGTTTTGTTATGTTTCAGCATGTTTCGAAATATACATGTTGGGGAAATGTTGATATGATTATGATTATGTGTTCTTATGCTCATGGTGAGGATAGAATTGCTACCGGATAGATTTTCAGATACCGTATGACGTTGTTTCGATTTTCCAGCATATTTATTGAGTTGAGATGGAATAATTTCAGTATGATATTGTGTTTTGATGAAATTATGAATTGTTGATATTGAGCATGGTGTTGTTGAGTTATCGGTATGGAAGAAGTACGTCGTTATGTCGTCAATTTTATACCGAGACTGATTATTGAATTGCACAAGATTGTTTGAGTTGTGTTTTGATATTTATAGCACATTGATTATGCCATTTCAGATTTGTATTGGCTATTGTGAACGCAAGACTCCGATTACGACACCGACTATTCGACAAGAAAGGTATAATTCATGTGGTCACGGGATTGCACAACTCGATTCAGATTTGATACGAGTTTCCCTAAATCACATACTAGATTGTTATTACATTTGATTATGTAATGTCTTATTTATTGAGTTATATTCGAGTCCTGAGATAGGAGATGTTGGCAGATCGGCCAAAACTAGATGTTTCGGTGTATCGACGCATAGTAGTAGATTTACTCTATGTGTAGACCCTCGATACAGAGTTGACCGAAGTCTAGGAATAAGACGTACCGTCACCCCGAGTGGTTGGGTAGGTGACAAACCGTCTTATTCACACCGGGATCCCTAGAGTAGAAATGAATCGAGTCAAGAACTAGAGATTGAATACAGATTTGTATTCCTTTGCATGCTTAGATTTTCATTCATGTTACTTGATATATGTTATGCTTTTGTACATGATTATTACATTGCATGCATCCATGTTTTATACTGGGATTTGTTCTCACCGGAGTTATCCGGCTGTTGTCGTGTCTGTATGTGTGCATGTCAACAGGTGGGGCAGGATCTGGGTCTCGAGCTAGATGAGAGATTGATGATAGCGTGGAGATCTCGGGCGGTGAAGATTTCTAGTGTTTGCTTATTAGACTTGGACTACTTATGTTTGTAGTTGGTATTTAAACACTAGCGTATGATTGTACTAGACAGATTTGTATGTACATTATGTTGTTTAATTAATATAAAGACATGTTATGCTTTAATTATACATTTGAATTAATGTTAAAAGCAAAATTTTGACCCACATTTTGAGCAAAGATCCAATAAATCCCAAAAGAATTGAGTTAGAGCCCGGGTCCCCACAACAGGTGGTATCAGAGCAGTGGGTTCTGTAGACTGAGATAGAATAGAATGAGCGGGGTAGATCGAGTCATCTTCCTTGCTTTTGATGTGCTAGAATGATTTATTGCTTTCCCTATTATATGTTGTTGCATTATCTGAATTGATTTACAGCATATACTTGTCAAGCCTGAATCAGAACCGATTCTCGATCAGAGTTTTATGATCAAAGGAGGGATGAGACAGATGATATTGATTGTGTACTAATCAGTTTGATAATCAAATTTATGCCGCCTAGACGTATACCACAGCCAGAGCAGGGTAGCACATCCGGTGCACAGATGGATGTCACCGCCACGCCAATGAAGACCTTACTGAAGAGGTTTCAGTCTTTCCATCCTCCTACGCTGAAGGGCACAGAGAGTGCAGTAGAGTGCGACAGCTGGCTTGATGATATCGAGATATTGTTTGAGTCTTTGGCATATACTGATGAGCGACGTGTGAAATTGGTAGGGCATCAGCTGCAAGAGGTTGCAAAGAGCTGGTGGTTGACTGCGAAGAGAGCCTTGGAGCACCGAGACATTGAAATTACGTGGAAAGTCTTCAAGGATGAGTTCTATCAGCGTTTATTCCCCGTCTCCTACCGAAAAGATAAAGGAACTGAATTTGCGAATCTGAGGCAGGGACAGTGGAACATCGAGGAGTATGTTGCTAAATTTTCTGCATTGCTACGATTTGCACCTCATGTGGCAGGGAACGACGAGGCAGTGGCCGATCAGTTCATCAACGGGTTGAATCCAGATGTCTTTACCTTGGTGAACACGGGACGGCCTAATACTTTTTCAGAGGCACTGAATCGAGCGAAGGGAGCAGAGGCTGGCCTGATCAGGCAGCGAGGCGCTTCTTACAGTGTTCAGGGGCAGAGACAGCCACAGCCCACTAACGTATAGTTTCCACCACCTCCTCCTCGATTTGACAGTGGATCCGGTAGTAGCGGCAAGAAGGAATTTCTGAAGGCTAAGGGCAAGCAGTTTAAGAAATCCGGGAGTAGTTCATCGAGCTCAAGTGGATCTCGACAGAGAGGTCAGGGTTCAGATTATAGTGGCGCATATTGCAGTTCGTGCGGAGGGCGACATGCCACGGAGCAATGTCAAGGGGTTATGGGATGCTGCAACATCTGTAGGCAACAGGGACACTTTGCCAGAGTTTGTCCCCAGAGAAGTGCACAACGATTCCAGAGTACAGGGTCATTAGCACCAGTGCCACAGATGGAGAGACAGGCATCCTCTGTACACTCCTTCCAGCCACCATCTACACAGACTCAGCAGAGACCAGGAGGTAGTCAGACAGTGAGTCAACCTCCTAGACAGCAGGCTAGGGTGTTTGCGCTGACAGAGGAGCAGGCGCAGGAGGCACCATATGATGTCATTGCAGGTAACTGTTTCCTTTGCGGTTATCCTGCATATGTGTTGATAGATACAGGTGCATCCCATACATTTATATCTGAATATTTTTCATTGAGACATTCATTGCCTGTTGAGTCTTTGTCTATGGTAGTGTCTATCACCTCTCCGTTGGGAAGTGGTTTGATATCTGTGACTACTGTTAGACAATGTATGCTTCAGTTTGAGGGGCATGAGATTGATCTGGGTTGTATAGTACTTGGTTTAGCTGATTTTGACTGTATAGTTGGCATAGACATGTTAACCAAGTACAGGGCCACTGTAGATTGTTTCCACAAGATTGCCAGATTCAGACCCGAGATGACAGATGAGTGGAAATTCTACGGCAAGGGTTCCAGATCTCGGATTCCTTTTGTATCTGCTCTGACTATGAGTAGATTGCTTCAGAGAGGAGCAGAGGGCTTTCTCGTATATTCAGTAGATCTACTGAAGTCGAGCCCAGCATTGGCAGATCTGCCAGTGGTTTGCGAGTTTGCAAATGTCTTCCCTGATGAGATTCCGGGGTTGCCTCCAGTTCGAGAGGTTGATTTCAGCATAGATCTTGTGCCAGGCAGTGTTCCTATTTCGAGAGCTCCGTATAGGATGGCACCGATAGAGCTGAAAGAGTTGAAAGCACAGTTGGAAGACCTTCTGTCCAAGGGATACATTAGACCGAGTGTATCACCTTGGGGTGCTTCGGTGCTATTTGTTCGGAAGAAAGATGGTTCGATACGGTTATGTATTGATTACAGACAGTTAAACAAGGCAACAGTGAAGAACAAGTATCCTTTGCCTCACATCGACGATCTGTTTGATCAGTTACAGGGATCTTCTGTATACTCGAAGATTGATTTGAGATCAGGGTATCATCAGCTCCGAGTTAGAGACGTTGATATTCCGAAGACTGCATTCCGAACCAAGTATGGACATTATGAGTTTGTTGTTATGCCTTTCGGTTTGAAGAATGCACCAGCGGTATTTATGAGTTTGATGAACCGCATCTTTCAGAGATATTTAGACGATTTTGTGATTGTGTTTATTGATGATATTTTGGTGTATTCGAAAAGTCTGACTGAACATGCAGGTCATCTGAGGATTGTATTGCAGACTTTGAGAAAAGAGCAGTTATACGCCAAATTGTCCAAGTGCGAATTCTGGCTGAAACAGGTTGTCTTTCTGGGGCACATTATATCTGGAGATGGTATTGCGGTAGATCCGAGTAAAGTTGAGGCTGTGATCAGTTGGCCGAGACCGACTTCTGTACCAGAGATACGCAGTTTCATGGGTCTATCCGGGTATTATCGTCGTTTTATCTGAGATTTCTCCAGTATAAAAAAGCCTATCACCCAGTTGACACAGAAGAACATGCCATTTGTGTGGTCCGAAGATTGTGAAGCCAGTTTTGTGGAGTTGAAGAAGAGGCTGATTAGTGCGCCTGTCTTGACGATTCCTTCAGGTACAGGTGAGTTTGTTGTATATTGTGACGCATCTCACAGAGGGCTAGGATGTGTTCTTATGCAGCGAGGGCACGTGATAGCGTACGCCTCTAGACAGCTGAAGCCGCACGAGACTCGTTATCCGATTCATGATCTTGAATTGGCGGCGATTGTCTTTGCCTTGATGATCTGGCGTCATTATCTATATGGCGAGAAATTTGAAATCTATTCCGATCATAAGAGCCTGAAGTATCTCTTTTCTCAGTCAGAGTTGAATATGAGGCAGCGACGATGGCTTGATTTGCTGAAAGATTTTGATTGCGAGATCAAGTACTATCCAGGAAAGTCGAATGCAGCGGCAGACGCCTTGAGTCGAAAGGTATGTGCTCTTTCCTTATCGACAGTAGGTGTATCGAATTTAGTAGAGGATTGTTGCTTGTCTGGGTTGACATTTGATACAGAAAGTAGACCGTTGCGACTTGCTGCGATTCAGATTGAGCCAGATTTGATTTTGAGGGTTAAAGAGGCACAGAGAACTGATCCGAGCATTTAGAAATCGATTGATATGGTCAGAGCTGGTCATATATCAGAGTATCAGGTTAGGGATTCTATTCTGTATGTGAATAACCGTTTAGTAGTGCCAAATGTTCTCGATTTGAGAAGACAGATTATGGCAGAGGCACACTATAGTCGGTTTAGCATTCATCCTGGTGGCAGGAAGATGTACAATGATTTGAAGACGCAATTCTGGTGGAAGCAGATGAAGACAGATATTACAGAATTTGTGTCTAAATGTTTGAATTGCCAACAGGTGGAAGCAGAAAGAAAGAAGCCCGGAGGTTTACTTCAGAGTTTATCTATTCCTGAATGGAAATGGGACCACATTTCCATGGATTTCGTGACGAAGTTACCTCGATCTTCGCGGGGCTGTGACGCGATTTGGGTTGTGATAGACAGACTGCCCAAATCAGCGTGCTTTATTCCGTACAGAATGACCTATCGACACGATCAGATGGCAGAGTTGTATGTCAGAGAGGTCGTTAGATTGCACGGTGTGCCGAAGTCGATCGTATCAGATCGTGATCCACAATTTAATTCTCACTTTTGGCACAGCTTGCAGCAGGCTCTAGGTACGACTTTACACCTGAGCACTGCTTATCATCCTCAGACGGACGGACAGTTAGAGCGGACTATCCAGACTTTAGAGGACATGCTAAGAGCTGTAGTACTAGAAGAAGTCGGGCATCGTTACAATATAAGCCAAGATGTTCAACCGAACATCGCGAGATGTTCGGCTGAACATCTCAAAAGAAATGACCGGCGCACATGCGCGAAGAAACACGCGCATATGCGCGAGGGGTCCAGAAGCCCTCGCGCATATGCGCGAGATATTGACTGAGATTCAATATCAGATTGTGTTAGTATTCAGAATATGAATTGTATTGACACAGATTATGAGTTCCAGTATTATATATGCGATGTTCAGATTGACGGGGTTATTAAGATTGTATTGTTATGCCGTCGAAACATCATTTGATTTAGATTGATCAGATTCAGATATGATTTCAATTATATTGTGATATCGATGACATGAATTGATTTGTATCTTGTTCAG